>NC_067401.1:273688738-274007072 GCF_016432865.1 Antechinus flavipes
GACTAGGTTATATCTCAAAGATTTAGAGAGCCACAAAAAGTCCAGCAACTACAAATCATGGAAGACTTTGCTAGAAGTCACAACAAGCAAGTCTGCTTAAGTACCTCTGATTTAAGGGATCAAGAAGTCTTAGGAATGGTTTAGCTCCCTACTTCATCAATTGTTGCCTGCTCTTTCCAAACCTGACACTAAAATTATTGCTTATTTCTAATAGTTAGAATTTAACTTTTTCCTTTCCTACTCCAATCTTGATTGTTTATTTTTTTATGTCATTCTCTCTGTATAACTGAAATAGTCCACAGTATTATGAAACTGCTTTTCTATAAATTTATCCTAGTCGATAACAATTTCAATTAAGAAAAAGGGCAAAGAAAGAGCCTTTTGGCATATCATTTAGAGAGATTTTCTGTGTTGACAATGATAAATTAATCAGTTATCTGGACAGAAATATTCAGTGGGCTACAAATCAACTTTATTGTCCTATCATTTTGCTCACACTTGTAAATCAAGTATATTATGAGAAATTTTGTTAGTGGCCTTTTTGAAATCAAAATATAACTTACCAACATAACCACATCCAAAAAAAGGTGATCTTGTGTTTTAATCTTTTGGAACCTATATTGGTTTCTGGTGATCCCTAACCACTCATAAGTGTTCATAAATCATTTGTTTAATAATTTTGTTTTGGAATTTTGATGGGAATCAATATATAGCTAACTTGTAATTTATATTTTCTGAAATTAGAAAATTTTGAAAAATCAGGAAAAGTCAGCTATAATTATTATCAAAGCACTTGTCAACATAAGTCACAATTTTTGAAAGATAGCTAATAGTATTTCAGAAATTATAACTGCATGGTCTTTTAGTATCCTAGGCAGAATTCATTTGACTTTGAGATTTGAAAGCACTAAGGCACTGAAGTATATTTCTAATATACCATTGATTTCAGCTCATAGAGATTGATCTTCTATTCATAAATGTATATAGAATTCTAATCTACAAATAATTTTCTTACCACTTTGATAATTATATTGTATGCCATTCATGTCCAGTATCTAAAAGTACCTAAACTTTTGTCCCATGATCACTTCTAGGCCTTTAGCAAGTGGCTGGACCTCTATAACTCTCAAGCACTTACTCTATCAATGAGTTTCTTAATACCTGTTTCATAATACTTCAGAGGGAAACTGTGAGGTTAATTTGATTGAAAGCACTTTGAAAATAAATGGCACTCTATGTCCATATGGTGTTATTACTATTATTATGTCAAGATTTAAAATCTTGAAGCCAAAATTCACATATGTTCCTAAAAACTTGGTATCTTATTGTTGAAACATGTGAAGGCAATTAGTATTAAAAATAGAAAGTGTCAGAATTTTAAGAAGTTGTATGTTGCTCTGGTACCAGAGCATTCATTTAATAGAGACCCAAGTATAATCTCATTGTATCCTACATGGATGTAATTATTAAGTAATAATACAGATATAAGCTCACTGTAGAATAATTATATAGTTGTAGCAGCATTCAACTGTGCAAACACATAGATGCAGAGAAGAATCTTCTTCATAATTACACTTGCCATTAAATGATAACATCCAATTGGTATCTAATCTTCAGGGTACAAATAAGCGTGTAATACTGCTGATACATTCTAATTACATGGCTGTTTGTATCCTATAAGAGTAATATGATGAACTACAAGCAGTGTTGCAAATTCCAATGAAGAATTTTATTTAGTCTCTAATGAAAGATGGCAGGTGCTTCTTATTACTCAATACACTCTTTATTTCTACTTTCACTATCAGTGATTTTAATATTTTCTTCATTATAAATGTCAAAATATGTATTTTATTTTCATTATTATTATTATTTTTATTCATTGTTGTTATATAATAGCAATTGAGAAATTTTTCTGTGGAGGATATTGTACAAATTTATTTCATTAAGAAATTCAAGTTAAAGCCATGTTTGTTGTTATTGATTTTTCACTTTCAATTCTTCATAACCCCATTTGGGGTTTTCTTGACACAGATACTGACATGGTTTGCCATTACTTTTCCAGTTCACTTTTACAGGTGAGAAAACTGAGGTAGATGGCATTAAGTGACTTTCCCAGGATTACACAACTATGAGGTTCTGAAACTAGTTTTGAATTTAGGGAGATGAGTCTTTTCTGACTTCAAGCTTGGCACATTATCTACCAAGCCACCTAGCTGCCCTCTATTTAAGATGACTTTAAATTAAATATAAATTAAAGAATTTATTTCCCTCATTCCCCATCCAGAGGAAAATTTACATATTCCTTACACTTTCACTTTGACTTCTTTGTTTATATTTATATGAATTCACTATGTCATAGATATTAGCATTTTTCTTATGGAGTAGATAGCCATTCATCCAGTTTCTGCAATTTTCTTATACATCCTTCTGTAAGAATATACCTAACATATTAGAGGTCTTCTTCAATGCTTTTTTTGTACTTAATGTATCTAACAGCACAGGTACTTACTTGGTCATTCCTCAATATTCATATAATACAATATACTAGAATCTCCATTCCCTCTAATTGGATGCTTTTATCTGCATTTGAAAATATGTGTTTAAGATCCACTTCTGATTCATTAAAATTTGTAGCATCTAGTGCTGAGTGTTAATATGTACAATCTTGATTGAATAAATGAACAGTCTGTTATAATCTCCCTTTGTCTCCTATAGAATATGAATATTGAGCTTCTCAGAGTTCTACAGATTATCCCGAGGTCATCATGTATATCCACAGAAACGTGCACACACACACACACACACACACACACACACACAATCTATTCCCTAAAACAAGACTACTTTGAGGTTTATAACAACACCTTTGTATTACTGACTACAGGATTACATCAGACTTTTTATATATTGAGTTGACCAATTGTGTAATGTCATGCTTACCAAAAGTTGGAAAACATTTTATCAAGTTCTATAAAACTGAAATGAATCCTATATTAGTATTGCATGAACCTTATAGGTTAGGACTCTCATTTTGATTTTAAGGTAGCTATTCAGATATATTATGTCCTTTGTCATGCAATGTTACTACAAGATGGTTTGCTGCTCACCTATGATTCTAGAAACATATTTTCCCTCTGTGCTTCCATTAGAAATGATAAATTCTCAACTTAATATCAAGTATCCTTAACCACTATATAAAAGTCTAAATAAATAAAATAAGTCTAAATAAAACTCCAAAATAAAATAACTATTCTGTTCAGCTTTAATTTTTGTATAACTATTATGCTTAACTTTGGATTTTATGAAGTCTCCCAAAAGCCCTGGAGTCCTAAATAATATCTGCATTTTAATTTCTTTGACTTTTCTTGAAATGGGGACTGAATCATCCTAGCATCTTTTAATACTTTTTTCCCTTGAGTACATCAAAACTGTACTTAGTCATTTTAAAATTAATTATTCTAGGAGCAGCAAAGCTATGCCTTTAAAAAATAATCACAGTCCTATGATACTTATTAAATATCATGAAAACTAGAAGGCATAGTTCTGATAATGCAGAATTTAAAAAAGTATTTGACCATATTAATACATTCATGTAGTAAAATATGGTAGGAATCAAGAACTTCTTTAAAATTCTTATAAACATTTATGCTTTCTGTCCAAACTCACACAAGTTGTAAATTACAAAAGAAATATTTAAATATTCAAACCAAGATCAAAATCCACTGTTCTTTCCCATATGTTCCTCAATATCATTTTTTGAAAACTTAGTTTCACAGAAATGTAATTTGTAAAATATTTATCAAGTATAGAGGTGTATGTTTTCTCTTCCCCAGTAAGACATCTCTCCTTTCTTACAAATACACATGTTGTACTCATTCTCAATTCTGTGCCTTTGCTTTCACTACCATCTCAGTCAGAAATGATTCCTACTGTACCCCTTGCCTCCAAAAAATAAACTAATTCTACCCTACTCTTGAAATTTAGCTCAAGGACCATAGATCTATTTCAAGCAACACTGATTTTTCTTTGGTTGGACTTTTAAAATACTTGCAGCCCATATTATACAAATAAATTTATCATCATGGATTGTCTCATAAAGTCCTCTAGGTTTTTCCTGGTTGCTACCTATGTCTTCTCTTTTATATTGAAGGAAGATAATATTTCTAATAATCATTAATGATTAATTTAAATTAATCATTAATGATTAATTTAAATTAATCATTTATATTGATTGAAATATTAAATATATCTATAGAGCTGGTTAAATATCTCAAAAACATGAAATATTTTATTAATATTCTTTGGTTATAGAATTATTAATTTCCATAATATTTTATCAATCTTAAAAGACAATAAAGATGAGGAAAGCTGAATGTATAGCCCCTTATTCTGATAGATTTTTTTAATCCTGTGTTCCTGATACATCATATAAGATGATCCACTCTCTATATCTAAGGAACATGAAGTCAAAGGAAGGGTTTTAAATCCATTAAAATTCTCAGAATATTCAATTTTTGAAGAATGTTTTTATCTTTTGTTATTTTTTTTGTTTGGTTGGCTCTTTATCATTTAAGGTCTAGTCAAGTCACAGTTAAGTCACAAAGGGGCTGTCATTTTAAAAAAATCTGTTTTCTTGAATGGAAAGTATTATCAATTGGTACCAAAAGAAAACAAAATGAAATTGAAGAAAATGATATGCCATGCTCCAATGACTCCTTTAGGTTTTGGAAAAGCAAAGCCCTGGTAAAATACTATAACTTTCTCTGTTTTTGAGACATACAAATCTGTTAAAGAACAGGCAAATTAGGAGTAAAAATCATTTTCCCAGACTTCCTTTATAAATCAGATGAGTATATATGTAAATGCATATATATGTATACATACACACATATCTATTTACAGAGCTAGATATGTGTGTGTATGTCACACCGATGACCATTTTATAACTGCATCAAACTTAAGAAATGTTATTTCGTCGCCACTGTTCCCCCACTCATCTTGGGAATTAAATTTGTAGCAGGCTTTGCTTTTCCTAACTGCAGCATTTACTGATCCAAATTTTGGTCTAGGTTGTATTTGTCTCTTCCTTCCCTCTCCCATTTATCATCATTTTCTGCTTGTATATCTGTCCATTTGTCTTTCTTCCCTTTAATTTCTGTTCTGTGGTCCCCAGATAGAAAATGAAATATTAGGTTTGTCAAGCGTATATCATTGTTTAAATGCCTGGAGATGATGGGTTAAACAGACCAATCAATGAAACAAACCTCCAGTGCATTGCAGTGACTGCAACTGATGTTCCCTTTGGCTCTTTAAGACCTAACAAGTCAATAACCTATTAATATCATACTCTGCTAGGGTCAGCTCCAAACAAGACACATGTGCCTTTTTAGGATACACCATACAGTTCATGGGCAGATAGAAGCATGTTTATTGGTTATAATTTAACATTATAAAAATTGTCTTTAAGCAAACAAAAATAGAGATGAAAATATTGTATGGTGACAGCTTCAATCTATATAATAATCAGTACAAAATATCATTGTACATTCTAAACTTAAATGAATTATTATCTTACAAATAAAGAAATTGTTGGAACTCACTCATTTCATGGCATATATAAAAACAAAGGGAGTCCTTACCCTCAAGGAATTTGCATTTCAAAGTAACGAGGTCAATAAAAAGAACATACAGATTTTAGAATCAGGAAGTTCAAATTTTTCAGCTTCCATTAATCTGGCCATGGTCAACTCATTTAATCTTCCTGGATCTCACTTTTTTCTTCTGTAAAATGATGGGATTTGCCTATGTCCAAGGTTCAAACTTAGAGTGCTAAGCATAAGTAATCTATAAAATTCCTTGAGCCTAAAGTAGTTTTAAAAAAATGTGAAATGTTGAACAAAATAAATAAAAATAGGGTACAGATAATGCTAATTTGTGGTTTGCTAATTCAATATGTGACCAGCAGTGATCTAGTTCTGTTTGACTTTGATACCATTGGTTTTAGACTATATTACTTTGGGATGAGGGATTTGAGTGACAACAGATCTATGATCCTAAATACATTTGTTTTAGGATGTTTTAAAATATCCTTGTTAACATTTTAAATATTCTGAATGTCAGCATAAAATGTTATAAAAAGCATTGTTTATTATGTATAAATAAAGTGTTCTACAGAAATTCGTAAAAACAAAAGTATTCCTTACACTTGTATATTTAGGATGGCAGAATATTGAATTTCCAATTTTTTAACTCAATCAAGTCTTTGGATTTAAATTTGTATCCAATCTCACTATTTTCTTATTTTGGAATGTTGTAAGAATGTGATTTCTTCTTTGGGGGTGCTTAGAGAGCTAAGAAATGTTTTGAGAATGCCTCAAAGGCATTTTGGTCATAAGCAGACCTGAATCATGTCCTAACTACACAGGGGATAGGAACTGATGAATTAAATTTCCTGTAAAATACCCTGGTTTAAAAAATAATGATCCAACTCCTCCTAGTTGATGAAACTATTCCCTTGGTACTAGGTAGGTCAAACTGGCCTATTTCATGGCCAGAAAAAAATGCTTCTTAGTATGTTTGAAGCACTGAAGAATTTAAAGGATATTCGTAGAATTTCAAGGTTACTTAGCATCCCCAGGAATTGTATTGATTTCATCTGAGAGGAAAGAATTGCTGAGATAGCCCAAGAGTTAACCCTCCTTATTCCAATTGTCAAACTAAGAGAAAGACTAGTTGATTTCCCACTCATTTCTAAATCTGTGAGTACAGTAATTTTAAAGATATAAATTCTGCCAGTGAGCAAGAAATTACTTGAAGAGTGAAAAGCTGTTATTTAGAATATTTAGCTATCATATTGATCTTATTTCTGTTAGATTTCCTGACTTTCCCCTGGCAGTGAAGCCTTGGAGTATACCTTAAATCACAGGATTTTTTTTAAATACTTGGATCTAAAGTTTGAAGGAACCTTGGAAGTCATGCAGTCCTACCCTCTCATTTTACAGATATGCAATCTAAGTCCCACTAGATGCTAAACAATTTGTCCAAACTCACACAGATGACAAATCTCAGAAGAGGGATTTGAACTTGACTTCTAAAACCAATGTTCTTTCTACTGTACCATATGTTTTGTTGTCCCCCCTCACAGGGAGCAGGGTAAAGTGAGTTATTTTTTCAGTGCCAAACCAACGATCCTCCATCATGTCAACTCTTATTAGAGCGTCATTATGATTCCTGCTCATACTCATGTAAGAAACTAATTTGGGGAGCTCAGAAGGTCTCTATATAAGTATATAGCAAATTATACACTAAGTAAGTTGGGTTTCAAAAGAATAGTTACTTAATTACTATTGAATAAATAAACACAAGAACTCTGGTTTTAGGATTTTTAAGGTCTTATCTAGAACTAAGTGCATATGTATCCTTGTGAGAAAACAAAAATGGAGAAAAAGAGAGAGGAGGGGAAGAAAGAGGAAGAGAGAGAATGGGAAAAGGGAGAGAGAGAGTGAGGAAGAGGAAGAGAGAAAAGGTGAGGAAGAGGGAGAGGATGAAGAGGGAAAGAAGGAGAGGGAGAGGAGGAACAGGGACAGGGAGAGGAGGAATAGGGAGAGGAGGTAAAGGGGAGAGAGAGAGACAGAGATATACAGACAGACAGACAGACAGATAGACACAGAGAGAAAGACAGAGAGACAGAGAGACAGACAGACAGAGAGACTGAGAGACAGAGAGACAGAGAGAGGCTAGCTCTTGGTTAGCCAATTTAAGAAGTGCCTTTCCTCTCTTAGACCACTAGGGTTCCACTTACTGATCTAGAGAAAAATTAATGACACCCTGGTGGCCTAATTAAATTTAGAATGAATGCACTTTTTAGCAAATAGTTTTCTTACCCATCAGTATCCGATCCAGTGGGAAATGAGTTTGACAAAATGTATTTGAAATTTCAATCAATCCCCAAACTATTGAGAAATAATTCAATATGACATTTGACAAACCATGAGTGAGCACATATGTATCTGTGGTTACACATAGATATATTTGCCTTTATAGATATATAGATGTGCATACATACACATATATTGTGTGCATCATATGTGAGAATTAGACTACTGATTCTGGTAGACACTGGTGTAAGCAAAATCACACGTGCCTTTTACTTGTAGCAGCAGATGGACTGTCCAAAAGAAATAGCAGTAGTTTTAATAATAAAACTGACATTTGTCAATTACTTTAAAATTCATAAAATACTTTACATACATTACCTCATTTGAAACCTACAACAACTCAATGAAATATGTATTATTCCCATTATAGAAATTAGGAAACTAAAGTTTAGAAAGGCCAAATAATTGACTCAAGGTCACATGGTAAGTGACTACAGTTCCTTTCTAATATAGACTTTTTAATGGTCAAAGGCATATGCTAAAAGGTATCCTCGGGTCTTCATGCTTTTGTTGGTAAAGGCATTTCTTCTATTAATGAATATATCAACTATTCCATATCTTAGTATGTGGTCTTCGAGATTTGTTGTTGCTAAAAAGAAAACAAGAAAATAATAACCCTGGAGTCAGAGGTAATAAGCATCTTCAAATTTAAATGGGTACACATCAATTGATAGAAATACAGACTACCTATTTTTGAATTTGTACTGAAAGCCTGTCCAGTAGGATAAGATTTTCTAGACCTGAGACTCTTTTTTTGGTCATGGACCCTTTCATGAAGCCTATGACTCCTGTCTCAGAATATTTTTAAATACATAAAGTAACATATGTCAGATTACGAAGGAAACCAATTATGTTGAAGGACAGTTATCAAAATATTACATTTAAAAGTTCACAGACATCAGATTAAGCCTCCTCATACTAGAGATTGCTCTCTCCCAGATTATATTTAAAAACTGTCACTTCCATGCCATCATCAGACACTGGAACAGGACTTCATAAATGGAAAAATAATGTCCTTTTCTCATCAGAGGATAAAAGAAATACCAACCCAGTTCACCGAGATTCAAACAGCTGAAACACCCCCTAGAACACATGTTACATGTTAAAAGAAGAAGAAGAAAATGCTAACTACCTGATCCTCCAGAAAATGCTTAAAGATAAATTTAGACTTCAGATTCACAGCACATATTTGTAAACTTGGTCATAAGCTTCCCCAAGTTGCCCATTTAAATTGGCTTCTTCAAGAAATGTGCAGCATGTAAACTGTAAAGAGAATGCTTCTCACCAAATGCAGGAAAGAGTTTCATAAAAACTGGCTCATGACCTCAATGATCCTCTGCAACTGAAGAATCCTCCACAAATAACATGTGTGAAGTGTGACAACAGCAGATTTCCTTCCCTTTCTCTCACCCTCTAAATATTTCCAAGATTTTTCTTTGTTGAATGCATTGCCTACGCATCTATTTTTTGCTCTTGTCTTTGTACAGGATAAACAGGACCTGTCTCTAAATTACAAAGGTTAAAACTTAGAATCATAGAATATTGACAGTGGAGGGAATTTGAGATCTCATCTAGTCAAACCTTATCATTGTATAGATGGGAAAATTAAGGCAAAACCTGAACTAAAATTTCAAGTCTCTTGACACTCAGATCAAGTCTCTATATGTCACCAACAAAAGTTGAAAAGTCTCTTTTTAAATTAACTACTTTCCACTTTCTTCAATGTGAAGCACATGAACTTATTATAAACCTCTTTCAGAAGTTTATATAATTCATATTGAGCGATAAGAAGTCCATTCTTTGTAGGAGCAGAGATAAACATTATCATCTCAAATAAGATACTGAAAAGGGGTGCAGAGAGTAAAGGTCTTTGATGCAGGGTGGTTAAAAATTAAAAAGAACTGTCAAGGTGGTTAAAGGGCTGCTGCCAAAGATTTAAAACATCTTTTGTTATGAATTACCAGGGTTTCAAAACTGATGTCTAAAAATAGTTTGTTGCCTAGGAAAATTCCATAATTTAATTTTTTTCATTGCCTTTGGAAAAGGTTTTTCTTTAAGAAAATATTAAAGTCTAATATAGAGACCACATCAGAAACCAAGGTAGAGGATTCTGATTTTTTTTCTAATGATGGTGATTGAAAAGTTAATATTTCCCCCAAAGTCAGATATCCAATATTTGTTCCCATATTCTCATTTTCTTGCTTAGATGGATGAATCTTTGAATTATGTATGCCTGGCCTGAAATGGTTTATTAGAATATATAGACATATATGATTTTGTGAATATAGACATAAATATACATGCATATATGTGTGTGTGTGTGTGTGTGTGTGTGTGTGTGTGTGTATACACAGAGAGAGAGAGACAGAGACAGAAAGAAATCAAATTTATGGAATCTGCAAGAGGTTAGTGCCGTTGTTGTTGTTTGCCCTTCATTTTTGAAGAGGACCAAGGGCATTACAGGGTAGTGTCTTGACTTGTGCATGAATTGGATTTAAGCAAGGTGAAGTTGCATTAAATTGTCACTTTCACTGCCTCTTCCAGTCATAAAAAAATCAATGTTGAGACAAAAAATTAAGAGACTGAAGATGCCCCAGGATATTGGACAACCTCGGTATTTTCAATGCCCAAGCTTTCCATTGCCTTTATGATCATTGAAACAAATTCTTCCATCTACCCTTTCCATCATGAGAAGCCTTCACATACTTCAGCTAAATATCCTCCTAATACACAAAAGGTCTGAAGCTTGTCAGTGACCTTCAACCTGGCTTAGCCCATCTGCCAAGACAAGAATGTATGGGGTTTTCAGTGCCTCTAATGTGAGGGCTTGCTGAGCCCCTTTCGGTGCTACTCATCTACTTTTGGTGTACGATCACCTACATTTTCAAGAACTTGTAGCACATGAAGTGGGCACACACTGGTTAGTACATTTGACTTTACTACATTTATCCTGACATATTCAATTATTTGAACCAGACCTAAAACTTCATTCATCCCAATGAGTGTACTACCTCTATGAATTCAAATTGGCATCTTCTCTGAAGTTGATAGAATAGGATCAATTATAAAGTTCTCTGCTTGGCATTCAAAGCTCCTTCAAAACCTGATCTCATTTTTTTTCTTTCCAATGTTCTTGCATTTTACTCATCCCCCGACAAACTCTTTGATCCAATGACAGTGGATTCCTGACTCTTCCTCAATCAAGACATTCTATCTTCAGGCTGAAGACATTTTTACTAGCTTCCTTCTACCTGGACTTTTACCCCTCGTTGTCTCTGCCTCCTGTGCTGGCTTTCTTCAAGACTCAGCTAAAATCTTACATTCTAAAAGAAGCTTTTTCTGACCTCCTCCTACCCCTTTTTTCTAGTGTTTGCCTCTAAGATCTCCAATTTACTCCTTTTATGTCTTATATGTATATAGTTGTTTCCATGTTATCTTTCACATTAAATTAAGAGTCCCTTGAGAGTAGGGACTTTCTGTTTTTGTTTAATTTTTTGTTTGTTTGTATAGAGTTTGGGGTTTCGTTTGCCTTTCTTGTGTCCCCAGCACTTACTACAGTATCTAGCCCAGCTTCTTAAATTGTTTATGGCCCCATATTAAATTTCATAACTGAATGTGGGGATCTCAAAATTATTATTATCAGCAAATATCTGATTTATATACCTATTTACATACCAATATATCCAGGATCAAGTAAAAATGTATTGGATGAAAAGGAGTTACGAGTGAAAAAATGTTTAAGAAACTTTAATGTCTAGTACAGAGGAATTTAACAAATTTTTGTTACCTGATGAAATGGGGTAGTATGTGGTACAGACTAACCCAGAATTTAGGTCACCTGATTTCTAGTGTGATGCTCTTTCCTTTATATTAGAATGTATACATGTTTTTTTTTCCTTGTCTTCTAAACTATTATAAAAGATTCTACCAGGAGCAACATTAATCCTAAGTAAAAACCAAAATCTAATCAGGATAAAAATTGTCATGCTTTTTTCTCCTCAAAATGCCATATCAAGGTCATTTGGGAAGATTTCTTATCAAGTTTAAAAAGAAATTATCTTTTGTTATTTTCTAATGTTCCAAAATCATCAGTATAGTAAATATAGTATAGTAGATAGAAAGTTGATTTTGAAATCAGGGAGATCTGTATTAATTGTGTGTACATGGGCAAGTCATTTAATCTTCTTAGTGATCTAGACAACTCTCTAAATTTGTCAGAAAGTTCCAATCTACCTTTGTAGCAAGAATTATCTATGACTTAAAAATGATAGATCCAAAAAAAAAAAAAAAAGATAGATCCAATTCAAATTTTCCAGTCCCTATTTTTAAAATGTACTATCTCTGTCTTCTTTTCTTGAACACAATGTCAATCTCAAATTTGCCTCCCATTTTTAAGAAGAAAAGTGAATTAAAATCCCTTTCATAGAAGCCACAAAGAGCCTATCCCCTTCTGGAGCATTCTTGAACCAGCAATAACCACTTATTGCTATGTCTTCTGAATTAATGCCTTGCAATTTATAGGGTACAAGCAATACAACTAATGTCTCTAACCATATATAATATACTGTGTGAGATATCAGAACTGTTAGACTAGCAATCCATCAGCTCTGTGTGTGATAACAAGGAAAAATGGTACATCCATGACAAAATAGTAAACCAATTGTCACCTCTTAAAGCAGGTTAGTGGTTAATCTAATATCCCAACCAGTATGCTAGTCAGCCTAGATCAGCCAATTGTTAATTATTAAGCCAAAAGCTTTAATAACTTCTTTACAACTATATCTTTCCTATTTATGCAAATAAGACATTGTTCTGATTAGAGTTTCCCTTGATCTCCCTATTAAGCATCTTCCCTTGGTGGAAATATTAGCCAGAGAGTGAAATAAGCATCAAGAAACTTCTATTAAAGTATTACTACATATGTGGTACACTTGTGGATTCTAAAAACATAAAAGTGTACCAAACCCAGCCTTCACAGGCCTTAGAGACAAAAAGGAGGGGGATAAAACAAGCATAGAAAAATGTATAATAATAGAAAAATAATAATACTTTGTAGGTTAGTGCAAAAAGAATAAAAACCAAATAATAAAAGAGTTCAAAAAAAGGGTTGAAAACAGAAGCCAACGCAGGCCTGGAAATTTGGAAAGACAAGAAGAGAGAAGGGATAACTTTCTGAGAAAGCTTATTTTATTCCTGGATTGCTCATATCATTAGGAAGTAGCAGACTGATCGTGGCTTAGAGAAAAGAGTATCCCTTTCTCACTAAGGGACAGTGGCTCTGGGCTCACTCAAGAAAGATATGAAGTTAGTTCTCATTGTCTCTGATTATTTCTGACTTTTTGTAGCCCTATCCTGGAACCTCGGGGAAAAATGAGTTGAAGTTTAGATATAATTTGTGTGTAGGGTTTCACCAAAAAATAGAGGATCCCTATTTATTTCATCCACACAAGTTCCCCACCTCTTAAACCCATGAAGTTTGCCTTCAAGAATAATAATGAATATTTCAAGACTGTTGTTTAGCAAAGCAACACAAAATTGCTAAGTCTAGAGGTCTAGGCTCAGGCTTACCCAGGCAGAATGTGTACCTGATGACATGTATAAGTAGTTGCCATAGGAGAGGAATGTAGGAGAAAAGTCCAAGAGAGAATCTCACAGCTGTCCCTGTGAGCTAGCTGTCCCTAGCTACTTGACAGAGAGATATATGGGAAGGGGGAGGGAGAGAGAAGGATTGTCTCTTTTCTCACTTTAAAACTATTGAGTGGGAAGTTACTGCCTCAATGTCCAGTTTTCTTTTCTTTCTGTATTTATTTTTCTTTCTTGCTTGTTTGCTTGCTTGCTTTCTTTCTTTCTTTCTTTCTTTCTTTCTTTCTTATTGCAAGATAATTGTAATTAAGTGATTTGCCCAGGATTACACAGCTAATAACTTTTAAGTGTCTGAGGTCAGATTTGATTTCAGGTCCTCCTGACTTCAGAGTTGGGGCTCCATCTAACTGTCCCCTTCAGTTCCCTTTTAACACAAACTATTCATCCAGTTGATGAAATGAAATCTGACATACTGATAAAATTACTTCATGAGGCAAGCAGGGATGGGTAGCTCACCTTATTATGTCCAGTCAAAATTCCGAGTTATGTCAAACCCCTGAGGTTAAATTTCCCCTATAAATCTGTTCATGGCCCATGCCATTTTTAGGCATAGCAAATCCCTTTTGAGTCAGTCCACCATGGCAGTATGCCTCATGGATCTTTTCTCTCAGCGCAAGTCCATATTATATGATGTCTTTTCTCTCATACCGGCACCACGCTTCATATCTCTTCCCTCATCCTCCTACCATGCTTCATGATGTCTCTCTCCTTCTAATAGCTAACTAACTCTTTTAGGATATGAAACTCCTCTATGGATTTAGCCTGCCAGCTGAAGGCATACTGCAATCGTATCAAGTATTTCTTTCTCCTAGATATTTGTGAACTCCACTAGGGAACTTGTCTTTTCCATTGTTAATTGTTGTATGTTCTTCCAACTGTATTTCATATTTATCATTCCTGGTGTCAATCATATTTCTTCATTTTTTTTTCTAGAAACCTCTTGTCCTAAATAAACATTTTGCCAAAGAGAATGGCCACCGTGAACTCTTCACATGACTGAATCCCAACATTTGGTGCCGAATTCCAAACACAACATTTGGTGTCAAAAATTGCTCTCCTAAATCACATCATTTTTCCATTATCCAAAATCCAAGTGCCAAATTATTTCAGTGCTGATATAGACCAAACTAGTAGTTCCCTGAAGTAGCCAGAGAAGCTCAGTTCAATGCCACAAAAAAACATAGGTGGTACCTTCCTTAAATATTGAAATATAAATTTCTCTTCCTGTACCTTCCATTTACTGCCCTTGGTTCTTCTATCTCTGAGGTTTAAGCAAAACACAAGTCTAATATTTCTTTTGAATGGAGAGCTCTTTAAATACTTGAAGTCCTTTCTTATCTTTTCTCTTTAAATATCTAGAATCCTTCAAGCAGTTCTTTCTGAAGTATAATGGGAAAACAATGATTTTGGATTTGGGCAATCTAGCTGCTAGGTGATTACAGTTGAAAGGGATTAGAAAATTTAACATTAGAAAATGTTAAAACTGAGGACTCTGCATTGGTATAGTCCTCTTCTATGATTATTAGCCGTACTTAATTCACTTTAAGAAAGAAAAAATGACTAAAATTATATAACAAAAATAATAGGCTTAAGAAGAAAAAAAAAAAAAAAACTCCTCCCAAAAATCTAAGACTCACTTTCCCACAAGTATATATGAAGTCCAAGAGAAAGTGGACTCAAGCTTGCCCAAGATCACACAACTAGTAAATATTTGAGGGCAAATAATGTTGAAATTACAGGTCTAAATTTTTTTTAAGTGCAAAATACTGGTGGGAAAGGAGGATACAAAAACAAATGATTAAATATTGGTAAAACAGAAAAGGAAAGGAACAAAAAAAAAGGCAAAAGAGGATTTTAATCCCAGGACACTCCGTTTTTAGCTATATTCTGTTAGTTCCCAATAAAGTCTTGAAAAGTTTAAATTGGAGCTTCCAAAAAAAAATTAGAATGGAATATTTTGATACTAGTGAAGTGTATATTGGCTCTTTCTCACAGACAGCTACCTTTCCCCATGACAGGGATAAACCAGAAGCTTGTAAATCACAACCAGTAGGATCTGGAAGCATTTTCTCTTCTAGCTTTTCTCTGCCAATTATCTGTCCACTGACAAAGTTTTTTTTTTTCTTTTTTCTTAAAGAGGCAAAGTGATGTGACATTTTAAGAAGCTAAAGAAGTAGCAGACAAACGGGAGTAAACTGCCAGGTGCCCAGTTCCCTCATACTTGAACATTCTTGGCATGAAGTGCATTTCTGTAACTAGATTTTGCTGCCCAAGTCCCTCTTGAAGGAATCCTGATTCCCAAGTGTTATTTTATGATGCCTCAAGGCACCATCTTCAATACACATGGATAATAGTATCTATTGTGTTTCTTTACAAAGTGGAAAAAGGAAGCTTTTTGTTTGTTTGTTTTTAATTCTACAGGTGGCATTTTTTTAGAATTAAAAAGAAGTGAAATTGAAAAATTTCGCCACCTTCTTGCTGTCCTTCACAGGAGTTCTGAGACCCAAAGGGGAAACTACTGTGCCCCCCAAGAAAGAGATTTCATCTGCTAGCGTCTTCAGAGAAATGAAAGTGACTTTCAGACAGGCATTGAAGCCTGTGAATAAGGGTTTACTCAGTAATTAATCATAATCAAGAAGAATGGAATCTTCCTTCACCCAATTTTTATTTCATTCTTTTGTGCAGGGTCACCTTGCCCCATCTCAAAAAAAAAAACTCCTTGGCCCCTTCCTTTCCCCAGCCAGCTAGCTAATGCGGGTCACAGCTATTTGCAAAGCCTTTTAGAAGTCGGTGCCTTTACAAAATCGGATTGTTCGGTTCACATGACCCATCCATTATGTTGATACCCTGCTCTGCTCTCCTCAGTCACCCACCCTATTCTCTCTCTTACTCTCTTTTTGCTCCCTCTTTTTTTATTCCTCCCTTCTGTCTCTCTTTCTTTTTTCTACAGAATTATCTGTCTCTCCTGCATTGTGCCTCATTCCCTTCTTTCTGCTTTAAGTCTGTGTGCTGTCTTTTCTGTCTCATTGATTTCTTCCAACATATGCCAGCCCCAGGTGATGGGTATTGGGTTGACAACATAACTTTAAGGTTTCACTGCAAGAATCCTTGATCATACAGAGAGTTATATTCCCAGAAAAGGTGCTGCAAGTTAAAATAATGTTAGATGAAGTTTATTTTTCCATAGAAATATTGATATGATAGAGACTTACATCCCTGACCAAGGCTTTAATGTCTAACTTTTCATAAAAATAATATAAATTATCACATATATCATACTTAATAAATACTTAATTTACATATCATATAAATAAAACAGTTGTACAGTGTGGGCATAAAGCATTCTCAAGTCATTATCATCTCATTTCAAATTTTATATAACTTACACATAAGTTAATTAAACAGGATAACATAGCAGAAATAAATTCTTATATCCAGCCAAATACAATAAAATATATCCAAGACCAATAACATGAAAAGTAGCCTAAAATCAACTATTTAATATAAATTTACTTAGGGAAAAGTGTTTAGACCTCGAGACACAAAACCCAGTGTAAAACAAAGGGAAAAGAGTCCCCAGGACTCTATGAGGTCCTTTGCCATAACAGATAGCAGACAGGAGTAAGGCTGGGGAAGAGCTCAACCTGGGTGTTTCAGTGATAACTTCTGATTTTTAATGATTTTTTTTTTGCTAGCTAAATGTTAAGCTCAGCTTCTAATTCCTAGAGAAGTGTAAGTGCTGTCAGCACTGTCTAAATTCTAGTTCCATGGGATAAATTTTTGATTGCCTCACCAAATGAATACACTTTAAAAAATTATTGAGTTCCATTTAATTTAGAGATCCTCTATAGAGTGTCATACAGAGTAAAGATGGAGAGGATGGGAGACACTGTAGGATCTGTGAGGAAATAGCTAGAGGATTTGAGGGAATGAAGCTCTCTTTAGACAAGATGCAGAGAAACCTCAAAAGAAAGAATTCCGAGCCTGAAATAGAGAGAACTTGGAAGTGGTACTGTGTTCAAAAATTAGAAGCTAAAAACATTCCAAAACAGTCTCCTGAGAAAAGATATGAGCAGAGATCTTCTGCAGCTCTAGAGATCATATAGAGAAGAAACTTAAGTGGAGAGGAATAGGGTCAGCACAGGAACAACTGTCAGCTAAGATCAGAAGTGTCAAGAGAGAGAGAGGGAGTCTTAAATTAAGAGAATTAAATATGGAACTTAAGTACTAATGGGCATAGTTTTGGTTTCAAATGCCAGTTCTTTTTGTGCCTACTGTTATTCCCAAAGAGAATGCATAGAGCTGTCATTCTAATCAGGAAGCAGATGATAGCCATAAATGCTGTAAATTATAATAGAAATAGTATGCCCAATTCAATCCAACAAGTATATGACAGATGCTTACTTTATACACAGAAAAATGGACAGGTCAGGTGAACTCCACAATCCAATTTTGCAAAGAGCCAAGTTTCGCAAGACATTGAGCAGTGTAAAAAATAGAAATAAAGGCAGTCTCCAGTCTTTAATAGTTTCCAGGGTTTTGTTGTTGTTGTTGTTGTTGTTGTTGTTGTTGTTAGAGAATTCATTTATGTTTCCATTCATTTAACAGGTAATAAAAATCTTCTGTGCTCCGGACACTATTAAGTATCAGGGATACAAAAAGACAAACAAAGCAAAACATTCAAGAAACTTACATTCTATTTGGATTTAAAAAATATAGACACAGATAAATAAAAAATATGCAAAATAAACACAAAGAAATTTCTTGAGAGTTGATCACAAGGTAAATTGTCATTGGAATGTTGGTGAATTACTCTGCCTAACTTCTTACAGCAGGTCTTTTGTAATCTGAAGCAGCAAATCTTCTAAGGAGAAGACAAGAGGCAACATATATCAAGTCAAACCACTACCATGATCTTCACTACCATTTTCCTTCAGATTCTGATGAAGATAGCCCAAGACCATGAAATCAAGGGAATAATAGAGCCTTTCAAAACCATCAAACTTGTTTACATCAGTCCCCCACAGCCATCATTGAGGAAAGAAATCATTGTGGAGAAAGGGTTCACCTTTTTCTTTTAACTTACAACTGCTAATCTATTGTCACCAACAGGCAAATAAGCACAAAAGACTTGGCAGTCATGATCTAGATCATCCACCAGTCCAGCCTCTCACAACCACTTCCACAATTCTCATTCAGGGAAGCAAGTCTTGGAGAAGGGGTCAACCATCCCCAACAACTAACAAACAATCACCACCCAAAGGATAGGCAAGTCAGCCTAACTACAGCAATAAGGGACCCAGAGAGAGAATCAGGAGGCAGCATATGCCAAGTAAGTCAAACCATGGCCACTTTCTTTGTCAGTATCTCCTCTGTGACTCTGATGGAAATATGTCTAACATAATTATACATGTATCACCTATATCAGATTGCTTGCTGTTTTGAGGAGGTGGGAGATAAAAAAGGGAGGGAGAAAAATTGGAATTCAAAATCTTTCAAAAATAAATGTTGATAACTATCTTTACATGCAATTAGGAAAAAATACTATAAAGTACCAAAAAAGATAAATACTTAAAAGTCAACATCAATTAAAGAGAAGTATTTATAAAATAGTGAAAAAAAATAGTGAACTTTTTGGATAAGTCACAGATCTTGCCTTCAAGGAACTCCCAATTCCATTATGTTATTGTCAGTTTATTGCTCCTTATCCTTAGGCCTGAATATCTGTAATAAATCATGTATTTTCTTTGTACGTTTTCCTCCTCGTTACTAAAGAGACATTAGTTTTACTTTTGACATTCTGTATCAATTGTGTTCCAGAGATTAACATTATAATATCAGAATGTTTCTTAGAAGAAGGGTGCTTAAATCTATTTGGAATAATAATGATTTCTTTGTATCACACAAGCTTTACTAAGTGTGGAGTAATCCCTCTCATTCTCATTCCATAGACTTCTGAAATTAAGATAACCACCAAGGAACAGCTGATATCATGATGGTATTTGAGGAGACCATTATGTTAGATTTCACCACCTGCTTTTTCCTGTATGAGAAGCAAGAAATATGGGGAATCTTAAAAGGAAATTATTTTTTTGTGAACTGCTCCTAAGTATGTGGGACAAACTCAGCTAATTAAAGGCTATTCATTAAGGCCAAAATGTGTTGCCTGGGTAGCTGATTAATAATGGCACAGACCTCTTTAGGTTTCATGACATGGCCTATTCACTAGCAAATGTATTAAATTTGACAGTCTGTAGCCTATTAAATGTATTCATTAGAAAAAAATAACAGTAATTTTGAAAGTCTTGATGATTAAATGTTGCAAAATTCACCAAAATTCCATTGAAATCCATAGTTTTCTTCTATATTTGAAACACTTTTCATTCAGAAAAGTTCTCATGTCCATAGAGCTAATCAGTAATGTTTAGAATTTGAAATATCTGTGTCATAGCTATTAGTTTAAAACTAAGGAGTAACAGCTATTCTAAGTTCCTGCCTTCTGTTTCATCTTACCTATGTTCCCCAAATGACAAAGTTAGAGATGATAGGAAAACAGTTTTTGTTTCACCGTCCCTTCGCTGATTTTTCATCTTTCTCTCTTTTTCAATTTTCTGTAATGGTTTCAAATTGTTCTATGCCACTAGTAATAAAAATTGCTAATGTTTATATTGGGCAGTGAGGTTGTACAATGGATGAAGTGCAAGGCTTGAAGCCAGAAAGACTTATCTTCTGGAATTCAAATCTGACCTCAGAAATTTACTAATTTTGTAACCCTGAGCAAGTCACTTAATCCTGCTTCTTTTAAGTTTCCTTCATTTGTAAAATGAGCTGAAGAAGGAGATGACAATTATATGACAAAACAATAATTTCTTTGGCAAGAAAACCCTAAGTGGGGTCACAAAGAATCAGACATGAATGCAATGACCAATTTTTTATACTTTGCAAAATGCTCTAAATATGTCATTTCAACGTCAAAACAAGGTTAGAGACTGAGGCCAAAGAAAGGTTATAGACTTGCTGAGGATCACATAGCTGTTAAATATCTAACTTTCTGAGACACCAAGTCTTTCTTATGGTAAGTCCAATACTACATCTCCTATATCAAATTGCCCTTCATGAATAAGATATGGACTATACATTTGTAAATTAAGTACTAAATATATCTTTATTGAGCATTTATTACATGGAGTGAGCCATCCCCTGGACACTGAAGGAAACAAAGCATTAAAGACTATATTGACCCTCAAGATACTAATAGTTTAATTTGAGAGATAAACCATAGCTACATGAAAACTTAATTAAAAAGAATAGTTAGGAGAAGCAACATGGAAAGAACACTAGATTTGAAGTTAGGAAATTTGAAACCTGACTTTGACCGTGTAATGATGCACAAATAACTTCATCTTTCTAATTCCTAGTTTATTCATCTTTGAGATGAGAATTAAACTATGTCAAAAACTTATTGAAAAATGAGTTTAAAGCCCTACATAAATATGAGTTGTTATTATATGACAAATTATATATCTCTTCAAATGATAGATTGTGGATTGGAGTTTTCAAGGGAAAAAAGCACAGAGAAACTATAGTTCTTAATTTCAGTGATAAACATCCAGATTGATAACAGTAATAACAACAGATAAAAATTTTAAAGTGTCTTAAAATTAACAAGATACTTTCTTTATAACAGCCTTGCATAAATATTATTATCACCAATACTATGGGAACGTATATTCTACATAACATATAACCTACAGGAAAGATGCAAGATAGTTCAATAGAGTCAATATTTTCAGGACTTCTCTCCCTTCTTCCTTTCATTTTTCTATGTTACATATCATTTCTTCCTAAAACATAAAGTATACATCTAGAATTTACTTAGTAGTATCAACAACACCTTGACTTTTTATGGGATCTATGAATTCATTAGGGTAGAGATTCTCTTGGGAGGAATTTTTTTCTGCCAATGAAATTTTGCACCTATTCTATAAATTATACTCTTAAGAGAGTTGCCTTAGAAATGAAAATATTGGTCCTGTGTCCCATAGGAAAAAAAATGGCCAGTTAGAATTTGAACCCTGACCTGTTGCTTCTTAGCATGATTCAATTATTGAAGAAGAATGTTGTTCATCATTCATTCTTGAAGAGAAACAATGACATCATGACGGTGATATATTGATTTGCAAAGGTCAGATTTAAGTGAGACCACTACACAATGTCATCAGACTCACTCTTCTATAGTCATCAGCATCCAGTGGCAAGATAAGAATCAAGATAACTGGCAATGGCACCCATTAAAGAAGTGAGGAAAGGAACAACTAAAGCCATCATATAAACAATTATTAGCACTACAAAGTGAAACAGTAAACTTGAACCCAAAGGACAGAAGTAAAAGTAGAGCTCAGAGATCCCAACTAATAGTTGAACAGAAAGCAGTTTTTCCTATTTAATATATGTTTGGGACAAAATCAGATTACACATTCACATATATAATGTTTTACACAGATTTGCTTTATTTACCAATTTCAAGCAGAAGCAAGAAACATTTTAACATCTGACTCCTGTGCTTCCTTGCATTTCCTATAAGAGTTTTGGGTGGTTTTTAGCATACCTTTTTTTTTAACTACATTGAAAATGGAAAGGTTTCCACCTAGCAATAGTCCAGTCCAATTCCGTTCTAATATTTGGGTATCCTCCACTGGTTGTTCTTACTCTCTCTTTAACAGGTTCTGGATATAATACCCTTTTCTAAAAAAAATAATAATAATAACAATAATAATAATAAAAACCTAGAAACATTGTGTATAATGACAGTACTTCATTTTCATGCAGAATGCATAGTTTCAAGTATTCCCGACACTCACTCCAGTTCCTTTTACACTGAAAATAGACATAGGGACAATCAGAATGTAATCTTTTTTTTTTTCCCAGTCCACCAATCTTGCAGCTGACATCTTTGTAAACAATTAAGCATTCAAGAAAGTTTAACAAATGTGAAGCCAAGTGGTGAGCCACTTCTTACTGATTTGTTCACTCTACCCAATAAATATGAATTATGTACCTACTATGTGCAAGGCACTAGACTAGATGACTTATGGTATACAAATCACATTAATTTCCATAAAGTGAAACAAAATAAAAAATTGTAAACAGTCCAGATGACTCATTATTCAATTAGAGATGTACCTACCCAACCCAGCCTGGCCATTGAACTTATTACAGTTTGCCTCAGATAGGAAAGAAAAAGTAGAATAGATAAGAAACAAAAAATGTTCTTGGGAATATGAACAACTTTCTTATATAATTTTTATTCTTTAAAAAGATCTTATTCCTGTTCTAAAGGAATATGTAAAAACAATGAAAGATTTTTCTGACAGTTTTTTTTTTCCAAATACAAAGAATCAAATGTACATGTTTAAATAAGGACTTTGATTCTCTTTTTTTTCTCTCGGAAAGATACATCAGACCCACCTTCCAAAAAAAGTAGCATAGTCTTCCATAACAAATTGTAGCTGAGCAATATGATAGCAAAATCCTATCAAAACTATCCTTTCTGTGGACAAAATCCTTCCAGACAATATAACAAATGTTGCACCCAACCACAACCTAGATCCACATTGGATCAAATATTCTAAGTAGGATATAAAATTCAAGAAACCACATAGATGCTTTCCTTATGTTTCTGACCTCCCTCCTGAGTTCTAGCTCCATATCTCCTGCAGCTGTATGATCATTATTAACTCATTATTCATCTTTGACTTCTCATTCAATATGTACCAAATTGAACTGGTATTCTTCCTCCAAAACAAGCCTCTCTGCTGAACTTTTTTATTTATTTCAAGAATACCATTCTATCACAAGTTATCTAGACAACATTTCATTACACCTTTTTCTATTGAAACTTCCTTCACAATATCTGTCAGTACCTTCTTTTCTATTTCCACAGGACTGCCTTATCACAGGTGCTCATCATATCATAAATAATTATCTCCTAGTGTCTCTGGTCCCAGTTTCTTCTCTCTCTAACCCAGCATTAAAACCACTGCTGAATTTATCCCTTTTCAAAGATTGAGAGAACCTGGGAAAAAGTGACACAGAATGAGATGGCATAAAAGGGTTGCAATCTATATCACTGGAGTGAGTACCCACATTGATAAGAAAAATTATGTGCAGAGGAACAGAAGTAAATAACTTAAGACCTGAGAGGATAGGGTCTTGCTACAGACCTTCTTATGGTTCTGTTATCTAACAAAGTACTGCATACATCATGACACCAGTGTATACTGGTCATGATAGTTAATGGTTCAAAGTTCTCTCCCAAATTGTATGATGGATAAGTAAGCAGCAACAGATTATCTAGATCAGAAGTATTATGTTTGTTACTAAGAATACTAAAGTAAACTAAAATGAAATTGGGAAATATTTAACAAAATAAATACAAATACAATACAATACAGACTGTTTGTTGGCAGTTTTCTGAGCTAATAGGGTAACCACAGGGATTTGTTTTTATTTAAGTTTGATGCCACTTATCCTAGATGACATTAAAAATATGAATAAGTCCAAAAAAAGTATACAAGCTAAATCTAACAAATGAACAACCTAAGTAATACCTTTGCAGCTACAAAAGTGAAAAGAGAATTAGAGTCAGAGGACCTACTTCATTCCATTTATGACATTACTACCTTTGTTACCTTAGATGACTTATTTAACCTCTCCTGGTCTCAACTTTCTCATCTATAAAATGAGAGAACTATGTTAGATGGCCTATGGGTCTCTTTCCAACTTCAAATTTCTGATACTATGATCCTCTAAAATAGTAAGAGAAATGTCTCCTGGACATTGAATGAATTTTCTATAAAAGATTTTACGAGAAGCCATGGGCAAGAATCATATGGGAGACAAAAGCCAAAGGGGCTGCAATGAGTGTAATGAATACTAAGTACAAGGAGATGACATTCCCACCAAAGTACAAAATTTTCCTGGGATAGAAGGTCAATATTGCTTAAAAAAAAAAAAAAAGCCCCAAATACTGAATCAAAATTAACAACCACTCCATCCAGGGTAAAGTTATCAAGGAAACACTTGCATACATTCAGAGAAAGAAAGACATGGAGGGAGAGACAAAAACAGAGAGATGGAAAAAAAACAGAGAGAGAGAGAGAGAGAGAGAGAGAGAGAGAGAGAGAGAGAGAGAGAGAGAGAGAGAGATTGGAGAGGAGAATACTTTGCCATTCAATGCTCCACAAATGACAGTGAATCATATATTCAGATCATTATCCTGATACTAAAATTGATTCTATCCATGTTTGTGAATAAGATCCTAAGGTCATGGATAATTTATTTTTACCTTCACTTTTCCTTAGTTTGTCAATTTGTCTCATATATATAAATAAATGTTTCCTTTCTCCAAAAGAGGTGTAGATAACTTATGTTTAACAAGCGCTGAAACAAGAAAAATCCTAAACTAAAAGGCTCCTTGTTATAATTAGGAAGATATTCCCAGGACTGGGAATTTATTTGTTTTTTTTTTTTTCTACTTGATTTCACTCTAAATTTACAAAACAGCTAAATTTGGAATTCTAGTGAATTTTAATGTAAATCCAAATTATTACTTTCCTCAAGTCTCCTCTCCATATTATCAATAAAAAGACCTTATAGACTGTTATTCCTGTCATTATATACATAAATTTCATTTTTTCTAATCAGTCTTTAAATTCCATATGTAATAATTTATTTGTTTTGCATAGAATACTTATAGACTCTGATGGCATTAGATAACCCACATTTAAGAGGTAGGTTGGAACATGATGGCACTGGTTTTAGATATATTCAATGAGCATAATGTTGAATACTTTTTAAAATTGTAATTGGTAGAATGGCTGTGGGTATAAGTTGTTCTGCACAAAAGGGTGACAAATAATGATGAAAGACACTAGAGTGCTCTCATGTGTAGCTTGGACCAGAAGGAGAAAAGAGATTATTGCAGCTGCACTGTTCACATGCAATTCTTCCTTCAGTTCACAACTTACCCTCTTTCTCCACATCTTCTCTTTTCTGCAATAGAATTCTTACAAAACCCTATACACACACACAAACACATGCACAATATCTATCGCTTCTATCACAATGACCTTTAGAATTTTCAAAGCCATAAGATCTTTTTTGTGAGGTATAAACATGTTTATTCTCAAATAGTTATAGAACCAAAATGTTGTTACTTCTATCATTTCCTTCCTTAGGAACCATTCGCTCCCAAATAGTTTTTCCTTGGGAAAAGAAAAGCAGCACAAGTTTCTAGTTAAAAAGGAACAATGTCAATGTTGGTCTTTTCAGCGACTGATATTTCTATTATCCTTTTAATTAACATTTAATCCTTTAAAAATCATTTAATACTGAGGAAGTATGTTACTGTGGCAAAATCACTGTTAAGAAAAGTATCAAAGAAAACAATAGCAGAAATTAATTATTTCATGATCTCTCCAGTTCTTCAAAGTGTTTCAAATTGTTTAAAAAGCCCTCCATTACTCATTACAGGGAGAAAGAATCTTTAAGGCAAAAGAGAACGTGTGTCCCAAATTATGGAACATTTATTCGTTTGATAAAGTCCAGGTTGTGTGTGTGTGTGTGTGTGTGTGTGTGTCCCTCTCTGAAACACTTGCTAATTGGCTGGCTATGTAGCTTTTGTGTTAAGCAGCTTTGGGAGTAAAACTAGGTGTCCTCCTATTCCTGCTGTGGCTGCTCCTCCTTCCCCCTTCTGTTTTTGTGAATACTCTGCAGACTCAAAGGCCTTTCTCCATGTATATCTGCATTCCATGCCCTTTGAAAGCCCAGGTCTCAGCTTTAGGGGCTCACTGTTCATTGATCTTCATGGCAAGACTCAAGGCAGTGATGCCAGTGGCTAGGTCTTGGCTCAGAGCTTCTTTGGCAGTCCTCTCATTTAAGCATTTAGAAGCATCCTATGAAAGGCTGTAACTCATAATAGGATAAATAACTGTGTGCATAATTGTGCAAACACTTCAGCAAGAGGAAGCTGGCTATTCCATGCTCTGTTTTTTTAGACCTTTCAAAATACACACACATACATACACACACACACACACACACACACACACATACACACAGAGAGAGCACAGAAACTGTTCTTTCATTCTCAATCAAGCTGTTACTTTATGACAAGCATTTGCATTATTACAGGGTGAGTCTTAAACTCAGAAAGTTGAGCTCTGCAATTACAATATGCCTTTGGTGGTTGCAGAATCAGAGCAAACCCGTTGATGGGTGAAAATAGATGTAACTGTTTTGAACCTCTCCACTAGAATTGTACAGAATAATACCAATGGTAGCACTTCGACTTTTAAAAGAAAATTCTGTAATTAGGCTTTGGATACACATGTTAATAAGTGAGCTGGATGACTCATAAGCAAGCAGCTACATCTTCCCACAAAAGAACTCCCATCATTTCCTTTAGGGAATCATGCATTGAGAAATGTTTCCCTTCATTAAATTCTGCTCATTCTTTTAACTTCTATCATCTTAAAAATCTGGGAGAGAAAAGAGTTCCGTAAAAGAATACCAGTAAACTCTCCCCCCTCCCTCACAAAAACCTAAAAACTGAAAATTGGCAAAAAAAAAAAAAACTATGCTTTTTTTCCAACTATTTTCTTTACCCTAAAAATGCCCTTTGTTGTGGCAATATAGCTTTCATTTGAGGGGTCCTGAGTATAGACAGTGGGGAAGGACTCTGCCATGTATAAATGAAGCCCCAAGTGGCAGATTGAATTGGATTTGATGTCTGTGGGCTGTAAGAAAAAGTGGGGGGAGTATCACTATAAGTAATGATAGGAGAGACCCAAGGTTTGTAACAGCATCTTCCTACTCCAATCTCCTAACCCCTTACTGTGGAGAAAAGGGAAAGAAAGAACAAAGTAGGGAGTATTTACTCCAAACTCATTTTGCAAAGCTTAATACTTCAAGAACTGAGGGTTATATATATTGGACTACCTAACATCTATGGGAGTAGGTGGGGGAAGGAGGGGATAATTTGGAACAGAAGGTTTTGCAAGGGTCAATGTTGAAAAATTACTCATGCATATGTTTTGTAAAGAAAAAGCTTTAATAAAATTTTAAAAAAGAATTGAGGGTTGTTTTCAATATTTCCCATTATCCACTATAAAATATTTTTTTAATTTCATACATTCACAATCCCAGCTATGAGACGTTTGAGAGTTGGTCAGATATTTTAAAATATATGTCTATATATATATTTGTGTGTGTATACATATACATATGTGTGTATGCATGCATGTGTGTGTGGAAAAAAGTTGTAATTGTTCAAAGGTCTGACTTACTAAATTGACATAATCTAAAAGTGAAATTTGTCTTAGTGATATTCAGGTTAAAATCTCATTTTTGAGAGAATAATTTTGTTTTTAAATTAGTGCTTTAATCATTCTTAAACTTAATCATATCCAACAGCTCGTCTAATAAAACAACTCCTGTTTGAAAACTAGAACAATCCTGGGAAAGGATTTTGTTTGGTTTATTTGTTTGATTGTGGTTTGTTTTCCTTTCTGATTTTCTCCTCTAGTTCCTGATATCCTTTTGATAATTTTTCCTCAATGGTAAGTAAGCTCATGTGTGGTATCCTCTGTAATTCCCCCTACTAAACAACTAACTTCAGCAGGGTGGAGAGGTGAAGGGGGCAGATTTCTGTCCCAGAACAGGTCTTTGGGGAGCACCCCCACCCGGCCTCCCATTTTATTCTTGTGCTCCATGTACAGTGCGGGGAAGAAAACTGAATGCTGAAAGAACTGTCCTTTGTGCTGCTATCTCTCCTGATGTGTTCCAGTAAAGGGGACAGGCACTGAGACCAAACACAAAAATCAAAATGGATTTTACTACGCCGCCAGTAAACAGCATGGCACAAAAGTCCATTGTGCTATGAGATAACTGCAAAGATGAATGGAATTGGCTGTCATTGAGGTGATTGTTGGGCCGTCACCATTGGCTCACAGACTCGGCCTGAATTCCTTTATGGTTCATCAGGGCCTGTTGGTACCACAGAAAGTGTCGTGATCCTTTTTTTCACTAGGGCCAGATGGTGTCCTTTTGGAGGCCTTACTAATGCCCAGTTTTCCACATGTAAAACTCCTGGGAAAATGACCTAACTCACAGCTGCTTAGTGAGGCTTGAGCAGATCTTTAGAAAGACTTCTGTCAGGAACAAGGAGATTGTACCACTCTCTGGGGGAAGGGGGGAGGCTGTTGCCAGAAATGTATCAATTACAAACTATTTTTAAACTTCAGTAATAATTTGAATGGTGATATCCACAATATAAGTTTTAATAGTCAGGCACTGAAAGGGTAATTCACAAAAGCAGCTAATTGCCAGGGATGATTATTCTTCTCTGAGCAGAAGTTTTACCTTCATTGAGAGCAGATGGCGTGAATGAGAACAGAGAATGTGGTCCAGAAGGGTCGGGAAAGGACAAAAAGTGAAAGATTCCCTAGATAGCTTGCAAGAAGCCTGGGGAGAGGGGAGGAACCCTTGTGTTAAAAGCGGCTAGCGGCTAGAGAAAGTGGAAACTTTTGATGTATAGGGGTTGTGTTTACCAATGAATTGAATGATTCCCAGAGGATCGTCTACTGCAGGTGTGATTTTTTTTTTGAGAGAAAGATGCCTTTTATAATAACTGAGCTATACTGAGAAGGCATCAAAGTTGCTATAGGGGCCAATTAGATCTATTCTGAAAGCTACTGTATGATTTTCCTTCTATCCCCATAAGGCATTAGCAATAATTAGCTTTAGACAACTGTTAATAACCTTGAAGAATAGTTTGTCTAGTATGTATGTCTATATATGTGTCTATGAACATATGTGTATATATTTTACATCTTCATGCCCTCATTTTAAAAGATCTGTTTCTAATGATTAAAGCATTCATCATTATTTTACTAAGTAGCTAGGGCAAGTAGACATGATTCACCCTGTCCCATTTGTTCAATTCTTTGGCATTTTGGAAAGAGAGCCTAAAAAGTCAGTATTCTCAACAGGACAAGTTTGTATGTTCTGCTGGAGAATTTAGAGAGAACAATAACAGGAATCCCTCTGTAGCCAGACTATTGCACTTGTTTTATTTTCTCTCATTGTATATAATAACTTTTAAACATTCAAATCAAACATATATATACTTATTTGGGGCAAACTAAAAATTCAAATAATTAACAAACTAGTTAACCATCTCTACCACCCCATATACCAGGTAATTGCAATAAAAATAATTGCCACTCACTATCCACACAAGTTGATATATAATTAAAAGCTATTAGAAAAAAAATTCAAGTTTCTCATCTCTCAATTTTTTTTTTGAGTTAACAATATCCAAGAGGAAAGAAGGAAAACTGCTCTTAGGAACAATTTCTTCTCATTGCTATGAAAAGAAATAAATTCTGATGTATTTTTACCCTCTTTTGTCCAAGAATTAAATAAAAACTGTCCAGGTGCTTAGCTATAATTACTCCCTTAGACCCCTCCAACATAGTAGTACAAATGAGTTTTACTTCAGTTTTAACTTAGAAATTATTGATTGTATTGTTTGTTTGACATTTCACAGTGCATTGCCTCACTTACATAAATGTTCTGTTTATGATGTGATGGGAACTGTCATAAAGTGAGGTAACATTCCATAAAATCCCAAAGGGAAAACACATTTAGAGATGTTGCAATTCATCCTGGAAGGCTAGTTTCATGGTTGCTCTTAACTGAGTTTATTTCATTCATCCTGAAAACACACTTTTCAATAGAAGACCCGGGTTTTAAATTTACATTTTGAAATTTAAAAGTCCATGCTGGTGTACATGGCTTAGGGGGATTAGGAGGGGGATAGAGGTGGAGAGATATTTTTTTCTGCCTTCAGCAAAATAGGAATAATCAATAATCAGCAAATTATCTTGTTGATTAAACTTTACTTTCTTATTAAATCTAATAAGAAAGGTCAGCAGAAACTGCTGTAACCGTGATTCAGATATGTGTTCACTTCTCTTTTGTTTCAAAACTATTTCCTTTTTGTTGGAGTATGGTGCTAGAAACGGATACCAGCACAGGTATTCTGCATGCACACAGGATCCCTGCCTTACAACTGAAGGGAAACTATAGAGACAGATATAAGCCTATGTTTCCCCTGCTGAGGCAGTTACACACAGCCAGGCTTTTTGCAAGAACTAGCCTCTGTCTCTTTCTTTTCATACATTTTGTAGGGGCACAAAGAACTCCTTCCCTCCCTTGGCCACAAAGCCCTGCAACCCTGGACCTCCTTTATCAACTGCTCTTTTCTTTCTCAGACTACTATATATTTTATTTACATATGTATTCATACGTTTGTCAGAGTTACTGAGAGGGCTCACCAGATCCTAAAGCCAGATGCACATCCACAGAGGAACAGAGCTAACTATTTCACTTGCCATTGTCCTGGGACATGCTAGAAAGTGACTCTAACGTGGCTTTGCTTCCCTGTAACTGTTGCCTCTCCTACTCCTTAGGCTGCAGAGCCTGGATTGCTTACTTTACCTTTGCAGACTGAAGCCTAGCTTGATGCTGAATGATTAAATACTTAGTTGATGTTCGAAAGACTCCTTGAGAATAGGGACTTGTATATGTGAAGCACCCAGTATAGTTTCTTACATGGAGGAGGTGCTTAATAAATGTTGGTTAAATGTTAAGTGTGGTGTTGCCAAATTTTAAAAGGCTCCCTGAATTAGAAAATAATCTAATTGATTGTCACAGGGATCTTCAAAGAAAAAAAATCAAATTGCTCTAGTGAGCCATACATTTCTGGGAAGGGAAGAGAAGGGAAGGAAAAGGAAAGGATGAGAAAGGAAGGGAGAGAAAAGAAGGGAAGGGAAAGGGAAAGGAGAGGAAGAGAGGGGAGAGGAGGAGAGAGGAGGGAAAGAGAAAGAAGGAAAGGGAAGGGGAAGGAAGGGAAGAGAGGGAAAGGAAAGGGAAGGGAGGGCTAGAAAGAGAAAAGGAGGGAATGGGAGAGAAGAGAAGGGAAGGAAAGAGAGGGGAAGAAGGGGGAGAGAGAGAAGGGAAGGAAAGAAGGGAAGGGGATGGAAGAGGAAAGAAGGGAAGGGGAGATGAGGAGAAAGGAGAGGAGGGGAGGAGAATGAAAGGAAAGGAGGGAAGGGAGAAAAAAATCCAAAAGAGATCTTTAGCTTTGGCACTTTACTATATTGGTGGTGGTGGTAATAATGGTTGACTTCACAGTATAGTGTGAACTGCTATTGGAAACACCTCCCACCAATTCAATTGGCAATTTATCAGTAATTAGCCTGGGTTCACTGAAATGAGTGACTTGTCTAACACAACTAGTATGTATTATTGAAAGGATTTGAATCCATGTCTTCCTGACTCCAACCCTCTGTGCATGAAGGCATACTACCTCCAGAGGTGGCCTTTCAATGTATATGAAAATAGATGTTATTTATTCAATACAAAGTCCTTTCCAACTCTCAATCTATTATCCTTTTGAAGACTAGAAAGCACTCGATATCCATTATCTCATTTGTTCTGTGCAACAGCCCTGTGAGGCAGATGGTTTGTTTTTTAATTGAGATCTGTAAAGTCTTGACTGAAAAACGACTAGCAAACAACAAAAAAAAGCCTTTGCTACAGGGAACTCCTAGAAATGAAACTCCCTCTACTAGTGTAGATCTACAACCTTCCTACAATTTAGTCTTAAAGAATTATGGGGGGCACTGAGAGTTTAAGTGATTTGTCCAAATTTGCACAGTATGTTTGAGGGAAGACTTGAACTTTTTGACTCTGGCTCTGGCTTTCACTACAAAAACTAATGAGTCTCTATGAAGTAAAATATAAATATTTTCTCTAATTTGTAGAACAGGAAACTGAGGTTTGTCAAAGTAATGTATATTATCCAAGGTAACACAGCTAGAAATTGTGTTAGGTTTTAAACTGAGACCTGTGATTTTTTCCTTAAACTACTGTTGCCTTACTTATAGATTGAAAACATCCAAGTTTAGTAGGGACAATATAAAGTTAGAGTTGAAAAAACAAGTTTTTTGATTTTTGTAACTCACATCCTCTGGAAAATTCTGTTTCTTAGTTAAAAGCATCCATGCTGTTCCTGAAACCAAAGACTATTTTCTAACATCGAGAAAAATCCCTTTGGCCATTTGTTATTTGCGAGAATGTGTAAAACATATATTTCCCACTCTTTAAAGTTGTGAATTTTTAAAAATCAACTTTTTAAAACTATTTTTGCCCACAGGCAGTATTCTCAGCATTTTTATCCACTAAAAACATGGTTAGTGCCCTGTAGGCTTCCCATATTCTGTGTGTATACACAAAGACATATATTTTATATGTGTGTGCACATAAATGTGTGTATATTTTCAAGTACTATATAAATATATACAAAGGTCAGTCACTATTATCTCCTCATCTATATTGTAATAACTTTCTATAATACTATATACAGAGAAGATGTTCCCTAAATAATTGTTTGCTGATAGAATGGATAGATAGATAGGTGTGTGTGTGTGTGTGTGTGTGTGTGTGTGTGTGTGTGTGTGTGTATACAGAGAGAGAGAGACAGAGAGAGAGAGAGAGAGAAGAGAGAGAGAGAGAGAGAGAGAGAGAGAGAGAAGAGAGAGAGAGAGAGAGAGAGAGAGAGAGAGAGAGAGAGAGAGAGAGAGAGAGATGAATATATATTGAAAATATGTGTACAAGCAGTTAGGTGGTAAAGTTCTGGATTTGAAATCAGGAAGACCTGAATTCAAATATAGCCTCAGATATTTATTTGTTGTATGATCCTGGACAGATTATTTAATGTTTTCCTGCCTCAGTTTCATTATCTGAAAAATTGGGATCATAATAATATCACCTAACTTACAGGATGGTTATAAGATCATGTTCAATGCTTTGCAAACTTTACTATGCTATCCAAATTCTAATTAATAATAATATTTTTATTATTACTGTGATATCTCAGTAGTTAGAGTGCTGGGTTATGTCTAACATGACATTAGACACTTGCTAGTGTGTGACCTTGGGAAAAACACTTAACTTTTGTTTCCTTCACTATTCTCACTCTCAAAATGTGGATAATAAATATATCCGAATTAGTTGTTGTGACGATCACAGTATCTGGTACATAGTAAATCCCTTATGCATTTTATCTATTCCTGATATATACAGAAAAATACTCAATATACGCATACACTATGTATGAATATACAGAATGTGCATATACAATGACATAACATTGTTTTCATAATTTTCAGGCTTATTAATATTTTGTTTTTTCAAATTACATTTACAGATTACTTTCATTCATACTCTCATTCATTCATAAGAAATCACTTGTAAGAAAATAAAACTTAAATAAAACTAAAAAGTAGAGTAACATCAAAGGATTGTCTATGTAATTTTTCAGGTCTATAACACACCCATTCTTCATATTCCTACTTTTTTTAATTAATAGAAATTTAAATTCTCTCTGTCCCATCCCTTGCCTCATTGGGAAAAGAAAAGAAACACATTTTTTTAATAATTACTATGCATAAACAAGCAAAGCAAATTATCCAACGAATGTACATATAAAGATATATGTTTCAAAAGAGATTAAATAAAGAGACAAAGTCCTTCATATATAAAATATTTATCATATTTGTAATACAAAAAAAATGGGACATAAAGACTTACCTAACAATTGAGGAAAGGTTGAATGAATCATGGAATATGAATATTTTGGAGTATTATTGTATTGTAAGACGTAAGGGCATAGATGCTGTCAAAAAAGACATGGAGTGATTTATATGAAGTGATACAGTGAAAAGTGAACAAAATTAAAAGAATTTTTTTCAAATAACTAATATAATGAAAATGAATGTATTTAAGTTCTTTTATAAATCAATGAAGAATGAAGTTATAAGAACTAGGAGAATTATTTGTACAATGACAACATGGTGAAAATAATTTTAAAAGCTGTAAAAACTATGATTAATACAATGCCCCTTTATGATTCTAGAGCACCAATAATGAAATATGCTATATATATCAGAGAGATGATAGATATTCAGACATTTGTGAATTATGTTTTTTTATTTCATGTTGAATCTACAGCCAACTATTTTATCACTTTCTTATGCCCAAACTCTTGATTTTCTTTGTTAATTCAGTAATCATTGAAGAAACAGAACATTGTAAATAGTATAATATTAAGTAAAGTGGAAAGGAAAAAAAAAGAAAATGGGAAAATTAGAAAGGCAATAACTTCAGGGCATTTTATTCTCAATTACCTATGTATAATTCAAGAAATCTATGGGTTTTTTTTTTTCAACCTGTCCTTAGTGCCCTCTTGGAAATCACTGAGTATTGGAAGGGCAAAGTACTCTGTGTGAACTTCTATAACTGAACTCTGATCTCTCTTTACAATTTCCTCAATTATATTATCTTTTATAAATTCTGCATTCCAGCCAATTTGGTCTAATAGTTACTCCTCATACTTCACATGTTGCCTCTCATCTCTGGGCAATGCCACATAGTGTTCCTCTATAACTAGAATGTCTTTGCTCCTCACCCCCTCCTTGAAGAAAGCTTCTTTTCCTTCAAGCTTTCAAGGCTCAGCTAGAGTACTATCTCCTTCAGGAACCTCCTTTGCTGATCATTCTTGATAAAAAACAATCTCTCCTCAAATTTCTCTAGACCATTTTACTCCCATCATATTATCTATTTTGTATTATAACTCTCTAAGTGAATGTGACACTTCCCTTTCCACTCCTCTTCCCCTCATGATAGAAGATCAACTTGCTAAAAGTAGAAGCTGTCTTTTTTTTATTTTTGTATTTTCAGCACAGACCTCCTGCCCAAGGTAAGGACTTCATAAATGATTTTTCAATGAAAAATTTCACCTGAATAAAATTGAAGATCCAAAAATCATTCCATAAAATGATCTACTTGGGGATGTCTGCATAGCCAAGTTATAACTGTCCAGTTTTTTTAATTGTATTTATTTTAAACATTAATAGTTTTAAAATTTTGCATTTGGAGACCTCTCCCCCTTTATTTCCTTCTTCTACCCATTGAGAAAGCAAGAAATGTAATCTCAATTATACATGTAAAATCACTCAGAGTCTTTTTCCATATTAGCCATGTTGGCAAAACAAACAAACAAAAAAAGAAATGGAAAAAATACTTCACTGAATATTCAGACCTCACCAATTCTTGTTGTGGAAATGGATAGCATTTTTCATTGTAAGCCCTTTAAAATTGTCTTGCATTATTATATTGATCAGTATACCTAAGTTATTTACAATTCATTATTGTACAGCATTGCTGTTATTATTCTTCTGGTAATACTTACTACTCACTTCACTTTGCATCAGGTCATGTAAATTTTCCCAGGTTTTTTTTTTTCTGAAACTTTTATTCATCATTTTTATAGTACAATATTATTCCATCACAATCACACACATAACTTGTTTAGCTGTTCACCAATTGATAAGCATTCCCTCAATCTTCAATTCTTTGCCATGACAAAAAGAGCTATTCTAAATATTTTTGGACATATCAGTACTTTTACTTTTTCTTTTTTTTTTTTTTTTGATCTCTTTGGGACATTAGTAGTGGTATTGCTGGGTCAAAAAGTATGCAAAGATTATCTAGTTAAAAAAAATAAACTTGGGTATCTGGATTAATATTGTGAATGGTTTCAATTCATAGTACAGCTTCTCACAACTCAGGGCTTCAAACTGCCTAAAGCTTTACTCATTTGATTTCTTATCTTTCATATGAGGTATAATAAGTAAAAAAAAAAAAAAATTCGAACTGACCATCGACAAAGTGTATCTTATCTTTCTTTGTTGGAAAGATAGTAACTACATAAGTCTGATACTAATATTCATCAGCAAAGAAACTTTGACCTGCTTCACTTCTAACCTTAGCAAATTAATCCACCTCTCAGTAGAGAGCCTGCAATAGCCCATCATCACCACCACCACTCCAAAGGCTCTCTACATTGGTACCAGACTTGGTTTCAAGACTTGATTGGGTTCACTGCAGTTCAGAAATCTGAAGCTCAAGCTATACACTGGCCTGAGCTAACTCAGCAGCATGGATTACAGATGTTGACCACCTTGGCCTCTCCTGTGATTAATTTTCAAAGAACTCATAATTATCTGTAATATATTGAAAATGTAATAAATGCTGGATGATTGACTATCTTATTTGGCAAATTGACAGAAATTTCAGAATTCCCTAAGAAGTACTTTCTTATGCCTTTTCTAAGTCTTACTTCCCACATTTGAAAAATGAAGATTATAAAGTTGACACCATTTATTCCACAGAATTTTTTAAAATATCAAGCAAGATCACATATTAAAATGTTTTATAACTGTTGAGTGAAATATGCAGTAGGTGCCACTTAGTGAATATACTGATTTTTCTGAATTCATTATATATATTTGAATTTATACTATATGAAGACATAATTTTAAAATTATTCTATACAGATGTGTCAATTGTTAAATGGTCAAAGGATATGAACAATGTTTTCAGATGAAGACATTAAAGCCATTTCTAGTCATATGAAAAAATACTCTAAATCACTATTGACTAGAGAAATGCAAATTGAGACAACTCTGAAGTAACCACTAGACACTTATCAGATTGGCTAAGATATCAGGAAAAGATAATGATTAATGTTGGAAGAGATGTGGAAAACTGAGACATTAATACATTGTTGATGGAGTTGTGCACTGATCCAATTATTCTGCAGAGCAATTTGAAACTATGCCCAAAGGGCTAAAAAGTTGGGCATATCTTTTGATCCAGCAGTGTGTCTACTGGGTCTGGATCTCAAAGAGATCATACAAAGGGGGGAAGTACCCACATATGCAAAAAACCTTTGAAGCAGCCCTTTTGTAGTAGCAAGGAACTGGAAATTGAATGAATGTCCATCAGTTGGAAAATGGCTGAAAATGGAAAATGTTATGTGAATGGAATGGAGTATTATTGTTCTATAAGAAATGATGGACAGACTGATTTCAGAAAAGCCTGGAAAGACTGACATGAACTGATACTGAAACATACAAGCAAAACCAGGAAAACATTATACACAGTAACAGCAAGATTATGTGTTGATCAACTATGACAGATTTAGTTCTTCTCATTAATTTGGTGATCCAAGACAATTCCAATACACTTGGGTTAGAAAATGTTATCTACAACCAGAAAGAGAAATATGGAGATTGAATGTGGATTGAAGCATGCTAATTTCACCATTTTTGTTTGCTGTTTTCTTTCTCATGTTTTTTTCCCCTTTTGTACTGATTTTTTAAATAATAACTTTTTATTTTCAAAATATATGCAAAGATAGTTTTTAATATTCAAAACCCTGAACTCCAAACTTTTTCTCCTTCTCTTCCCTCTAGCCACTCCCCCATTCAGCAACTATTGCAATATGTGATAAACATGAGCAGTTCTTTTATACATACTGCCATATCCATTATGTTGCAAAAGATAAATCAGATTAAAAATGGAAAAAAAATGAAATAGAAAACAAAAAGCAAGCAAAAAACAACAAAAAAGGTGAAAACACTATCTTTTGATCCACATTTAGTCCTCATAGTCCTCCTTCTGGATGCAGATGGCTCTCTCCATTACAAGTCTACCAGAATTGGCTTGAATCATACCATTGTTGAAAAGAGTCAAATGCATCAGAGTTGATCCTCACATATTCTTGTTGTCGTTGTTGTATATAATTTTCTCTTGGTTCTACTCACTTCACTTTGCATCAGTTCATGTAAATCCATGAAAATTCATTTCTGAACTCATCCTGCTGATTGTTTTCTATAGAACAATAATATTCCACAACATTCATATATCATAATCTATTCAGCCATTTCCCAACGGATGGGCATCCATTCAATTTCCAGTTCCTTGCCACTACAAAAAGGGCTTCTTTTTGTCCCAGTTTTTTCATTGACAATGTGACTAATATGGAAATGTGTTTAAAATCAGTGTACATGTATAACCTATATCAGAGTGCTTGCTGTCTTGGGGAGGGGGCGATAAAGGAGAAAGAGAGAAAAATTTTGGAAGTCAAAGTTTTATAAATATGAATGTTGAAAATTATCTTCACATGTAATTAGAAAAATTAAATTACCATATAAAACATGGTAATTAATTCTAGCCCAGTGAAAATATGCAGTCCAAATTCAAATAATCTGATTGTTTCATTGGATTCATTATTTACTCTAATTGGAACCTAACTGTAAATAGTAAATTGAAAGAATTAATTCACCTTATTGTTGTTTAGACATTTCAGTCATGTCTGACTCTTTGACTCTATTTGGAATTTTCTTGGCAATGATACTGGAGTGGATTGTCATTTCCTTCTCCTGTTCATTTTACAGATGAGGAAACTGAGGCAAATAGAATTAAGTGACTTGCCCAGTCACACAGGGAGTAAGTTTCTGAAGTCAGATTTTGAACTCAGGTCTTCCAGATTGTAGTCTTAATATTCTTTTCACTGGGCCACCTAGCTGCCTTGCATCTTACAACTTTTAAAATTCAGCTCTTGAAAATTAAAATAAAGAAACATTAAAAATTATGCTTCTTTTTCCTATTCTTTTTTACTTAATGAAGTAAACAACAGATGAGCTTTTAGCATTTTTAATAGACCAAGCTTTATCTCAACCATATCCTTCTCAAAAGATTTCCTTTTTCAAGTACCCTTCAATGACTTGGCCTTATAAACTTAGAAGAAAATGTTTTCCTGGGTGTGGGGGAAAAGTATATTTGTTTAAGCTATTCTAAATTTGTCATTCTGAAACATTTTGCTTTAAATTGACATAATGTTTACTTCACACTTATAACCCTAATTCTTGGCTTAATCTATTTGGAATTATTAGAATATCTTAAGAAATTTCTCCAATTCTGAACAATGGACAGGGAAAGGAGTTTTTTCATGCTGCATCCTGCCCATCTTGTATTTCCTATAACTTAGAATTAGGTCAGCAAATCTTACTCAATATTTTTCATGTGAAAAAAAAATGTTTTTGCCTTTATAAGAAAGCAAAAGCAAAGTCTTTTCTTCCCCTAAGTCATTCTGGGAAAGTTACTTCCAATAAAAAGAGAAGAGTCATATCTATGTTTCAATTTCAACCCTAGCAATTATTAATATAGGTTATATGCATACTCAAATGTATATTTCATCAATCAGATTCTAAGATAATAGTCCAAAGGAGAGTAGCAAAAAGTTACTAAAGAAATGGAAAATGTCTGGGAAAAGAATTGACATTGTTGAGCCTGAAAAGGAGAAGCCTGAAAGGCACTGGATGGTTTGTGACAAGGAAAATAGGGATTCATTGTTCATTCTCAAGAGAACAAAAGAAAAGGGAGCTGGAGAAAATGAACTTAAGTTGATAGAAGAAAGAGTTGCAAGGAAATATTTTTTTTTTAATTCATGGTGATGGAATTGTGTAACAAGACACTAAGGAAGGTTATAGAAAATAAAATTGGCCACCACCTCCTTTGCAATATTAGATTCTGAACTGCATTATGGTAGGCAAAATAGATGGAAATACATGTAATGGAAATCTCAATGATAAAAACTCCTTCTCTGGAATTTTACATTTAAATGTACAGATGTTATGATATATGTTGCTACCAATCTTTTACTTTATTTGCTTTGTGTAAAGGGCAGGAACTTTGGAGAAATATACTTAAGGCTCAGTATGATTGATTTAGTCCTACAATAAGGTGTTAACTCAGTGGAATTGATAAGACAATGGTTATCTAGTTTTACATGTACATAGTACTTAATATAGTTCTACAAGATTGACACCTATTCTACAAGATTGACATCTACAATGATGTAATTATAATAGAGTATATAAGAGCCAACAAGGACTGAACAAGAGACATTCCATCTACATCAACCTCTTGGTGGCTCTCCTGTATTTCCTCCACAGAGACCAAGGCCCATCTGGAGGGCTTCGGGAAATCTAGCTAGGCCACAGGTGAAGGAGACAGACTGTGAAGGAGACAATAAAGACTTTTGGACTTTATCCCTAGCTATTCTCATGGTGATTACTCTGCTGAAACAAAGGCTGGTCCCAAGACCTCCAGAAAGCTAATCAGAACATTACAGCTTTGCACATAGCTAGATGCCATGTGGCAAAAAAGCTTCAGAGTTCACTAATGCTATTATCTGTCTTGATTTAGCAGAATGTAAGTTCCTTGAGAGGAGGAATTGTTTCTTTTATTTTTCTTTATATATTTGATATCTATCCCAATGCCTTTCACATAGTTGGCAATTGCCCAATATGGAGTTTGGCCTACTTCTTTTTTCTCAAGCACCATACTGTTAGATCAGTATATATGTTGAGCAAATAACAAAATTGGATTCTATATAGATAATCAAAAATCTTTTCTTTTTTTTTTTGAATACTAAGTTCCCTTGCTTCCTGGAGTGACATTTAACACTAGATTAACAGACTTGTGGCAAGTCAGAATATACTACCACTCCAAAAAACTTTAGACATATGAAAGATGAGGGCAATCTTGATAAAGAAAATAAAATTTAAAAAGTAACCTGTATAAAGGAGGAACAATCTCACCACTTGGTTTGATGGGAATGATGGAATTGATGGGATAATTACACATACACACACACACATACACACACGCGCACGCGCCTTTATGTATGTGTGTGTGTGTACTTAGGTACATGTTAATAACATGGATACATTCATAGAAATATATACTTATATGTATATACATAGACACACATATATATGGTCTCAAAGTAACAACTGAATAGCATCTTCTTCCTCACCATTTGCCTGCATTATTGTACTGTTCAGACACTGGCAATACACTTACTCTTTCCTCCCCCATCCTTTGAAACTATGAAAAGTGAGCAGTGACATAGGTTCACTCCTATTACTTATAGGTTGAATGACTTGAATACTTTGGGACCTTCAGGTCACTAGTCAATCAATTTTTTTTTTCTATCAATAAGCCCCTACTATGTGGACCTCAGAATATAAAGACAAAAATAAAACAGCTCCTGCCTTCAAAGAGTTTATATTTTTTGGCAAAAAAACTACAAAAACTACATGTATATCACACCCACACTCACATATCTATCACCATATATATGTTTGTATGTGTATATACATTTAAATATACACATATATACATATACATGTGTGTTGATACACACAAATGTAAAAATGTAAAAATAAATGTATGTGTGTATGCATATATGCTACATACATATATACACATATAAAATTAGGTAGAAAGTCCCTTTCAAACCTTAAAAAGTACTTGTGATTTAGAATATTCATTGTGTTTCATCTACTTCTCAGCAATAGCAGAAAGATACCAGTTTGGGTAAGTCATACAACTGGCATTTATTAAGCACCTTTGCAGAACTGCAAAATTTGTGTTCCTTACCATTTTGTTCCATATACATACATGCATGCATATATGTATGTACATGTGTATATGTGTATGTATAAGTATATATATATATATAGTGTGTATACATATATATGTGCATGTATGTATATATACTCTATAATCTCATACATATCTTCCTTTGTATAAATGTTCAGAGCTCTTCAGTAGAACTAAAGAACTTTTTTTGTGCTGATTTGAAAGAGCTTTTCAGAGAACTAAAATTATAATGTAATACAAGTCTCCAGGCTCCTTGTTCCCACTCTAATAGAGCTACATCAATTCTATGGGGAGCAAAGTGGGGGGAGGTAGGAAACCAAGAGAATAGTAAGGAGCACAAATTTAGCAGTCCTGAACAAATACCAGGTGTTTAATAAATGTCAGTTGTATGGCTTACCCAAACTGGCACCTCTCTGCTGCTGCTGAGAAATAGATCAGACACCAATGAATATTTTAAACTACAAGTTCCTTCTGAGGGCAAGGACCATGCTTGCCTGATTTTTCCCAGCATCTCAACACACTTGCATGATCAAGACATTTCAGTGATGAAACACACACTGAGTGACTCCTTTATAATCTTGATGTCAAAGGACAAGATCAATAAAAGCTCATATTTACATAGTGATACATGGAGACCAAAGCACTTTACAAACATTGTTTCATTGATCACCACAATAGATCTGTGAGGTATGTGGTGAGAATATTATGACCACCATTTTACAATAAAGAAAACTGAAGAGCCATAATTATGATCATCCTGTAAATGGCAGTTTTAGGGCCTGAATTTTCATTTTATAATTCCAAGTGCAGGATTTACCATTTCATCATGCAACCTCTCTATCAGCTTTTTTATTCTTGATAATAATAATAGAGATTATGAGGGGTATGTAGGTAAACATTTAACAACCAACTTTCCAAGAAAAAAAGTATGCCTGATATACTTTTAAACTTAATCAGCATTAGTAACATTTTTCCATCATTTTATCAAATCTAGATGATCAACAAAATAACAAATCAAATTCTGATTTGTAACATTTGCTGATTTTTGAGGTGTAAATATTCACACTGAAAATTTAACAATCTGCTCTTTTGAGTCAGTTTGAGCTGGCTCTGGTACACTCTTGACTAATAACCAACATTTATATAACACCTAAATATTCTTCTCCAAGCAATCCTATGAAGTGGGTGGTATTTTTTTTCAGTTGTTACTTTTTAGGAAGCAGGAGGTGAGAAGTACCTGTGAGAAGAGTAGTGGATAGAGAGAATCTCAGAAAAAGGACAACCTGGGCTGTAGTCCTATCATTGTTACAAACTAGCTGCGTGAAGTTGGGCAAATAATTTACCCTCAGGAAACTATGTGAGGCAATTCTTGAAAAATATAAATTGAAAAAAAAGTTAGGGGACTGCTCTATATTGGTAGAGGAAGTTCTCTGTAGCAGTGAAATCACAGACAGACTTGGTCTGCACTGTGGATTTGATCCACAATACTTTGAAATGCTTAGAACAGCGAACTGTTTTCTAGTAGGTCTCTAGAATCTGCAGCTTCAGAGATATAGGTACTCTGCTCATGGCTGTATAAAATAGCTCTCCTGAAACCTAGGAGATAATCTTTCAATGTGGTCATGGCCAAAAACATCACTATTCTTCAGCTAACTTGAGTATGAATCTCTTTAAACTTATGACAATCTTTACACTTAATCTTTGAGACTTTTAGTGTGTAATTCATCAAAAAGTTCATTCTCTAAAGGAAAGAGATTTTAATCTTTCTTGCATTGTGGTCCACTTTTACAGTATGGTAAAAACTTATTGGGCTTTTATCAAAGTAACTTTTTTAAATGCATAAAATAAGATAAATAGGATTACAAAGAAACTAATCATATTGATTGGTAGCTCAGTAGGTTGAATGCTAGGCCTAGACTCAGAAAGATCTCATTTCAAATCCAGTTTCAATCACCAACTAACTTTATATCTTGGGCAAATCATTTTGCATCACATTGCTTATCTGTAAAATGGGGAAATTTTACTTCCTAGGGTTTGTTTTTTTTTTTTTTTACAAGGATCAAGTAAGATAATAATTGTAAAGTGTTTAGGATAGTACCTGGAACAGAGTAAGCATTATATAAATGTTGGGTATTTATCATTAAAAATTAGTTTATGAACCTCAAGTAAAGATATCTGCTCTAAATTTTTTAAGTTTGGCAGAACTTGCCAGAACATGATCTCCTCTCACTTGAGTAGATGAACTTGTCTATCTTTAAAATTAAAAATGTAGAACTGGACAAACCCAAAGCCCCTAACTTCTGGGAAAAGAATTCATTATTTGATAAAAACTGCTGGGATAATTGGAAATTAGTATGGCAGAAATTAGGTATGGACCCACACTTAACACCATATACCAAGATAAGATCAAAATGGGTCTATGACCTAGGCATAAAGAATGAGATTATAAATAAATTAGAGGAACATAGAATAGTTTATCTCTCAGACTTGTGGAGGAGAAAGAAATTTGTGACCAAAGATGAACTAGAAACCATTACTGATCACAAAATAGAAAATTTTGATTACATCAAATTAAAAAGCCTTTGTACAAATAAAACTAATGCAAACAAGATTAGAAGGGAAGCAACAAACTGGGAAAACATTTTCACAGTTAAAGGTTCTGATAAAGGCCTCATTTCCAAAATATATAGAGAACTGACTCAAATTTATAAGAAATCAAGCCATTCTCCAATTGATAAATGGTCAAAGGATATGAACAGACAATTTTCAGAGGATGAAATTGAATCTATTACCACTCATATGAAAGAGTGTTCCAAATCATTATTGATCAGAGAAATGCAAATTAAGACAACTCTGAGATACCACTACACACCTGTCAGATTGGCTAAGATGACAGGAAAAAATAATGATGAATGTTGGAGGGGATGCGGGAAAACTGGGACACTAATGCATTGTTGGTGGAGTTGTGAACGAATCCAACCATTCTGGAGAGCAATCTGGAATTATGCCCAAAAAATTATCAAATTGTGCATACCCTTTGATCCAGCAGTGTTTCTATTGGACTTATATCCCAAAGAAATACTAAAGAAGGGAAAGGGACCTGTATGTGCCAAAATGTTTGTAGCAGTCCTGTTTGTAGTGGCTAGAAACTGGAAAATGAATGGATGCCCATCAATTGGAGAATGGCTGGGTAAATTGTGGTATATGAATGTTATGGAATATTATTGTTCTGTAAGAAATGACCAGCAGGATGAATATAGAGAGGACTGGCAAGACTTACATGAACTGATGCTAAGTGAAATGAGCAGAACCAGGAGATCATTATACACTTCGACAACGATATTGTATGAGGACATATTTTGATGGAAGTGGATTTCTTTGACAAAGAGACCTGAGTTTCAATTGATAAATGACGGACAAAAGCGGCTACACCCAAAGAAAGAACACTGGGAAACGAATGTGAACTATCTGCATTTTTGTTTTTCTTCCCGGGTTATTTATATCTTCTGAATCCAATTCTCCCTATGCAACAAGAGAACTGTTCGGTTCTGCAAACATATATTGTATCTATGATATACTGCAACATATCCAACATATAAAGGACTGCTTGCCATCTAGGGGAGGGGGTAGAGGGAGGGAGGGAAAAAAAATCGGAACAGAAACGAGTGTCAATATAAAGTAATTATTAAATAAAAATTTTAAAAAAAAATGTAGAACTGGAACCATGGATCCAAAGTTCCTTTTCTTTGTTCTCCAGCAGAACTATCTCTAATAAAACAAAATATAATCTCTCTTCTTTAAGATTACAAGTTATGGATGTTTTTTCTACTTTCACCATGGTAAATCAATCAATAAACATTTATAAAGCACCTACTATGTGCCAGGCATTGTGCTAAGAGCCAGAGACACAAAAAGATAAAAGACAGTTTCCTCAAAGTGCCCTCCGAGAATTTATAGTCTAATAAGGGAGAAAATATGGAAACGAATACATACAACGGAAGGTAGATGCAGGATAAACGTAAAATAATTAACATAGAGAAGGCACTAGAGTTAAGAGTTAAGGAAGGCTTCCTATAGAATATAAGATTTTAGTTGGGACTTAAAGGAAGCTAAGGATAGCAGTAGATAGAGAGGTTTTCAAGCATGAGAGAAAGGAAGAAAAATGCCTAGAGCTAAGAAATAGAGTGTCTTTATTTATATATTGTAATTGCATCAAAGAATATGTATCAGAGAGAAAGATTTAAGGAGATGGAAAGAGAGAAAGAAGCTTGGTTATGGAAGGCTTTGAATGTCAAACAGAAAGGTTTGTTTTTGTTTTTGTTTTAATTTTATCTTGGAGGCAATGGGAAATTACTGGAATTTAATGAGTAGAGGATGACATGATTAGATATGTCATTTTAGTGACTGAATGGAAGCTGGGTTGGAGCAAGGAAAGACTTGGGGCAAGAAAATCTTTCAATAGATGATAAGCGCTTGCACTAGAATGATGGCAGTATCAGAGGAAAGAGGAAAGTACATGTACAAGAAATGTTGAAAGGTAAAATCATCATGCATTGGCATTAGATTGAAAATGGGAGAGGAGGTAAGAAATAGTGAGAAATTAAGGATGACTCCTGTTTGTAAGTCTGAAGGATTTGGAAGGTAGCGTTGCCCTCTACAGTAATAAGTAATGTATGAAAGGGTAGAATTTAGGGAAAAAGATGAGTAAATCTCAATTGAGTACAATATCCTCCTTGGAATCTTTTTTTTTCTTTTTGTTAAAATAATACAGAGCCCTTCAGCCTCTCATGAGGGACTGTTCTAGGTGATCCCCTAGAACTGCAAATTCTTGAACCTACATCTCTATTTCTGAATCCTATCCTTAAGATAAAGGTAAACTTAGATAAATTATTTTAAAATAACACCCTGAATTTATTTAGTGAAGTTGAATCTCCAAAAGTATTGTGTGTTACTTTTTATGATTAAATAACCCCCTCTTTTCTTTTGATAACCTGATTTTGGGCACCTTGTCTAAATGCCATGGACTCTCCTGAGTGTGTCAGGGTAAATAGGTTGATTTGAAATTTCATGCCATACTTACATGTCGCTCACATCCTCCTGTTGAACTAAATTGCTATTTTTCCCTCATTTCCTGGATAGATTGCATTTGGTCTATGGGTAAACACAGAGTAGCTGCCCCCTCTTCCCAAGCTTTATAATGAGAAGATGCCATCTGATCAGGTGCATGTACTCTGCTGTCATTTGCAGCCTGACCTATGGGTCAGGGGTGATTGGAGCAAGCTCAGGGATGCATACAAATCACATCCTCTTGTCTGTCTGTTTTGTTGACTGGTTCTCCTCAGGGTCATGGCTATCTTAAGTAGCAGCCTGAAGGATAAAGTGTGCCCTGTCTGAGCTGTAAAACTTTGACTTTGGACCAATTGTATCTGACATACAGCAGCATGAGGTTTGGTTTAGCCTTTGGATTCAGGACAAATCACTGGCTATCAATAGCTGATAGTGACATGTAGTTTACTGAATGTCTCCTTTCTCTGACAGCTATACATGGGGAAGAGAAGAAACGAATGTGTTTTTAAGTTTCGAAGGTTTGCTTCAAATTTTATGTCACAAATATTTTCTTAAAAAGTAAGCCCAACTGCTAAATTAGTTAGAAAGGAACAATCTTCAGTGACTGTGATTTTATATTAATTCAATTCAAGCATTTATTAAGCATCCACCATATTCCAGCACTGTGTGAATTGCTGAGCATACAAACACAAAAATTAAACACTACCTGCCCTCAAGCAACTGACATTCTCCTGAAGAAGAACATGTACAAAAGCAAACAAAAAATATTACGGAAAAATTCGGATGAGCACTTATAACTCTGGAAATTGAAAAAAAAAATCCTCTTGTAGGAGGTGACATTTTTGTTGAGCCTTAAAAGGAGCCATGGTTTTAAAGATGTTGGTATGAGGAGGAAGAGCACTCCAGGCATGAGAAACAAATTGTACAAAACCTTAGAGATGGAAAAAGGAATGGCATGTACAAGGAACAGCAAAAGGGGTTATTTAGCTAGAACATGGAGTATCTAAAAGAGAAGTACTGCATAATTATCTTGGAAAGATAAGTTGTAGCCAGATTGTAAAAAGCTTCAAATTACAAACCAAAAAGTTCCTATTTTATTCTAAAGGGAAAAAATTGACATTCTTTGCATATGTTAAGGACTAGAGGAATGGAAGGGGCGGGGGGGGGGGGGGAATGAAAAAGAGATATTATTATTGTTGTTGTTGTTGCTATAGTTAACTAGCATTTATATCTTGCTTTCAAGTTCACAGGCATTTTATATATTTGATAATTTTATAATTTGATAATTCAACAGAGTATAAGTGATGACAGTCATTCAAAAAAGGGAATAATTTGCATGTTTCTGTATGAAGAAGATATAGCTATTAAATTAATGTAATACATGTGAAAAGGGTGATATCAAGGGCTCTCTCTGTAGATTATCTGTGATGTCTCATCATTCAATTATCCTTGTTAACCCTACAAAACATTTCCCTGGGATATCATTTGTCCATATGATCCTTTGACAGTGTTACCTTTCTAGTCAGTTTATGTCATATCATGGTAGTGACAAATTAAATTTTAAAACGTATATCTGAGATCTCACAAATATACATTTCATAGACATTGTTGAAGAATGTAGCACTGAGCAAGAGAATTGTATAAATATATTTATACATATTGGATTTAATATATATATTTAACATGTTTAACATATATTGGATTACTTGCCATCTAGGGAGGGGGTGGAGAGAAGGAGAAAAAAATCTGAAACAAGGCTATGCTTGCATGTCATTGTTGTCAAATTATCCAAACATATGTTTTGAAAATAAAAAGTTTTAAAAATTAAAAAAAAAGAAAATAGCACTGAACATAAAAAGATATTTATTTAGTTCCAACCAGCCAACTAAAAAATCTTCAAGCATTTATTGAGAACTATGTGCCAAGTATTATGTAAACACTGAGGACGTACACACACACACACACACACACATCATGTGTGTATACATATATGTATATATGTTCATATACCTTTATTTGTGTATATATCACACACACACACACACACACACACACACACAAAATCTATCCACTGAGCCACCTTCCTGAATCAGATGGCTCAGTAGATAGAGTTGCCAGACCTAGAATCAAGGAAACTCATCTTCCTAAGTTCAAATCCAACCTCAAACATTTACTAGCTATGTGGCAAATCACTTAACTTGTTTACCTCAATTTCCTTAAATATAAAATGAGCTCCAGTGTCTTTGCCAAGAAAATCCAAAAAGGTATCACAAAAAAGTCAGACATAACTGAAACTGCTAACAATAGCATGTTCCTGCTTCCTAAAAAAGATCAGCTTCTCTTTGTCAAATCTAGAACATCTTCTTAGGGCAGTTAGGTGGTGCAGTGAATAGTGTTGAGCCTAGAGTCCTAAAGACTCATCTTCCTGAATTCAAATCTGGCCTCAGACATTTAGTAACAATGTGATCCTGGGCAAATCATTTAATCTTGTTTGCCTCAGTTTACTCATCTGTAAAATGAGCTAGAGAAAGAAGTGACAAACCACTCCAGTATCTTTGACAAGAAAATCCCAACTGAAGTCACTAAAAGTTATCCATGACTGAAACAAGTGAACAACAACAACACGTGATTCTTACAGAATAGATGAAAAGTAATCTTAGAGGAAAATGTCCCCGTAGCTGGGAAGAATAAGAAAAAGCTCCTACAGAACGAGATATTTGAGCTGAGTAGTTAAGACAGCCCAGGATGCTTTCAAACAAGCTCTACTTTGGAGTCTGACATCTATTTACCAATGCTCCATGTCTTCTAGTTTTCAAATGCTTACCTTTTAAGTGAGCTGTTCTAAATCTGTCTTTGTGTGATGCTATCATAACTTTTAAAAAAATAATGTACTGCATGTAAGGATAGACTTTATAACAAATGAAAGGGTGTTTATGAGATGAAATACTTGGGTAGTTTCTATTAACAACGGGTCTGTTGAAAATGATGTCTTTTGTCAAAATTTTATCCCTGCAGTTTTATCAGTTCCAGTAGCACAGCACTACTAAAAAGAACTTTTACCAAGTTGTCTGAATGATAATGAGGAATGTTTCATTCCTTCATAATGATATCGTCAAAAAGCGAGAGTGAGAGAGAACCAAGAGAGCACTCTAGTACAGAAAGATCTAACATGCCGGGTTCAAGAGCTGCTACATTATACTTCTCAGCTTATGTACTTAAAGGACCTAAAACTTCAGTTCCACTCAGATGAAAGGATTCTTTGCCTAAACTTTAAAGGGGGAGTACAGTACATAGTGCAAATGCCCTGAAGATGGGAAGATCTGAGTTCAAATCCAGCTTTGTGACTCTGGGCAGGTTGCTTAGCCTCAGTTGTTAAGTTGCTGAGGTTACTTATAAGAAAAAAATTGTTTTTATTATGGAAAGAGTAGTATATTTGGTATCATGAGACCTGCTTTTTAGTTTAGGCTCTGGTATTTATTAGCTTCTCTAGGGGAAAGTAGAGCAACTATGTTGCACAGCAGAGAAAGTGCCAAGCTGGAGTCCGGAAAAGTCTTCATTTGGGGTTCAAATCTGGCTTCAGGGAGTTACTGGTTGTGTGATCGTGGGCAAGTCATTTAACCCTATTTGCATCAATTTCTTCATCTGTAAAATTAACTGGAGAAGGAAATGGTGAATCACTCCAGTATCTTTGCCAAGAAAACCCTAAATGATATCACAAAGAGTTGAATACAACTGAAACAAAAGAAGTGACTAAAGCCAGGAAAACTTAAGTTCATTTACTAGATATGTGATCCTAGACAAGTAACTTAACCCCTTTTTGTCTCAGTTTCTTCATCTCTCAAACGGGGAAAATAATAGCACCTGCTTTTCAGGTTTGTCATGAGAGCAAAATAAAATAATATTTGAAAAGTATTTAGACCAATTCCTGTTACATAGCAGATACTTAATAAATGTTTATTTCCTTCCTTACTCTTTACTTCCATGAACTCTATTTTCATTATCTATAAAATGGGGATACCGATACTTGCATTATCAATCGCACAGAATTGTTGAAAGGAAGTCATTTAGTAAAATTAAAGCATTATGTAAACATCACATAGCTATTATCATTAAGCTATTAATTAATAATATTAATAATTATTGTTAATAACAATTTGTAGGCAGGGCGGAAACTTTAAAAGAGATAAACTAAAAGTTGTATCAATTGGAAGAAGCCAGAGGTTCTCAACTGTTCTCTGCATTAAGAATCATAGAAAATTTATTTTTGCAATCAATATTTCGCAATCATTAGCTGTAACACAGCTTAGTGTCAAGTGGGAAAAATATTTAAATTTATAGTCTAAGGTCTAAATTTAAATCTGAACTCAGATATTTACTCTCAGTGTAAATCTCTGGACTCTGGACCAATCACTTAAATAGACTTAAATTTCCAGTGTGCAAAATGAATACATAATTGCACCAACCTTTCAGAATTGCTGTAAGGATTACAGAGACATTTATAAAGCACTTTACGAATCTTAAAAGTGTCATATAAATATTAGTCATTGTTTGATATTGTAGTTTTACACTCATTTTAGTCATGACCAACTCTTCTTGATGCCATTTGTGATTTTCTTGGCCAAAAAAAAATATTGGAGTGGCTTGCCATTTCCTTCTAGTGCTCATTTTTTTTCAAATGTGGAAATTGAGGCAAATAGAGTTAAGTAAATTGTTCAGAGTTACACAGCTAGTAAAAGTCTGAGATCAGATTTAAACTCAGAGTTTCCTCCTTTCAGGCCCAGCACTTTATCCATTAGGCCAACTAGCTACCCCATTAATTAGCTAGTAGTATTGTTGTTATCATCTTGATCCTTCCAGAATATACTGTCTTTCTTTATAGCAAGGAATACTATCATGGCATGAGAAAAAATTAAGAATAACTGTCATATTTGCAAAAATAACAAATTACCAATGTCATCTTACGTTATACAAAAATGACAATCATTTATTATATACTAATATATGTAATATATAATATATATAATATAATATATAATATATTAATATATAATAAATTTTATGCTACATGCTTGGGAAGATATAAAGTCTAGATAAGACACAATCTCACCTTTCAAAGAACTCAAATTATAGAAAATGAAAAATTTACATAGATAGCTCTAACACATAATTGCACTAAAGAAGTTAGAAGCAAGATTATTTTGATAATGGGAATAAACAGAAAGTCATCATAGAGATTTTAGTTGATCTGGTCTTTAAAGGATAGGTAGGAATTCAGAAGAGCTATGGAAGAAAACATCCCAGACAAAGGAATCAGAGGTAAGCAAAGCAATGGAGATGAAAAAACAAAGAATATTGGGGGTAAAGGGAGGTGAAGAAAACAGTTCAGTATGACCTAAAACTAGAATGAAGGGAAATAAATAATAAATGGATATTCTCTTTTCTTAGAAAAAAATACAATGCACTATGGTGATTGGACAATTTATGGTTTAACCTATACCTAGAAATAAAACATAAATGATATCAAATATGTCCTGAATGGAAAGTGAGAATGTCTATGGCACTCCTTCATGTCTGAGAGATGGGACTGTAAAAACAAGATGTCACTTTCATTGTCAGATTCTGTTATCATATCAGCTATTTTTGCTTGATGATTTTTCTTTTAGGAAAAAAAGCTTCTTTCTAGAAGGTGAGTGACATTGAAATATTGTGATATAAAAACAAAAAGCATCAATAAAATGTACTTTTTAACTATTTTAAATGTTCATGTTGCAAATATTCATGGACATAGAAATTCAGTCTAAAATATCTAGTGATAATTACCAGGTGTAAAATTATAACAAACAGGGAAGAGAGCTGACTCAATTCATCCAGAGAAATATAAATAGTTTACTACCTGAACATCTATCTCTAATAAGAATTGATGTGGTGTGTCATTTGTAATTTAATCAGCAACATTACATCTTGATAATCAATGGGATCACTAAAATGTTCCCTGTAAAGTTAGATTACACCAATACACAAAATATAAACTGAAAAGAAGTTCCATTTTAGCAATGCTACAAGATGCTAAAGAAAAGGGAATGGAAGTTAGGGTGATGGTTCTCATGGCTAATTCTGGCATGCCCTTCTTTTTTAGAATCAAAACAACTTTAAGGAATCCTTGCAATATCAGAACACAAATGAATATATTAAATGTAGATTATTATTCTTGATTTTTAATTTCTCTGCCTCAATTGGCATATGTCAAAATTTTTAAAACCTTGAGAAATTAGTTGTAACACTCCTTTCTAAAAATGTCATCTACTATATTTCAAGGGAAAGGATATTGAACTTGCAGTCCTCAGTTCAAATTCAGGTTCTCTCTTACTGCCTATGTAAATTCCAACAAGTCACTTAACCTTTCAAAGCCCTTTGTTTTCTTATCTATAAGGTTCCACTAGCCTCTGCAATAAGAGTCGAGAAACAGATTAAAGGAATTAGAGTAGGCAATGAGGAAACCAAACTATCACTCTTTGCAGATGATATGATGGTATACCTAGAGAACCCCAGAGATTCTACTAAAAAGCTATTAGAAATAATTCATAATTTTAGCAAAGTAGCAGGCTACAAAATAAATCCCCATAAATCCTCAGCATTTTTATACATCGCCAACAAAATCCAACTGCAAGAGATACAAAGAGAAATTCCATTCAAAATAACTGTTGATAGCATAAAATATTTGGGAATCTCTCTATCAAAGGAAAGTCAGGAATTATATGAGCAAAATTACAAAAAAGTTTCCACATAAATAAAGTCGGACTTAAATAACTGGAAAAATATTAAGCGCTCTTGGATAGGCTGAGCAAATATAATAAAGATGACAATACTCCCTAAACTAATCTATTTATTTAGTGCTATACCAATCAGACTTCCAAGAAAATATTTTAATGATCTAGAAAAAAATAACAACAAAATTCATATGGAACAATAAAAAGTCAAGAATCTCAAGGGAATTAATGAAAAAAAAAAATCAAATGAAGGTGGCCTAGCTGTACCTGATCTAAAATTATATTATAAAGCAGCAGTCACCAAAACCATTTGGTACTGGCTAAGAAATAGATTAGTGGATCAGTGGAAAAGGTTAGGTTCACAAGACAGAATAGTCAACTATAGCAATCTAGTGTTTGACAAACCCAAAGATCCTAACTTTTGGGATAAGAATTCATTATTTGATAAAAACTTCTGGGATAACTGGAAATTAGTATGGCAGAAATTAGGCATGGACCCACACTTAACACCATATACCAAGATAAGATCAAAATGGGTCCATGACCTAGGCATAAAGAACGAGATTATAAATAAATTAGAGGAACATAGGATAGTTTATCTTTCAGACTTGTGGAGGAGAAAGAAATTTGTGACCAAAGATGAACTAGAGACCATTACTGATCACAAAATAGAAAATTTTGATTACATCAAATTAAAAAGCCTTTGTACAAACAAAACTAATGCAAACAAGATTAGAAGGGAAGCAACAAACTGGGAAAACATCTTCACAGTTAAAGGTTCTGATAAAGGCCTCATTTCCAAAATATATAGAGAACTGACTGATTTATAAGAAATCAAGCCATTCTCCAATTGATAAAGGGTCAAAGGATATGAACAGACAATTTTCAGATGATGAAATTGAAACTATTACCACTCATATGAAAGAGTGTTCCAAAACACTATTGAGCAGAGAAATGCAAATTAAGACAACTCTGAGATACACACCTGTCATATTGGCTAAGATGAAAGGAAAAAATAATGATGAATGTTGGAGGGAATGCAGGAAAACTGAGACATTGATGCATTGTTGGTGGAGTTGTGAACGAATCCAACCATGCTGGAGAGCAATCTGGAATTATGCCCAAAAAGTTATCAAACTGTGCATACCCTTTGATCCAGCAGTGCTACTACTGGGCTTATACCACAAAGAGATACTAAAGAAGGGAAAGGGACCTGTATGTGCCAAAATGTTTGTGGCAGCCCTGTTTGTAGTGGCTAGAAACTGGAAAATGAATGGATGCCCAGCAATTGGAGAATGGCTGAGTAAATTGTGGTATATGAATGTTATGGAATATTATTGTTCTGTAAGAAATGACCAGCAGGATGAATACAGAGAGGACTGGCAAGACTTACATGAATTGATGCTAAGTGAAATGAGCAGAACCAGGAGATCATTATACACTTCGACAACGATATTGTATGAGGATGTATTCTGATGGAAGTGGATTTCTTTGACAAAGAGACGTAACTCAGTTTCAATTGATAAATGATGGACAAAAGCAGCTACACTCAAAGAAAGAACACTGGGAAATGAATGTGAACTATTTGCATTTTTGTTTTTCTTCCCGGGTTATTTTTACCTTCTGAATCCAATTCTCTCTGTGCAACAAGAGAACTGTTCGGTTCTGCAAACATATATTGTATCTAGGATATACTACAACATATCTAACATATATAGGACTGCTTGCCATCTAGGGGAGGGGGTGGAGGGAGGGAAGGGAAAATCAGAACAGAAGCGAGTACAAGGGATAATGTTGTAAAAAAATTATCCTGGCATGGATTCTGTCAATATAAAGTTATTATAAAATAAAATAAAATAAAATATATCTATAAGGTTCCTTTAAAAACCTGAACCTTAACAATAGTAGTGGATTACTGTTTTACATGTAATTTGGGAAAACAAAAATATGTTAAATTAAAAAAAAATGAATTTTTCCCCGTGAAATAAAATCAAATCAGCAAATATTAGTTAAATATTTACCACTGACAAGGTGCAATAAATTTGTATGTTCTTTTTGGCATCTCCTAGTAAGAAAGTAATGGTCAACTTCATCTAAATAGGTAAATTCACAAAAAATAGACAACCTGTATATATGCACAGATATATGTTTAAGCATTATGCATTCAAAATAGATATTTGAGCCCCTACAAAGATCTGAAGTGTTAATTATTTTTTCATTGCTTTATTGTTATATAAAGCTTATATAAAATTAGTCTGCAATATATGTGACATTAAACACTCAGTATAAACAGGGTCAGTAATTTATAATCTACATGTGCTGCAGCTTTATATGCAAATGAACAAACAAGAAGTTAAACAAAATATTCTTTCTCAGATCAAGTGGGAAATTAAATGATTATAAGAAGAAAGTGCACAATGAAGGAGGAATCGTCTTATGTCTTTTAACTTAGGCGATATTTACTGACTCAGCACAAGTTCTGCTTGTAGAAAGAAAGTTGGCTAGTGCCTTGGGCTCTCACACTGACAGTGAGTATTTCTGCAGTAGAAAGATAATCGCTGATTCTTGAAAACACATTGCAGGTAATGCCATTTAAATGTTAGGTCCATTATCATTGAGTTAAAATAAGTCATTATTAAATCATTTATAAAGTCACTGAGAAACATAAAGTAGTAGTATGTCAGCTTCCCCTCCTCCCCAATGGGACATCAAAATAGCAGCACCATCTTATTCTTCAGTAATACCTTCTGAGTGGTTCAACATTTTTCATGGTTAGACAATATAGGGTCATGATATCAAGCCATAGTTACTATGGAAATTGTTATATGAAAAAGAACAGTTTTAAGAGGCTATTCACAAACTGCTTCCTTGTTCTCTCTTAATCATTACAAAATAGTTGTGCATAATGTTTGTTTGTTTCTTTATCCAAGGAGTGGTCTTAAATTACATTTCTTCCGAATTGCTATATTTATTTCATTATTTAAAGTTAACCTTGCAAATCTATCTTTGAAGTGTTGTTTGTCTTTCCCTCTTAAACATCTTCCTTAGTTCAACCAGGGAGAGAATACTTACTTAGCCTAGAGATGAGCACTAGGATAATAATTCAGCACAAAAATACGACTATTACAATTTCATCCCAATACTAGTGTTTGCTTGAAATTTTTCTTACAATCAGTCCATTTGTCCTTGCATCAGACATCTTCTGATGAACAAAATGAGGCAGAGAATGTGAGTAAGGTCAAGGTCAACTAGTTAGTAAATATTTGAAACAAGATATGAATCCAGATACTCTTGGTTCTCAATCCAATGCCTTATCCATTAAACCATGATGAGAGTTGTGGCACAAGGAGTCTCTACATACATTAAAATGCAGGTCTTTTTGAATTGCTATTGTTATTATTCAGTTGTTTCTATCATAATTGGGGATTATGACAACATCTGGGGTTTTCTTGGCAAACATAATAAAGGGATTTGTTCTTTCCTTCTCTGGCTCTTTTTATACATGAGGAAACTGAAAAAATAGGGTTAAGTGACCCAAGGTCATACATATAAGAAATATCTGAATCAAATTTGAACTCATATCTTCCTGACTTCAGATCCAATGTTCTTTCCATGCTACAATTAATATTACATTATTTTAATATGAATTTAAGTTTTGAAAAACTATAAAGTTTGATTTTTTTCCCTAATCATCAGCATCATAACTGAAGGAAAGAATTCAATTTTCAAGCTATCATTTTTAATCTGAACTTGAAGATCTGTTGCCTGGCCTTTGAAGGCTATTTGAATAGAATGTCTTCCTCTTCTTGACATTACACCATATATTAAACCTCAATGACTATTAAATGAACACAAATTTTAGACATACCAGAGGCTAAGTGCAGTATTAATGAATGAATCAACAATTATTACAGTTGATTTTTATGATTTCAAATCTCCAAAGCCAGATAAATTGCATTTTAACATCATAATAAGAGCCTGTATTTATAAAGAGCTTTAATGTTCACAAAACACATTGAATATCCTTAGGTCATTTGACTATCATAAAAACTGTGTGAGGAAGACAGTACTTAGAGTTGTGATGAAAATAATCTCAGAGGAATCATGGAGTAGTAAAAGGCTGCATATGTGTGAATGTTGTCGTATTAAAAGAGAATTGGAAACAATGCTATATGAATATTATTTAAAGGAATGAGGGTTGTGTTGCCTAAAAAAAGAAAAGGCAAAGGAGATGCATGAAAGCCAAGTTCAAATATTTTAAGAACTGTGACCTAGAAAAGGATTCGACCTGCTTGGAACATTTTTGTTTTTATTCAATCATTTTATTCATGTCTGATTTTGTGACCCCATTTGGGTTTTTCCTGGCAAAGATACTACAATGTTATACCATTTCCTACTTAGCTCATTTTACAGATGAAGAAACTAAGGCAAAGAGGCTTAAGTGAATTGCCCAAGATTACACAACTAGTAAAATGTCTGAGTCCAGTTTTGAACATAGAGATATGAGTCTTCCTGTCTCCAGGCCCATACTTCCCTCCACTGCTCTACCTAATGGCCTTATCTGGAACATAGTAATGCTTAATAAATACTTGTTAATTAATTGATACTACCTCATCCTATAGAACATCCTATAGAATGAATTTTCACAGAAATATGTTTCACTTCTAGACATGGAAATTTTTCCAAACAATGAGAGCTATCCAAGTGTGAGTTTCTAAATTTTAGAGGTTTTTTCAAAGAAGGTTAGTTGACCATTTGTCAGTAGTATTGAAAAAATGATTCATGTTCACATATGAATTGTTCATTCACATACATTATAACTCTGATATTCTTCAATTCTGAGGTGCCAGTTTCCAAAATCTGGGGAAGACATGGATCATAAAAAATGAAAACTGATAAGTTTTATGTCAATCTACTTGGCAAAACTGAATGCTAAACAGATGGCTTGTTAATATACTTAGAAAATAAAGTATCAAATTCCAATTATTATGTAAACTGCTTGAAAAATATGAGAAGGAATTCTACAAAATTTATTCTATGATACAAATATGGTGTTCATAACTAAATAAGCAGTTATAAAAGCAAAAAACCCACAGGCCAATATCTTGAGTATCAATACAAAAATTTTATTAAAAAAGAGATTACATATCACCAAAATTATGTACTATAACCAAGTTAAATTTGTAACAGAAATGCAGTGTGGGTACAATATTAGGAAAAGTTTCATTATGGACTACATCAACAGACCATATTAATAACTAGAATAACAAAATGATATTATTATTTCATTAGATACAAAAAAAACACTTTTTGACAAAATCCAACATTGGTATCTGTTAAAATTATTAAAACCTGAAAACAGGAATAAATAAACTTTTCCTTAATATATTCATTAAGTAGTCACTAGCTAAAACCAAGAGCCAGTACTATGTGTAATGGAGATAAAACCAAAGGCATGTCCAGTAAGATCAGGGGTAAAGCAAGGATGCTCTTTATCAAAAATGTTATTTGATGTAAGGGTACAAATTCCATTCATAGCAATAGAATAAGAAAAAGGAACTGAAATTAAAAAAAAATTAAGGGGAGCTAGGTAGTGCAGTGGACAGAACTGAAGTCAGGAGGATCGGAGTTCAAATCTGGCCTCAGACACTTAATACCTCCTAGCTGTATGATGCTAGGCAGTCACTTAACCCCCAGTTGTCTCAACAAATTTTTTTTTGAAAATTAAAAAAAAAGAAACAGTTGTTAAGGATGAGACTGAGAAACTATTCCAATATCATCCCTTTCTTTCTTTGGAGGTACTATATCTCATGAAGAGGCAAAGGAAACTTGTTATGTCTAAGGGAAAGAAGGGAGGGAGATGAACATAGTGTGTATCTTACTCTCATCAGAATTGGCTTAAAGAGAAAAATATTAGACATATTCAATTTACAGAGAAACTTCTTCTACCTCATTGAAAAGTGGGAGGGGAAAAGTAACAAGGGAAGGAATAAACTAAGCTGAAGGGAATACAGAAATTGTAAGAAAAGGGGATAAAAAAAGGGAAGGAACTCTAAGGTGGGGGGAGGGATCCTAAAAAGAGAGGGCTATGAGAGGCAAGTGGTGCTCACAAGTTTAATACTGGAGAGGGGAGGGGGGAAGGAAAGGAGAAAAGCATAAGTAGGGGTTAACAAAATGGTAAGAAATACAGAATTAGTCATTTTAACCATAAATGTGAATGGGGTAAACTCCCCTATAAAGAGGAAGCAGTTAGCAGAATGGATTAAAAGTCCTACAATATGTTGTTTATAGGAAACACACTTGAAGCAGGGCGATACATACAGAGTAAAGGTAAAAGGCTGGAGCAGAATCTACTATGCTTCAGGTGAAGTCAAAAAAGCAGGGGTAGCCATATTGATCTCAGATCAAGCAAAAGCAAAAATTGATCTAATTAAAAGAGATAAAAAAGGGCACAATATCTTGCTAAAGGGTAGCATAGATAATGAAACAATATCAATATTAAACATATATGCACCAAGTGGTGTAGCATCTAAATTCTTAAAAGAGAAATTAGGAGAGCTGCAAGAAGAAATAGACAGCAAAACTATAATAGTGGGAGATCTCAACCTTGCACTCTCAGAATTAGAAAATCAAGCCAATAAATAAATAAGAAAGAAGTCAAAGAGGTAAATAGAATACTAGAAAAGTTAGATATGATAGATCTTTGGAGAAAACTAAATGGAGACAGAAAGGAGTATACTTTCTTCTCATCAGTTCATGGAATCTATATAAAAATTCACCATATATTAGGTCATAAAAACCTCAAATTCAAATGCAGAAAGGCAGAAATAGTAAATGCATCCTTTTCAGATCATGATGAAATGAAAATTACATTCAATTAAAAAATCAGGGGAAAATAGAACAAAAAATAATTGGAAACTAAATAATCACATCCTAAAGAATGATTGGATGAAATAGCAAATCATAGACATAATTAATAATTTCACCCAAGAGAATGACAATAATGAGATGTCATACCAAAATATGTTGAATGCAGCCAAAATGGTAATAAGGGGAAATTTTATATCTCTAGAAGCCTAGTTGCATAAAATAGAGAAAGAAAAGATCAGTGAATTGGGCTTGCAACTAAAAATTCTAGAAAAGGAACAAATTAAAAAACCCCAGTCAAACACTAAACTTGAAGTTCTAAAAATAAAAGGAAAGATTAATAAAATTGAAAGTAAAAAAAAAACTATTGAATTAATAAACAAAACTAAAAGTTGATTTTATGAAAAAACCAACAAAATAGATAAACCCTGAGTAAATTTGATTTAAAAAGCAAAGAGGAAAATCTTGCTTGTTTGTTTTCTTTCTTGTGTTTTTCCCCCTCTTTTTTCCTCCCTCTTTCCTATTCCCTGTTTTGGTCTTTTTTTTTTTTTTGTACAACATGACAAATGTGGAAATATGTTTAAAAGGATTACACATATTTAGCCTACATGAGATTGATTGTTCTTTTGGGGAGGGAGAAAGTAAAAGAGGGAGGAAGAAAGATTTGTAACAGAAAATTTTACAATCATGAATTTTGAAAATTATTTTTATGTGTATTTGGGAAAATTTTATTAAAATTTTAAAAATCTCTTTTAAAAAATTAAAGCCAAGTTCAGAGTCAACAGATAATATAAAACTACATGGATGTAAGTCAGAATTTGATACAAAGACACAAGATGTAAGAAGTCCAACACAAATTTAAAATTTAATTTAAATTTAAATTATCTTTTTCTCTAGATTTATTTTTTATTTAAAATTTAAAATTATCTTTTTCTCTAGATTTTGCATACTGAAATAGAAAGAGCATTAGGTTTCAAACCAGAAAATCTGAGTTTAAACTCTATTTCTCCTACTACCTGCTAGCTATGTAGCTTTGAGACAAGTCACTTTAACCATGCTGGTTTTCAGTTTCTTCATCTATAAAATGATGGGATTAAACAAGATGACATTTAAGGTATTTAGTAGCTCTAAATTTATGAGTCTATAATCCTGGGAACAAATCATTTTTTTTTTTTTGTAACTGACCAGAGACATATCAATTAATCCCATTGAGTTTATTTCCTTAACTGTAAATACAGAAAATAAAACTCATTTTACTCACCTCCTAGCATTGATGTGAAGATAAATTAAATAATGTATATAAAGTTCTTTGTAAACCTTAAAGAAATGCTATGTAGATGTCATCAACTATTATTATTATGATATTAAGCACTGTTCTATTGTTCCTAGTTTCTATTCCTATTCCTGCCTTTAAGCTTTCTCTCCAAATGACTATCCACTGCCAAACCCATCAACAGCTTGTTTTGTCAACCTTTCTTAAATTATCATGGAACAACAGAAAGAAACCAGTGATGAAATGAATACTCTAGACCAATGTCCATTGTCATATATCTATCTCATTTTTGTCTTAGTCTTCATTCCTTCACTCTTTAACTGTCACTCATGTATTTTTTTTTGTTTGAATACTGATCCTCTAGGCAAAAACTTCATTTAATTTTAAGCTCTGCACATTACCTTGCATAAAATACAATATATCCTCTGAAACTTAATACATATGAGAATAATGCTCATCTTCTTCCGGTGCTATGAACTTAGTTTTTACATGGTCAAATTTTATAGAATCAGTTGCTGCCTACTCCAACCTCCTGGATTATAAAGGGATTTCTTTCTGCAATATACCTGACCAGTGAAACCTCTAGTCAAACACACTGACTAATGCAAAGCTTAACTCTTCAAGAGACAATATATTTTATTCTTGGACAGCTCTAATTGATGGAAAATTCTCACTTATATTGAATCAAAATCTATTTCCCTATAATTTCCAATCATCTGTCTTAGTCTTATCCATTGGAATCACATAGAATAATTTAATTGCCTTCTTAAATGATGGTCTTAAAACAATAAAATGTATTAATAAGCTACTTAAAGCCAGCTATTTTTCCTCCTACTCCCTAATATATTTTCTCTTTTCTCAGTTCCTTCAACAATTCCTTGGGTGGCTTGATTTTAAAAGCTTTTATCATCCTGGTTTACTCCCGTTTGTCATGCTTTGGTTGGTTAACCAACACAGAAATTCTTAATCAGTGCCACAGGTCTCCCAGGCTCTTCTTTTTGTTTCTTTCAGTTTTTTAAAAAAGAAATGCTTCCCTGTTAGTGATATAGATAATAAAGAACTTATCTTGGCAATCAACGCATTGACTTTGTGACATTATTTAATCACATTCTTTTTTGTTATGTTGCCTTATGTCTCTACATTGATAATATTAAGAACTATCTATATCCCCTATACAAAATACAATTATCCATCAACCCTCTTTGGAATGTCTTCACATCAAAGTCAACCAGTTTTCCTTCTTACATATAGATTAGAGAAGGTTTTTTGTTTGCTTGTTTTTATTAATTATATCTGTTTAAGAGCAGAAAGCTTTTTAAAACTTAAAGGCTCCTTGAGATAATTTTACATTCTCATATACTGAAACTGAGTTGATATTATATTAATTTGGAAGTTTCTCCAATGACTCAGATCATAACTCATCCCTGTTTTCTCATCCTCTAATGTTCTTGACTATAACTATACATGTATTTGTCTAAAGAGTATGGTTGAGATGGAGAGGATGTCTATACAAAAAATGATGAAAGCTTCCTTGTTTTTCCATGATGTCCAAAGATGTCCATTAATTTTTCTGAAAGAAAAGGAACGAGAGATAAATACAGCAATGATTTTGTGGACATCTAGACAGAGCATGCCTACTAGAAGCAGTTAGTGATCATTCAGGACAAGAGGTAGGACTGTTCAGGAATACGAACAAAAAGATTATTCTAATATAGTATAAAAGCATTAGGCTCCACTTCAAGGCAGCCAGGAAAGCCACTGAGGGCACCTAGATTGGCAAGAAATGTCCCTTCAGGCATTATTTCCTCCATTCAACATAGAATTATGTCAGATATAGTGACCAAGATGAAGATGCAGAGGATTATTGTAATCCACCATTAATCCCACAATTGGATGATTGGAAGAGTACTACACACACACATACACACACACACACACACACACCCCTATAAATTACTTCTCACCATTACTGCTATCACTATTAATTACAGATGTTGCTAGCATTATAAAGCACCTTGAGGAAGCACTTTCCACATTATTTCATTTGATCCTTAAGTTATGATAATAACTCCCATTAGAAAATTATTTCACAGTTTACCTACTATGTCTCACAACACCCTAGTGAACCACTTTTCCCATTTTACAAATGGAAGTACTGAGGATCAGAAAAGTTAATTTATTCTCTATCATGAAGATAGCTGGAACTTGAACCCTGTTGTTCTAATTCAAGATCCAGTGGGTAGCATTGAAATAAAATTCAATATATGTCTAAAATACTTGTTCTTCCTCTTCAATTTCTATGAAGAAAGAAAATATACATTATATATTTAATATAATCTATTTATATAGAAAGTATCCATATAAACACACATACAAAAACATGTATGTGTATGTGTATAGCACCTGTTTTCTGCTTCTGAGTTGTCCACATGGGGTTCATTGAGATTGTCAATGAATGTCAGTTTCTTAGCAAACAGTGAGGCTCAAAGTGTTGAAATTCCCTAAAGAAAACAGAACTGAAAAGCAATTTCAAAAGTTTTGAGCCCCTCCCTAAAGTATATGGGAGGTGAGAAAAGGTGCCAAGCCACCTTGTCTCCTCCAGCTGTCCAGATAATAAGAGGATCTTTCTCACCAATCCCCTCGACAAAATAAAGTGGAGCACTCTGTCTACCTTCTTGTCATCTCTCACTCTTGTCATCTGACCAACCCAGTCCATCTTCTTCTCCTATCATACATTTTTGATGAAATATTTCATTCCTATTCTACTTTGTAATGTACAACCATGTAGAAGAGGATTTTCTATTGTTTAAGGAAATTTTCTAAAGAATAAACTGCACGAAATCCCTGAACTGCCCCTAATCTCACTCCGTCTACATTAAATAGGAATGGTTGTCAAAATGTCAAACCATTTCCTGGAAAGATTCCCCAATCAGCTATTTATTCTTAGGCATACTTTACATTGCCAGGCTAAACTTTCATCTCATAGGAAGTATGACAGGCTAAAGTGAGTTCACATACAATCATAGAGCAAGTTAGTTTTGATTCTTCCATTGAAATGGCCAGAACCCTGTGGGAGCTACACAAGCCTCAAATATTTGCCTGACACTGGACACTGCAAAGATCTTTTTAAAAAAAATCTGACTTTCAAGAAATATATTTTCTAAGAAAGAAATGAATGTAAAAAAAACTTGAATATAAAACCAGGCTTATGGGAGGGGAGGGTAACAAAAATTATCATTATTATAGCAACTCACATTTATATCTTTAGATGTACAGTGTTTTCCTTGGACAAGTTACTAGAACTCTACAATCATCAGTTGCTTCCTCAGTAAAACAAGGTTAATGATCCATAAATTATCTACATTAAGAGACTGTCATAAGTAACAACTGAACTAAGAATATAGTCTCTGAAAACTTAGAAAGAGACATAAATATCAGTGATTATTAATAGGAATAGTATGATTTGGTCTAAACCTGTTATTTGATTGGTGAAGAGGATATCTTATAAGTTATAGTATTAAAGAGTAATTCAGGACATTAAGAGATTAAAAAACTTTCCCATGGTTGTTGCTGCTAAATTCATAGATTCAGAACTGTAAGGAATCTTAGAGTCAATATTATTTAATCCCTTTCATTTTACAGGGAGGAATTGAGATCTAGAATGGGGTAATTACTTGCAGGGAATCACACACACACACACACACACACACACACACACACACACACACATCTAAAGCAAGATTTGAATCCAGATTCTCTTCATTCCAAGTCCAGAACTCTCTTCCCTGCATTTTTTATTGTTGTTGATATATGATAAGATTGAATATATAACATATGGAAAGAAATGTTTTAACAGAAACAAGGTACAATTACTTTTAAAAATCTCATTATAGCGATTTTATATGTGCAGGTATGTGTGTATGTATATGTACATCTCTCCATATATATACATATATGTGTGTGTGTGTGTGTACATATACACATGTATGTATGTATTTGCTCAGGTGTCTATTATATACATTATACTTATATTCTAAGCTTGGTTCTGTGTGGACTTTGCTTTCCTCATCCAGAAGGTAAAAAGGTATAACTAAATGATCTCTGAGGTTTTGTCTTGCCTCTTGTGGTACTTAATATTTTAGAGCTTCATCATTTTGAAGACTGGAATGTTTTAAATGCAAGTCCAAATTTAATTTCTAATATAAAGGAATCTTAGTTTAAATCTCAGTCTTTCTGACAGAAAAATCTAAATAGTAAAAAAACAAAAAAAAATAATCTAAAACTTTTAACAGAATGTTCTTTAAGAAAATGTTTTATTCATTTACACAACAGAATACATTATTTTAGTAATATTTTAATAGCAAATTATTCTCCACCTTAACTATCCAATAAGTTACAAAGTCATACTAATGCTACATCCACCCCAACTTTTTTCTCCTAAACATTTTCTCCACTTATATAGTTAACAGTTTGGTTCAGGCCCTCTTTCCTTCTGTCTAGATTATTGCACCAACCTTCTAACTGGTCTGTCTGACTTGCATCTTACCCCCTTCCATTTGATCTTCCAAAGTTATTTACCTTAAATGTAGGCCTGTCCATATCATCTTTTCATTCATAAATTCCAGTGGCTGCCTGTGAACTCTAGAATCAAGTATAAACCCTTTTCTCTGGTTATTAAACATATCTTTTATACTCTTACATTACTCCTCTTTCTCAGCCAAATTAACCTTCCCTTTGTTCCTCATGCAGAGCATTCCATTTCCTATTTTCATTTCTTCACAACAGCCATCTCTCATGCCTGGAAAACTGTCTTTTCAACTATATCCTCTAGAATGATCAGCTTCTTTAAAGAAGTAGCTTAAGTACCAGCTTATACATGAAGCCTTTCCTTGTTCCTTCAACCACTAGGGTACTTTCTCTCAAATTATCTTTAATTTATATCAAATACTTTGCAAACATTTAATAAATATTATAATTTAATTAATTTTAAAAAATAAAATTTTAAATTTCAAAAGTAATTAATTTAATAACAATATTTTAATAAATACTTTGTGTTTACTGATGTAATTTATTACCTTTATGTTTAGTCTATTTATACTTAAAGATATCTCCATCTCCCATAGAGAATATAAACTCCTTGAAAGTAAGGATTGCTTTGGTTTTTGCATGTGTCTCAAGTACCCAATACAGTATACATAGAAGATGCTTAATAAATACTTGTTTGTTGTTTAATTGATTGTCACTTTTAATGAAAAGCATTTAAATTCATGTTAATTACTATGTTCTAAAGTATTTTATGAGTGTAACTTTAATTTTCCATGTCTCTGGAAATACTATTTATACTGCCTTTAAATACAGTAATGATTAGATGTGCATTGATTCAATTCATAAGTTATTAAGTCTACTCTATGCAAGGTAATGTGAACACAAAATATAGGAATCAAAATGTCCCTGCCCTTAAGAAGTTTGCTTTTTACTAGGAGATGTAGTATGTGCACAGTAAATAGAATGTCATTTCAGAAAAGAAGGAACATTAATAACTTGGTAGAGTAGGGAAAAGTTTCATGGAAGTGAATTGCATCTAGAAGGAAGGTAAATATTCAGAGAGGGAAAGGTGAAAAGAAAATAAATTACAGGCATGAGGAATGGCAGAGGGGTAGATGGCACATTATATTTAGGAAACAAAAGTAGTCCAGTTTGATTGGAATGTTAAATGTGGGATGGAGCATTAAGAACTGATCTTATAAAAGGTCAGGTAAAACTATTGCTGAGAGATTTAAATTCTAAGCTAAAGAATTTGTATTTTATAAGCAATAGAGAGCCAGAACCCAAGGTTTTTGGTTAGTTATTTGTTTTTGTAATAGGGGATTGATATAATAGGACATGGACTTCAGTTATATTACTTTGGAATCTGGGTGGATAATAAATCTGAGAATGGAAAATCTGAAATAAGGAGTGGATTGCAGTAATCCAAACAAGAGTTGATGAGAACTTAAAATAGAATGTAGATAAGAACCAAGAGTAGATGTCAGATTCAAGAGATAAAATGGAAAGAAAAATTGACTAGATTGATAGTATATGGGGACTGAAAGAGAAGGAAGACTACTGTAATTCCAGGATTACTAACATGGATGATGCTCTCAAGTTTGAGAAGAGAAATTTGAGTCAATAAATTAATGTGCCTATTGTATGCAAAGTATTGTGTTAAACATTTGGAATATGTTAGAATCCTAGTGTTAACTCAATGGAATTGATAGAAACAATGATTATTGGTTCACACATTAGAGAGAATCCTTACAAGGTGTTAAGTCACTAAAATTGATAGAAACAATGTTTACACTTTTAAGAGAGTTTATACATTAGAGCTCACACATTGAAGTTCACAAGTACAGGAGATTCACAAAGTTAACTTTGTAACTTTGTGAATTCACACCTCCCATAATCCCACTCTCGGAGGAGGAGTCAACCTTTGGGTTTACATCTCTAAAAGAGCATAAAAAGAGCTGAGCTCAGTCAGGAGAGGTCAGTTGAAAAAGACTGAAAGCCAGAAGTCAATGAGTTCGGAAGATTGCCAGAAGTCAGAATTGAGCTAGAGGCAGAAGCTGGCAGAGGCAGAAGCAAAAGACTAGAAATAAGAGCTCTCGGAATCAAGGAAAGAGATAGGCCTCTAAGAAAACTAACTGGGTTATTTTGGAAGAGACAATAAAAGATTGGATTTTAAGTCCTGGCTGTATTTGAGGTGATTACTACTCTGAACTGAAACTAAGGCTGCCTCCAGAAAACCTCCCCAAGAAATCTGCTCCCAGAGAATCATCATATATATTATAAAAAAGAAGAAAACATCACAGGAATACAAATAAAAAACTCAGACAGTCCCCAACTTCATGAAGCTCACATTCTAAAAAAGAGAAATAGCACACATAGAATATTTCAGTTGTAATTCAGCTGGAGAGATCTTATATACCTTAGAATATAATGGCAAAACAAGTGGTAATACTACTTAATGCCATTTTTATGATAAATATATTGGTTTCTGGTGGTAAGCCATTTGATAAAGTCAAGGATTTTGATAAGAAGAATTTCTTTTCCTGGATCTTCAGTAGCTGTGGTTGTTGCTCAAGATGGAACAATTACCAGGCCACAAGATTTGTTTCCCACAATCAAAGCTTTGGGCACTAGACGAGAAGCATTGTTAATCCTAAAGTTCTAAGGTTCAGGGTAACAGACTGTCTCCATCAGGCTATAGGAAATGTGGTGGTAAAGATGATAGTGTTGGTTTAACTTTGGCACATGCCGGCTATAGCCTCTTCTTCAGTGTCTTTTCCTGCTTGATTAAGCAGAACTGGTTTGAAGAACAAATTTGGAGGAAAATGGTGGATTCCATTTTGAATTTTTAAATGTCAATAAAATATCTAGGTAAAACGATATAGCAGGTAATTTGTAATGAAGACAGGGTTCTAGGAAGAGTTTGTAAGTGAAGATTTAGGAACCATCTTTGTGGAACTAATACCTAACCTCATGAAATCAGATGAAATGGTTAAAAATAACCCATCTTGAGAAAGGCAACATGTAAAGCATGATAGAACAAAAGGGCAAAGTTGTTAAATATGAAGGACACTGGCTTGTCAAGTTGTTAACTAGTGGTTTGAGAATATGAAGAGAACAAAGGGAAGTCAGGACAGGTTGATAGAGTGGAAAAATAAGAAAAGACACAGGGTTTGGAGATTGAGACAAAATAAAGAATAAGTGGAAGACAATGAAGCATAAAACAAGATAAGATAAAAAATGACCAGAGAAAGGAATTTCAGAGTTCAACATCATGAATGTAGACTAGTTTGGGTTGATGATCAGGTCTCTAGTTTGATTATTCCAACATATAATTAATCATCATATGTGGTTCATAATTCCCCAAATAAATTTTTTGCTTATAAATTATTAGAATTGTGACAAAATATCAAAGTTTAATCTTTAAATTTTAAGATTCTTAGAAAGCTACAAATTCTTTTTTTCTCTTCAATAGTTATGCTCAGAATATGATATTGTAGACAAGTAAGCAATAATATTTCAATAACTTTTAATGTTGAATTTATGAGGAACCACTGACCATCTTAAAGAAAAATAAGTTCCAAAGATTCTATCACTGTCTCTGGGAATACCCACAATGATGAAGCTACATAGCCTTCAAAATCTCAAAATGCCATCAGCAAACAATGCTCTTCAACAAAAATGCTATTTAAATTCATGAAATTAATGAATAAACTCTACAAAGATCTGTCCTATATATGCATTAAATGCTTTAAATAACTAAAATATATTGTCATTTTTTTTCTTTAATTTAGATAAGATACCAATAAATACATGCTCTGGCCTGAAAAAAAAAGTTTACTTTTATATACACTATTTATTTGCTTACACCCTGAAACAAACCCACATGCAAACACACCAGCTCCCATATAGAGTTAACAATGAGAATGGGTTCTTTTGTATACTGGATTAGCTTCCTAGCTCTTTAAACCAAGCTGTAAATTTGGATGTCTTTGTTCTTTTTCTTTTTTGGTTCAGCAAACTTGGACTGGACAAGTTGTGTTTGCCTGAGTGGCCTTCCCCACCCCCCTTGAAGGCTGCAGGATTGATTCCTTATGCTCCAAGCCAGAGGTAATGTCAGTGACCAGTGCTCTATTCACTGAGTCAGTCAGTCATCCTTTCAGCCTTTGATTTTTTTTTCTCCCACTAATCTGTGGACCTCACAGAATTCTCAAGTCAAATGAAATGTGAACAGGGTCTCTAACAGAAACAATCTAGGAAATCGCTAAGCCTGTGGACAGGCTGTTGGGTGATAGGGGCTGGGAAGCATGATGATTTTAAAGGTTTCCTGTACTGCAAAAAAAAAAAAAAAAATCACAATTGCACTAAAAAAAAGCCCACAAATGAAACAACTTTATAACTTTTCTCTAATGTCATAAACATGTAATTGCTCCCATATCACAAATATTTTCAAGTGCTTGATATATTTGCAGTGAATCTTTAATGATTGGTGGCTTTTTTTCTTCTCTTTCTCCTCTACTTAGTCCTCCTCCTCCTTCTCCTCCTCTTCTTCTTCCTCTGCCTCCTCTACTTTTCCTCCTCCTCCTCCTCCTCCTCCACCTTCTTCTTCTTCTTCTTCTTCTTCTTCTTCTTCTTCTTCTTCTTCTTCTTCTTCTTCTTCTTCTTCTTCTTCTTTCTTCTTCTTCTTCTTCTTCTTCTTCTTCTTCTTCTTCTTCTTCTTCTTCTTCTTCTTCTTCTTCTTCTCTCCTCCTCCTCCTTTTTCTCCTCCTCCTCTTCCTCCTCCTCTCCTCCTCCTCCTTCTCCTCCTCTTCCTCCTCCTCCTCCTCCTCTTCTTCCTCCTCCTCCTTCTGCTCCTTCTTCTTTTTCTCCTTCTCTTTCTGCTTCTGCTTCTGCTTCCTTCTTTTTTGCTAAAGGAGACAAGAAGCTTACACAACCACACATACCAACACTTCAAAGAATTGTCTCTATTAATTTTTAACAAGCTCCGGAGTGTTAAATCGCTCAATTTAAGCTCTGAATACATTTCATTAGATCATCTTACAGCATTATTTTTTCCAATGGAAAATCAGGATATTTTGTAAACATATTCCCTATATAATATTATAAGCAGAAACAGAGAACCTTCATTTTCTCCTTGTGATACAGTGGATTCCAAAAGTGACAGCATTTATCTTTCCTTCCCATCCATTCCTGGGTAGAGTTATGTTTCAAAAAAGACTATGTGAAAATGTCACAAAGCATTTCTTAGCTTCTTACTACTACCAAATCTCCAAATTCACCTATTTTTCCATCACAGAGTATCTACACTATTGAAATCACAGCACCAGAAGGGGAATAAACATGTATATTATGAAAGTATGATTTAGATATTAATTATATTCCTTTGTTGTTTGCATTAAATTGCATTGAATTAAAATCTTTCCAAATAGGAAATCCAATTTAACAAATATTTATTCACCAACAATGTACCTAGGACTGTGTTAGGCATTGTGGAAGAAATAATAACAATGGTAATAATAACAGAAAAAATTTCATATAGCATTTTAAGATATGCAAAGAACTTTGTGAGTATTTTATTTCATTTTATTCTCACAACAATCCTATAAGAATACAAGATAGATAGATTACATAAATAAATGGATATAGACACATACATGAAAAGTTCATATTTATAGTTTGTATATATAAAATTATACATGTGAGACATACTATGTTCCTAAAACTTATAATCTAGGAAAGATAAGACATGTGCACATGAAACAGATAATATTTGAGTGCAAGAAAGACAATAGAATCAATCAGCATGTATGTATTAAGTAGTACTATCTTCCAGGAACTGTGTTGGTGCTAGAGATAAAACTACAAAGAATAAAATAATCCTCACACAAAAGGATTGGATTTTGTTTTAATAATGCATTGTCTAAAATTAAATACTTCAATCTGCAGAATTATTTGACCCTGGGCAAATTACTTAACCTTTCAGTGCCCCCAAGCAATTCCTTAGAGAAATTGCAGAGCATGCAATAATCTGAACTCACAAACATTCTTCACCAAGAACTTCTGCCCATGAAATTATCACTCTAGCCAAAAGAAAAAAATAATAATATTTATAATCTGCAAGATAAATAGAAAAAAATAGAAAAATTAAATCAGAAGTCAATTGAAAGATTTGGCTTCTGATTTAAAAGTTAGGATTAAAAATGTTTCTAAACTGCTAAAGGAGCAATTTATTGTTAGAATCGCCTCCATCTTTTCTCATGGACAAAGTGCAAGGGGTATACCAACACCTGGCCTGTTTTGGTCTGCCCCCCCACCTCTCCAAAATAAAAATGGTATCTAGTGAATGAGATTTCCTCCCTATAGAATCTCTTTGTTGTGGTGGTAAGCAGGAGAAAACAACAATGGGGATTCTTGACCCTATATAAAGGACTGTCACAGCAGGATGTCTCATCAGTAGGCTGGTTGGAGACTTTCTCCATTCAATATGTCAATAGCCCCAGCAGTTTTGCCTTCTTGGACAGTCTTCCCGGTGCTTAAATTCAGGTAAATGCTGTTAATTTGTCTGTTTCTCTGTTAAGAAGTGGTCGACTTGACTAGTTAACATTTTAAATGACTCTCAAGAGTTGATGTGCTTCACAGGTTTATGTCACAGAAGGAAATGACTCTTTTCTCCTTTGATAAAGTGCATGAAGTATCTTGAGACATGAAAAGCCCTCCCACCAGGGGAACTTCTACTAAAGATGTACACAGCTGTCTCCAAATCACAGAAATCAAAAACAAAGGAATCAATCAGTTGCAGCTTTGTATATAAACATTGGCCCAAAGTTAATGACCTATATGGCAGGACAGCTTCAATAGGACTTGCTCAAAAATATTTTTAGTCAGGTGAAATTGTGAAGAACTACATGCTGAATAATTTCAGGTCCAATACCAAAAATCCATGACTCCTTTAATCTGTGGGAAAGTCAGCCTTTAAAATACCGTGAAGGTACTTAACATCTTTTGGGTTTTGTCTCCTAATCCCTTAAGTATATAATTTAGAAGATGTTTGAGTTTTCCAGAAGAACTCTCATCAAGAGGAAAAGAAAGACTTAACCAAATTTAAATTGTTCAGAATTTTATTCCCTAAAGCAGAGTGTCAAATGCTGTCCCAATAGTTTATAATATTCCCAAATGCTGCTGGAACAAAATGTAAATGGGTAACACTTAACAAAATAAAGTACCTTGAAACATAAATAATGGTAATATGTGGTTTTCTGATTCATATTCAGCCTTATATAATGTTTAATGATTTCTTTTTAATTAATAATAGTAGCAAAAACAGTAATACCTAATTTTAGATAGCACTTACTATGTAATCGACAATAAACTAAGAGTTTTATAATTATTACCCCATTTTTGCTCGTTTGACAGCACTGCCATATAGTACATGGGATCAGTGAAATCAGTATATTTTCAAGAGCCAATCTGTCCATTAGGTCCAGATTCTAGAATACATAGCATGAGTGGAGTGAGGTGCCACATGAGTGAGCACCACAATTGGAAAGCCAGGAGAAGAGCTGAGAGTGAGCTGAAGGAATCTAATTCATACCAAATGTTGGAAGAATACTGGCATAAAAATGAGACTAATTGAGGCAGCAAAGCAGAAAAGTTTCTTTCTCTTATATCACTGATGCCAGTTAGCATAGGGATAATATTATTATAACATTTTTTACTAAAAGAATTACAATTGAAATTTGCTATGTATGAGGATAACTAAAATTCGATCATTTCACACTCTCCAGTCCATGCCTGAGGATATTTGGGGGGTAAATAGATTGCTTGGAAACAGCCAGTGACTACAGCTAAAATTACATCTTACCAAGTGAGCTGAATGGCTTTTTAATTACCGGGCTGATGTCCACATGCTGTCACCACCATCTAATACTGAGATGGTATTGATTTGATTTTTAACTTTGATGCACCAAGGGAGAAAAATGCAGAATAGCTGTGTGTGTGTGTGTGTGTGTGTGTGTGTGTGTGTGTGTGTGTATGGACATGACTATGTGTTATCTGGAAATTTTTCATCCCAAGCAATGGAAAAATATAATTTTCTGTAGATTTTAAGGCTGATTTCTAAAATTTTAAACCTGCGGTTTCTATAAAACCTTGTAATGATATGTGTGTTTTGAGATAAGACTGATATTATTGACATCCTCTATACAGACTCCTTGTAACAATAAAATCTGAATCTCCATAGTCTACAGCAAAAACCAACCTTTTAAATAAAGAAACATATTTAGGCGAAGTGTTAGGTCTACTGGGGTCACAACTATCATTTAGAAATACTGTAGATTACAAATATGGGAAAAGATCCCCCCCTTTTCATCTGGTCCAAAGTAAATTAAAATCCTGCAGTAGTTTAAATAAAAGTTGCCATTCAATTTTCTTCTACACTAAAGGTAATTTTGTCTGCAGTTTACCAGCATTAAAAAATACTTGGTATTTTTCTCCTACAATTTGTCCCATTACTTCTGTTCATTATCTTGCGAGGGGCTTCTTGAAATTGTTTCCAATGTTCACTTTACTGGACTTCATTTCTATCTGGAGTCATCCAGGAGTCTGTGGTAAAGCAAAGTACAGAAAGGGAAACAACTAATTAAGAATCCCCAAGCCTAGGTAACTCAAGTCAAAGAGGGTTTGGAGTAGATATTATCCAGGTAATTGGTTCCTCTCTTCACTTCACATCACCAACATTATTCTGGCCTTTAAGAATCCATTAATTAGTAATGGCTCTAGATGTCTTAGCTCATGCCTATATAATTTATTCTGATATTTTCTGATATCACCCAAACTATTTTATAAATTACAGAATACTTGTCAATATGCATAGGTAGATCAAGAGACCAGGTCTAGGCAGTTTTATTTTCTAAAAGGTTATATGGCATAATGGGTAGAGGGCCAGCCTTGGATTTAGGAAAAGTTGGTCTTAAATCTTTATAATGACAGATGTTACTCATGTGATCACATACAAATCATTTCACCTCTCAATATCTCCAAGTCATTCTCTATTAGATACAAACAAATTGTTAGTCTTCTAAAGGGGATAATATTTTACAGTCAGAAGTTCCTCACACTGATAAAATCTCTAGTCCAAATAAAAGTTAAGTATTCCATTTTAAAAGTAAATATTATAATATCTTGAGTTTTTTGCATCACCTTCATTTCTACATATATCATTTCTTTTCATTCCCTTAAATGAAGATACATTCAGTTGTTGTTTTAAGAATGGAATGCTAGAGTATTTTAATTCATAACTTCAAAAGATGATAAAACAAATAATTCTAAACTCACCAGTTGCATGCTTATTACTTGAAATTAAGACTTGGTCAGAGGGTTTCTCTCTTAACTGCTTCTATGGGAATTGCTCCAGAATAGAAAGAAACCTACAAAAGACTGGATAATTAGATTTTTAAACTGGTATTACTGACATTTATGCGGCATTTGACAGTTTATAAAACACTTTCCTTACAACAGCCATTTGATGTAGATAGTACAAGCATTATCATTCCCATTTTACAGATGAGGACAGTGAAATGAATAACTTGCCCTGACCCCTTCCTGCAAAGCTAAATGAGTTCACAAACATAACCTTATCATTTCATTGTTTAGTTGAATTCTCTTTCTACCATAATTTGATCCTTAGTCACTTAGTATTTTTATTTGGTTGGGGTGAGGATGGGGAGGGAAAACAGGTGGATTGCTACATTTTTAACAGCCACCAACTAAGAAAAAAATAAACTGGACATACTTCCAATTTTAATCTGCATTAACATTTTCTCTATATAATTTAAAAAAAAACATTTTCTCTACCACTTTCTTAGATAGTCAAGAAAACTATAAATCAAGCCCTGATTTGTAGCCTTTGTCAATTTCTGAAATATAAAGCTCATTCTGAAATTTTAGCAATTAGCTTTCCAGAATTAGTTCAAACTGGCTCCAATGCAACTTTAGAGGGGTAAATTGAATAAAATAGCTGATTTCACTGGTATAGGGAACTCAGGGACTCCAAATGAGGAAATTCCCTCTATAATGCATTTTATCACCAGCTCTGCAGGTTAGTCTTTAAAAGTTTCCTGGATTACAGACAGGTTACTTAATTTGCCCAGTGCTACATAATCAATTTATTTCAGAGATAGAATTCGAACCCAGGCCTTCCTAACTTTAAGGTTGTCTCTCTGTATACTATGCAATGCTACTATTCCACTATTTTAATATTTTCTATTGGTTTATCTACAGCTCTTCAGAGGAAATGTTCAGTAGCTGGAATGATCTCTGAGATAGATATGAGGAGCTTTGTATATTAGGTACCATCTCTGAGACTAACTTGTGCTCTTTCTCCTACTCCATGCTGCTTTTCACAATAATGGTGAGAACTAAATGTCAGAATCATGCCTGATGGTTAAACATGTAGCCTGATACGAGATACAACATTTGCAAGTCTACTTCAGTTGGCTTTCGGCAGTCATCAGGAAAAACACACCAAGATTAAACCAAAATAGAGTTAACTCTTGTCTTAAACTATTTATGTGAAGCAAGTCAAAAGAAACTAAGAAAACATAAAAGTTGACATAAATCTGAAAAATTAAAGAATATTCAGCATGGATGAATTGAAACTGTTACATATAGTTTGATTATCATACTTCTTGAAACAATGAAAGCCACTTCAATGAAACAATGAAATATAAGGATATTTAGAAGACTGAATTACAATTCACTTTCCCAGTATTTCATTAATATCATGACGTAGTACAATATTCTATGTGGAATGTTTGGCAGTAGTGTGCTTTTTAAAAAAATATCACTATTCAAAAAGAGCCCAAAGAAAAAGGGAAGATATCTTTATGTACATAACTGCTCAAAATTTTTTTGTGGTGGCAAAGAATTTGAAATTGAGGGGATATCAAATAATTGGGAATGACTTAATAAGTTGTGTTCAATGATTTTATGGAATTCTATTTAGTCTTTAAGAAATGATGAAGGGTATGGTTTCAGAAAAACCTGAGAAGATTATCAGCTGACTAATGCAAAGTAAAATGAGAAGAACTAAAAGAATATTATATACAATAACAGCAAAATTATAATAATCAACAATGAAAGACATAGTAGCTCCAATCAATACAATTCACAATAATTCCAAAGGATGTGTGAACAAATGTTATCCATCTCTTAAAAAAAAACAAAAAAAAAAAAAACTGATGGACTCAGGATTAAGATTGAAAATATATTTTTCTTCTTTTTTTGGCAACATAGCTAACATGAAATTTTTTTTGCATAACCCTATATGTATAATGGGAACATCTCTTGCCTTCTTAATAGGTGAGGAAGGAGAAGGAAGGGAAAGAATTTGGAACTTAAAATAAGGAAAATATTATTCATTTCACATTACTTCTCCTTTATGTATTTTCCATTCCACTGTAACATCCCATCTTCCACCTCTGTGCCTTTGCCTAAGTGATCTCCCTTGTCTGGGATATCCTGAAAAGAAAAATTCAGCACTAGCTTCAGTGCAAGGCTTATCCTTGTCCCTCCACTGGTAGGTGTTTTCCCCTGCTTGAAATTAGTTTGTGGTGTTGTATACACTTTGTATTTACTTATCCATGTACATATACATTGTAAAGTTACAATATAAAAATGTATGTTACATGACAGCAAAGATGATATCATTTTTGTCTTTGTAATCTTTGAATCTAACACAGTGCTTCAAACAGTAAATCAATCAACAAGCATTTTATTTAGCACATACTTGTTAGGGATTTGAAAAAAAGAATGAAACAATTATTGTATTCAAAGAGCATACAATCTTTTAGAGGAAACAATCAATATATGTACATATAAGTATATACTGAATAAATGTATAATAAATATATGGCAGAATAAAAAAGAATTAATACTGAAATTGAGTCCTGAAGGAAGTAAAAGATTCTAGGAAATAGAAGGAAATGGGAGTGCACTGTATGTGTATACATATATATATATATATATGGAGGGTAACCAATTCAAAGATCCAGAGATAAGATGTGTAGTGGCTTCTTGTGAAGAATAAATAAAAGGTCAGTGTAGCTAAGCTATACAGTAAGGGAAATAAAATAATGTATAATGAGGCTGGAAATGGGGTCTATCTTTAGGTATTTATAAGCCAAACAGAGGAATTAATATTTTATTTTAAAGGGACTAGGCTGCCATTGACATTTACTAAACATCACTTTGGCAGCTATTCTGGAGAATGGATTAGATTGGGGAAAACTTTTAGAAGCATTGCAACTATCTAGGTGTGTAGTATTAAATTTTAAGTTAATATTAAAATGAGTTGAATTTTTAATTTGCCATTTCCCCGAAAAGGCATTCTTTCATTCATTCATTCTTTCACTTCTTTTATTCTCACTGACATTCAAAAAAACACAAAGAATTAATTTCTTCAAAGGGGAATGGACATCTTCAAGTAAAGACTGGCTACTCACATGTCTAGGATGTTATAGACTGTAGTCTTGCTCAAATACAGGTTATGGCCTCTTCAGTCCTTCCTATCTCTGTGACCTATGAGATTCTAAAAACCTAGGTGATGTATAAATTGTGGTATGTTGGTTCTAATGGCTGCAAAGATAGTAGATCCTTAATGCATTGCCATATTAAGTACATTGTTACCTTGAAAATGTAGGGCAGCTGTATAAAACCACATTTCAATATGTAGCCAAAGAGCCTCCAAAGAGACATTTTTACCCTAAAAAAAAATCTCAAAGATCCTTTATTGACCTGAAATGATTCCAAGTCACATAAGATTTTATTGCTTTGAGCCAAAAACCATTGCAAGAGCAGGTACAGTGTGATCATTATAACAAGTGAGAGACTTAGAGTATATTTCTATACAGGGAAATATTTCATATTTTAGATGCAATTTCATAAGGTGATAATAAAATAAAATAAATCACCAGAGCAATATATAACCATGTTAATTTAGCAGTAGTGTCTGGAATAACTTTGCACCCATTTTTTAATCAATCAGGGACAATTACTACCACCACCACACCTAAACCCTAGATGTTACAAATATGTTTGAGTGAGACAATAACTTTATCTTCCTGCAGATCTCAGTTCATCTTCATAAAATATTTCCTGAAACATTGAATTGTTAATGTTTTCTTACTCCTCAAATTGCCTTGTGTTGTATTTATATCTCTGTATACATGTTGTATTGTCTAGTAGGTGAGACACTTCAGGAAGATTGGTCATTGGAATACCATGATTGTCAGTCACATAGAATCATCTAAACGCATCACTGTTAAAATTTTAGGAATATGTTTCTCAGAGAATTTGAGGTAGCTAGTCATTGAGATCTCTGCATGATTTTCCAAAGATAATTCATCCCACTAGCAATCTTCTAATTCATTTCTTGGTGCCTATTTCAATGTATCCAAGATATACATATTGCCAGACCAGCTTTATGTGTTAGTCCAACAAAATGCATATTGTAATTTGGTCAATAAAGCAAATCTTAAAGCCAAGACAAAAGTAAAAACAGGGAATTATCTGATCTCTCCCAAGTCCCTCAAAATATCTTTAAATAATGACTAGACAAATTCTATAGGAGCAAAACCCACAAAAATGTGGAGTAAAATAATTTTCTAACCTAATTCAACTTAGAAAATTGGCAAGGAAAGTCTTTTGCACCAGGGTGAAACTGGATCTCAGTTCATCACAAGCTGCAGCAGCACAGATCAAATCTCAGCAAAACAGGAGTAGATCATGGGAGACTGAATTAGTAACAACAGATGTTGTTTCTGGAGCTCTCAGCCCACAAAATGTAAGGGGGTTGAATAATTGGTCAGAAGGAGTTTACAAGGGTCTCTATACTAGCACTGAGGCAGGACTCTATTGCTTTGGTCATACATTGATCCAGGTTGCAGTCCTGGATGGTAGTACTAGGAAAAGGTAGAGTACTAGCTCTGATATAGAGCTTGAAGCCATAATGGAGTAAGGACCTCTTAACAATGTCAGGACAGAAACAAGTGTTTATAGCCAGCTACAGACCAGAGCTCAGGCAAGGATAAAGATAAATGCTACTCCTTAGATCAAACTACCATGGAAGAGCTGAAAACTTACAGGTCCCTATAAGTGTCTCTGAAAAAAAAAAAAAGCTGCACAAAACTTCTTAAGCTTGGATCAGTGGGACATTCACTCTGGAAGCAGAAGCCCTTCTTTAGCAAAGAGTTAAATGTCAAGTAATATACTGAAAAAAATGAGAAAATAACAGAAAAATTCTGACCATATGGCAACAAGAAAGACCAAAACACATACTCAGAAAAAAAAAACAAAATCAAAGCTACTTCATACAAAGCTTCCAATAATATTATGAATTGTACTCAGAACATGGTAGAATTCAAAAAGTATTCTGAAAATCATGCAAGAGAGGTAGAAGACAAATTAGAAAGAGACATGAGAGGGATCCAAGAAAATCATGAAAAACAAATCAACATCTGGATTTGAGCCACACCAATAAAAAAACATACATACATACACTGAAGAAAAAAATACTTTAAAAACAGACCAAGCCAAATGGTAAAGGAAGTACAAAAAGCCAATTAGGAAGAGAATGCTTTAAAATTAAAAATTGGCCAATTGGAAAGAGAGACACAAAATTTCACTGGAAAAAAACTTTTAAAAAGTAGAATTGGCTAAATGTAAAAAGAGATGCAAAAGCTCACTGAAAAAAAAATTCTGAAAATTAGAATTGAACAAGCTATTCTCCAATTGATAGATGGTCAAAGGATATGAACAGACAATTTTCAGATTAAGAAATTAAAACCATTTCTAGACATATGAAAACAATGTCCTAAATCACATTTGATTAGAGAAATGCAAATTAAGACATTTCTTAGGTACCACTACACACCTCTCAAATCGGCTAAGATGATAGGAAAAATAATGTTGAATGTTGGAGGAGATATAGGAAAACTGGGACACTAACACATTTTTGGTGAAGTTGTGAGCTAATCTAACCATTCTGGAGAGCAATATGGAACTGTGCTCAAAGGGCTATCAAATGGTGCATACCCTTTGCTCTAGCAGTGTCTCTACTGGATTTGTATTGCAAAGAGGTCATTAAAAAAAGGGTAAAAGATCCATATGTGTAAAAATTTGTAGCAGCCTTTTTTTTATAATGGAAAGGAAGTGGATACTCATCAGTTGGAGAATGGCTGAATAAGATAATATATATGAATGTTATAGAATATTATTGTTCTATACAAAACAATCAGCAAGATGATTTCAGAAAGGCCTGGAGAGACTTATATAAACTAATGCTAAGTGAAATGAATAGAACCAAGAGAACATAGTACATGGCAACAACAAGATCATATTATGATCAATTCTGATGGTCTTGGCTCTTTTCAACAGTGAGATGATTTAGGCCAGTTCCAATGGTCTTATAATGGAGAGAGTTGTCTGCACCTAGAAAAGGACTGTGAAGACTATGTATCACAACATAGTGTTTTCACATTTTTGTTGTTGTTTGTTTGCTTTTTGTTTTCTTTCTCATTTTTTCCTTTTTGATCTGATTTTTCTTGTGAGGCATAATAAGTGCAGAAATCTGTTTAGAAGAATTGCATATGTTTAACATATATTGATGACTTGCCATCTAAGGAAGGGGGTAGTGGGAAGGGAAGGAGAAAAAAAATTGGACACAAGGTTTTGAAGGGTAAATGTTGAAACCTGTCTATGCATGTATTTTGAAAATAAAAACCTTTGTTTGAAAATTAGAATTGAGAAAATGAAATTAATGACTTTATGAGACATCAAGAAACAATAAAATAGAACCAAAAGAATGAAAAAAAAAATAGAAGACAGTATGAAATATCTCATTGTAAAAACAACTGACCTGGAAAATAAATCCAGGAGAGATCATTTAAAAATTACTGGACTAACTAAAAGCCACAATAAAAATTAAAAAGCCAATACATTATATTTTAAGAAATTATCAAGGAAAACTCATTCTGATGTTTTAGAACCAGAGGATAAAATAGAACCTTAAAGAATTCACCAATTACCTCCTAAAACAGGAATGTTAATTCCTCAAAATGAAAATTCCCAAGAATATTATAGGCAAATTCCAGAGCTCTGAGGTCATAGAGAAAATATTGTAAGCAGCCAGCAACAATTCAAGTAGCATGGAGCCATAATCAAAATAATGCAAAATTTAGCAGATCCTATGTTAAAGGATTGGAGGAGTTAAAGTAGTTCATTCTGAAAGGGAAAAGAGTTAGGTTTTCGATCTAAAATTATCTACCCAGCAAAACTAAATGTAATCTTTCAGGAAAAAAATGGATATTCAATGAAATGCAGGACTTTTAATGATGCTTCAAGAAAAGACCAGAGCTAATAAAAAAAAATTGATTTTCAAATACAAGAATCAAGAGAAGCATCAAAAAGTAAACAGGAAAATGAACTCATAAGGGACTTAATAAGATTAAAATGTTTACATTCCTACATAGAAAGATGATCTTTAGAACTCCTAAGAACTTTCTTATTATTATTATTATTATTATTAGAGTATCAGAATACCCAAAACGACAGAGTAGAACATTTTGTAGCCAAAGGCAACTTAGAAGCTCAGCAGAAAACACCTGTGAAACAGGGTGGGAGTCTAGAGTGCAGCTCAGGACCTAACCTCAGCCCAGCTCAGGATGACCTCTAAATCCGTAGCAGTCCTGGTGGCTTCCAGACTTCTCAGCCCAGAGACACCAAAGAAGACCTGGAAGTACAACAGAAAAGATCTGTGGAACCAAAGTGGGAATCCAGCATGCAATCCCAGTGCAGACCCACCCTGACCTCAGCTCCTGCCCTGATCCCAGCATCAGTGATGGGAGACCTCTGAATCAACAGCAGTGCTGGAGGCTTCTGGACTTCTGGGCAGGAGGACACCATCAAGGACTGAGAAGGTCAGTAGAGAGGATCTGGGGCAAGGGAATTTGGTTTGTAGTCCCAGTATAGCCCAGGTCAACAGAACCCCAGTCTTGGCCAAAACAAGGGCAAGGAGTCATCTAACACCTTCAGAGCAGAAAAGAGTGCTTATGGTCAGATTCCTAGAAAGTTTTCTGCAAAAAGCTGCAAAAAAAAAAACCCTGAACCTGGATCAATGCACTCTCCACCATGGAAACAGAACCTTACTTTAACAAAGAGTTAAAGAAGAATAATAGGCTAGGAAAATAAGCAAAAAACAAAAATAGTTTCTGATCATTTAAAGTTATTATGGTGACAAGGAGGATAGAAATACATACTTAGAAGATGATAACAAAGTCAAAACTCCTACATCCAAAGCCTCCAAAAAGAATAAGAATTGGCAATAGAAGAGCTCAAAAGATTCTTTAAAAACCAAGTAGGAGAGATAGAGGAAAAGTTAGGGAAAGAATTGAAAGATTCAAAGAGAAATATAAAAACTAATGAGAAGAAAAATGCCGTAAAAAGCAAAATTGGCCAATTGGAAAAAGAGGTACAAAACTTCACTGAGCCCAGTTTTGGGATAAGAACTCACTGTTTGACAAAAATTGCTGGGAAAATTGGAAATTAGTATGGCAGAAACTAGGCATTGACCCACACTTATCACCATACACCAAGATAAGATAAAAATGGGTTCATGACCTAAGCATAAAGAATGAGATTATAAATAAATTAGAACAACATAGTATAGTTTACCTCTCAGACCTGTGGAAGAGGAAGGAATTTATGACCAAAGAAGAACTAGAGATCATTATTGGTCACAAAATAGAAAATTTTGATTATATCAAATTGAAAAGTTTTTGTACAAACAAAACTAATGCCTACAAGATTAGAAGGGAAGCAATAAACTGGGAAAACATTTTTATATTTAAGGGTTCTGATAACGGCCTCATTTCCAAAATATATAGAGAATTGATTCTAATTTATAAGAAATCAAGCCATTCTCCAATTGAGAAATGGTTAAAGGATATGAATAGACAATTCTCAGATGAAGAAATTGAAACTATTTCTAGCCATATGAAAAGAGGCTCCAACTCATTATTAATCAGAGAAATGATACCACTACACATCTGTCAGATTGGCTAGAATGACAGGGAAAGATAATGCAGAATGTTGGAGAGGATGTGGGAGAACTGGGACACTGATACATTGTCGGTGGAATTGTGAATACATCCAGCCATTCTGAAGAACGATTTGGAACTATGCTCAAAAAGTTATCAAACTGTGCATACCCTTTGATCCAGCAGTGTTACTACTAGGCTTATATCCCAAAGATATATTAAAGAAGGGAAAGGGACCTGTATAGGCAAGAATGTTTGTGGCAGCCCTTTTTGTAGTGGCCAGAAACTGGAAACTGAATGGATACCCATCAATTGGAGAATGGCTGAATAAATTGTGGTATATGAATATTATGGAATATTATTGTTCTGTAAGAAATGACCAGCAGGATGATTTCAGAAAGGCCTGGAGACACTTACATGAACTGATGCTGAGTGAAATGAGCAGGACCAGGAGATCATTATATAGTTCAACAACAATACTATATGATGATCAATTCTGATGGACGTGGCCCTCTTCAACAATGAGATGAGCCAAACCGGTTCCAATAGAGCAGTAATGAATTGAACCAGCTACACCCAGCAAAAGAACTCTGGGTGATGACTATGAACCACTACATAGAATTTCCAATCTATTTTTGTCTGCCTGCATTTTTTATTTCCTTAACAGGCTAATTGTACATTATTTCAAAGTCCAACTCTTTTTGCACAGAAAAATAACTATTTTGACATGTATATACATATTGTATTTAACTTATACTTTAACATATCTAACATGTATTGGTCAACCTGCCATCTGGGGGAAGGGGTGGGAGGAAGGAGGGGAAAAGTTGGAACAAAAGGTTTTGCAGTTGTCAATGCTGAAAAATTACCCATGCATATATCTTGTAAATAAAAAGCTATAATAAAAAACCCTTTAGACATAACTGAAGGATGAATAAAAGAATAACAGCAAAGATATCCTTTATAAATGAAAAAAATTCGATGAGGAAAATAATTCATTAAAAAATAGAATTGAACAAATGGAAACTAATGACTTTATGAGAAATCAAGATATAATAAAGCAAAACCAAAAAATGGAAAAAAAATATCAAGTATCTCATTGGAAAAACAACTGACCTGGAAAATAGATCCAAGAGAGATAATTTAAAAATTATTGGTCTACCTGAAAGTCATTATCAAAAAAAAAAAAAAAAAGAGCCTGGATATCATCCTTCAAGAAATTATCAAGGAAAATTATGCTAATCCTCTAGAACCAAAGTGTGAAATTGAAACTGAAAGAATACAGTGATCACCTCCTGAAAGAGATACCAAAATAAAAACTCCCAGGAATATTATAGCCAAATTCTAGAACTCCCAGGTCAAGGAGAAAATATTGCAAGCTTCCAGAAAGAGCCACAGTCAGAATGATGAACCACAATCAGCAGCTTCTACATTAAAGGACAGGAGAGCTTGGAATATGATATTCCAGAGACCAATGGAACTAGGATTAGTTGGGTTTTTTTTTTTTTTTTGCAAAACTGAGTATAATAATTCAAGGAAAAGGTGATTATTCAATAAAACAGATAAATGACTAAAAGAAATAAACGGTTTTCTGATAAAGTAATCAAAGGTAGTTATAACCATATGAAATGATGTTCTTACTCATTATTGATTGGGGAGATGCAATTTAAAACAATTCCAAGGCATTACATCATATCTTTTAGATTGGCTAATAGAAAAGGAAAATGATAAATGTTGGAAGGGATGTGGGAAAAATGAGATATTAGTGCATTGTTAGTGGAGTTGTGAACTGATTAAACTATTCTACAGAGTGATTAGAAACTATGCTCAAAGGGTTATAAAACCTTTCATAGCTTTTGAACTAGCAATACCATTATTAAGTTTGTATCCCAAAAGTGATACAAAATAAAAAAGAAAAGGATTTCTATTATAAAAATATTTATAGCAACTCTTTTTAGGGAGCAAAGAATTGGAAACTGAGGAGATATACATCAATTGGGGAGTGGCTGAATAAAATTGTAGCATATAATTATGATGGAATGCTATTGTGATATATGAAATGATGAGCAGAGGTGATTTAGGCCAGTTCCAATGGATTTGTGGAGAGATTTCTGCACCCAGAGAGACAACAACAGAGAGACTACCGAGTGTGAATCACAACATAGTATTTTCACTTTTTTGTTATTTGCTTGCTTTTTGTTTTCTTTCTCATTTTTTCCCTTTTCAATCTGATTTTTCTAGTGTGGCATGATAAATGTGGAAATATGTATAGGAGAATTCACATGTTTAACATATATTGGGTTAGTTGTTATCTAAGGAGGGGTAGGTGGAAGGAAGGAAGAAAAAATTTGAAACAATGTTTTGCAAGGGTGAATGTTGAAAATTATCTACACACATATTTGGAAAATAAAAAGCTTTTAAAAAAGAAAAAGAAAAGATCAAAAGAATGCTCTCAGAAAAACCTGAAAAGACTTCCATGAGCATTGATACCAGGTGAAATATACTGTGCACAATGTAATAGTAATATTGTAACATGATCAGCTATGAATGACTTAACAATTCTCAACAATACAATGATCCAAGACAACTCTGAAGGATTTATGGTGAAAAATGCTATCCATATCAAGAAAAAGAACTGATTGTGTCTGAATACTTATTGAAGCATTCTTTTTTGACTTTCTTAATTTTTCTTGAGATTTTTTTTGCCTATGTTTTCTTTCAAAACATGACTATTATGAAGATGTTTTGGATGACTTCACACGTATAGCCTATATTGAATAGCTTGATTTCTCAATGAGTAGTGAATGAGTGTGGGGAGAGGGAGAAAGGAAAAGAATTTGAAGATTTAAATTTTTTTAATGAATATTAAAAAATGTTTTTGCATGTAATTGGGGGAAATTTTAAAAATACTAAAAAAAACAAAAATTATAAAACAATTTTAAATGTATTTCTTTCATTCACTGTATTTTTCTTGTGTTGCAGATTAGGCAAAACTCTTTTGAATGTTCTTGCTTTTTTTGAAGCTTTGCCAAGATCCTTAGTTTGGTGTAATCCATATATCATCTGAAAACAAGAGACTATGGAATGCCTCAATGTCTTCCACTTTGATTTTCCTATTGGACATCCTCAATGATAATTAAAAAAAAATTTGGGGGAGTATACATTGTTTTGTTTTATGCCTCAAATGATATTAATAATCAGAGTATCTTCAAAATTTTCTTTATTGTTTTGCTTATCAAAGAATCATATATTAAATTAACATAGGCACCTATTTGGAAGAGTTTTTCTGATGATCTTTTACTCTAACAAATCACATTTTTATAGCAAAAAAAAAATAATCATAGAAGGATTTTTATATTCTTTGTACTCTGGTCAATTATGTTACTCTAAAGAGGCAATCCTACTACAAAATATCATTTACAAAAATCTACCTGCTCTCTTCTCATATTTTCATCAAAGATAATCTTGATACAAGTGTAAATCATTGACATGAAGATTTCATAGAGATGAGAATAGCTTATAGTTATATAGTTTAAACTAGTTATTGCTATCTTCTCAATCACTTTTTTTGCTTAGAAACAATATCTAAGTTTTTTTAATCATTAGTTATCTTCCCTTCTTTCAGATATCATGAAAATTCATCCCTCAATACCCACACAATTTTATCACTTCCTCAGAATACTTGAGGTATGGTCCAGGCTTCTCTTCCATTTGTTGTTTTCTTTGATACTACTTCCACTTCTTAAAATAGCACATTTGAGACTTTAGTGTTATTGTCATTGATAGAAAAAGTAGTTTATAATAGAAACCTTTTATCTTTTCCATTTCTCATCTTTTTCATTGTCATTTTAATTTTATGCTTAAATACTCCAGAGTGACATGGTAGATAATTTAGGGAAAGATCTCTATAGATTTATATTTTCCTAAAATGTTCTTTGATGGTTTCTGAAGTACTTATGGGTCAGTTTTCCAAACATACATGTATTCTAAATTGATATTGTACTTGGTTGCCGTATCTCTCCAGTTGATGAGACTTTTGATAGTTAAAGTAATTTATAGATTCATTTGGCCTCTTCGTTATAGTGATTGCTTCATACTAATTAAACTTCTACAAGCAAAATAATATTGAAGGTTGATGTTCCCATTTTCTATTTTCTAGTATTGATATATTATTTGAATAGGTCAGGTTGAAACTATTGAAATAGTAGGAAGTGCCATCTTTTTACCTTTAGGTTTTCCTTTAGTCTGAAGTTGATTTTGCCCTTTGCTCTTACTAGCTGATAAATTCCATTTAATTGCTTATCAGTAACTACTCACTTTCCATCAATTATTATATTCAAATGTATTTTTTGATGTTTTCTGAATAGGCTATGTTCAGTGTCCTACAATTCTCTTTTGACAAGAAATATTCATGATATATTATTATGAGACTTCTGGTTATCCACAAGTCTTTTTTCTCCTTTGTTTTTTTTTTTTTTTTTTTTTTATCGTGAGTCATATTTTCAAACATTTTTTACTCTGTGCCTTCCCTTCTGCAACCCTAAATCTCTTATTAGATCTAATGTAGCCTCAATCTCTAGTACCAGAAAAGAAAAGGGGAGGGGAGGTTATAGATAAATCTGTAATTTGTTTTCCTTCTACTGATAAATGTTTTATGCTAAGCAACTCACGTTCTCTGAGCAATCCATACTTTTTAGTACTTCTCATGCTGAACAACATGCATTTTTTTAAAAATTTGACCTAGTCAGGGTTATAAGCTATAGCTGTGGCATAGAAAACTTTTCTCTGTGTGAAACTGAGTGATCACTATACCAGGAGCCTTTTTATTTTTATCAACATGAGCTAAATACTTGAGCAATATAATCAGTTTAGACAAAAGACACAACAAAATGACATTAACTCACATTTCCAGATATTTTATGAGATGTAAAATGCTTACCTCACAACAATCCTGTGGAGTAGACTAGTGCAGATGGACAACAATTAGTCAATAAATATTTATTCAGCACTTATTATGCATCAACTACTGTGCTAAGCACTAATGAATTATTTCCCCCAATTTGGAGATGAGAAAATAGAGAGTAAAGGTGTTACCCAGAACCACATTTAATTAATATCAGGCCTCAGATTTGGAAGCAGATCTAGATAGATGGATAGATAGATAGATAGATAGATAGATAGATAGATAGATAGATAGATAGAATTTATTATAGGCTAGGCATTTGTGAAGCCCTGGAGATACAAAAAATAAGGGCATCCCTGCTCTCAAGGAGTTCATACTCTAATGGCAGAATTAAAATCCAAGCCAGACTGAATAGAGGTAAACCAGACTGAATGGTTAAAATGGAAGGAGCAGTATGATTCAAGTTTCTCATAATATGATGATTCTAGCTTATTGCCCCACAGAGCACTACCTGGATAAAGGAATTCTGGTAAAGAAATCAAGTGAAAAAAATAAAAGAAAATAAATTAATTTAAAAAAAAGAAAGAAATAGTTCCTGAAGGTAGACTGAATCAGTCACTAAATGTTATGAGGTTTTATATTGAAGAACATATGTCTTCATAGATTTGGAGCCTTGAGGAGGTTGGACTACTGGAGAATATTACTTTGCTGGGTCTCAAGAGGTCAAAAGCTAAGTATTTGTGATACACATGACTATCACAAGGGGATTTCATTTCTAGTATTCAATTGTACTGAAGATACAAACATGAAAAAAAGAAAGACAATCCCTGCCTTTAAGGAGATTATAATCCAATGGAAGAAGACAACACAGAAATGAAAGGTGGAAAACAGCTGGATAAGAAATAAGGTGATGTTCTTACTAGGGTTTTCTCCTTAGTTGGCATCTTTGGGGTTTATGATTCCTTTCTTTGGTCAGAAGAGCAGAGGATGGTGATGGAGTAATAAGGTTGATAGAATTTTGGAAATGAGATTTTCCTAATAATGAGCTTCTTAGAGCACAGTAGGAAAGTCAGACAATCTAGTCTCAAAGTAGTGTGCCATAAGAAATGAGGTCTGACTTGCAGTCTCATTATTCAACTGAAAATGCTTTCACTAAAGTTACTGATGATCACTTAATTGCCAGATCTAATGACTTTTTAAAATTCTCAACCTTCTTAACCCCCTCTGCAACTTTTGACACTGTCAATCACCCACTTTTTGTTGTTACTTTTTTTCTCTTGTTTTCTTGACATTGCTCTCTCTTCCTACTTATCTAACCCTATCTTTCTAAGTGCTAGAAAGCACTTTGACCTCGGTCAAACATCAAGAATATCAAGGTCACCCACTGCCATCAGTGGCCTGGGCCATCACCAATAATCCTGACATTTATCTAGACACTGAACTTCAGTGTTTCTGGAAGAGAGACTAAAGCTGATGATTCTGTGCAACTCTGTCTCATTTAAATCTAAGTCAAGACATTACCCCATGGTGTCATTGCTCCTCTTCAAAAATGAAGGACAAAGAAAAATTTCACTTGTTGATCTCATCAGCTTTCTTGTATTGGATTAGCACCTCTATGCTAATTATTCTCAACCTATTTACCCAGTTCAAACCTTTCTACTAATCTCTAGAGTTGTATCTCCAGCTATTGTTAGACATTCCAAATATACAATCTATTATCAAGATCTGCCCATTTTATTTTTGTAATATTTCTCACACACACATACACACACACACATACAGAGTCATTTTCCTCTTCTGACACTGCCACCATCCTTCTATTTCCCTCATCATCTCATACCTTTAGCTATTTCAACAGCTGCCTTGTTGTTTTGCCTCCCATAAGTCTTTTTCCACTCCAGTCTGTTGACTATTTACAAATTTTCAAATATATATTTTGTTTGTACATAGCAGCTTGTATGCTGCTTTCCCCCTCAGACTATGAATTCTTTGAGAGATGTACTTTTATTTTTCTTTACAGCTCCAATGTTCAGCCTGGTACATATTACACATTTGATAAATGTTTATTGATTGACTGACCCTTATTAATTTACCTTTTCTATTCCTATTCCAAAGTGGCTGAATGGTACTAGAGAAAATCATACAACAGTTCTGACTGAGTTTACTACTAATTCATTTTGCCTAAAATCAACTAAGATGTCACTGATGAATGGAAATTTTTTCATTTTCTTTTTCTATCCTACTTCCTCCAGATCTTCTCCTCTCTCATCAAGCTCCCTACAATGTCCATACTCTGGCCTGTTTTGGTAGATGGTCCTGCTTTTTATTTTATTAAGAAAAACTAAGGCTAACCCCATAACTACATCTCCCAACAATCCCCCAACATGCTTAGTACAGAGATGGGCATGATACAGGTTCCCTTAAAGTAATTGTTGATCAGCTGATTCCTATCCTATTCCCAAGTCCTAAGTTTCTATCCCATGCATATTTTCCCACTAACTTCAAAAGATCTTCATGCACAGAGTGATGAAAAAGTTAAGAATCAGGCCAGTTATTTTCCATTTCTTATGCACATAAATTAAAATAGCTGACTACTATACAAATATAGTTCTGGCATTTTTCAAATTGCCAACCAAATGAATGCTTAAGATGCATATATCTGCCTGTAGGCTCCAAAGGGTTAATGAACAATGAGGGATTTGTATAGCTCATTAATTGTTATATTGCATCCTTTTATCTAAATTGTTAGTGGCCTGCTTAGTCAATTGAAACATATTACTTTGATATTAAAGCTGCAATCAAAATCTTTATTCTTGTGCATGTTCTACTCAAGAATACAAATCCTTCCGAACAGGGCAGTGAGAATTATCTTGGAGAGTTTTACAACTCAATAAGCCATATGCTCAGGAACACATACAACAAATTCAGCCCAGTGTCTTATGCTGAGAGCTTTAACTCTGTATCTAAATATATTCAGCAGGGAGGTATAAGTTGAAAATGGAACTTGTATGATGGCCATAGCAGAACTGTTTTTTTTTTTTTTTTTTAAATTCAGGATTGAGTCTTATATCAAGTGCCCTTGTCAGGGGCAAAAACTGGGCAAAAAGTTAAAGAAGATTTGGGAAAGTAGTGATAGCAACCAAATTATTATCAGTCAAGGTCAAATTGCATTTTAGAACATAATGCTTTTTCAACTTTGTTTTTAATTCTAATTGGACAAGTAATCAAAAGTGATCCAAAAATCCCAGAAGCTTTTCCTTAAACTAAATAAAACAGAGGTCTGAATAGCAGCATAAAAGAGAATTTTCTCAGTTTTATATTTTTAAGGGATCATTAGACTTTCTTAGAACTAGTTAAGCTATGGAATTTGTCTTTGGCCTACTCACATTTTAAAAATGTTGTCTCTTATGAACTATCTTTACATTTTCTCTTACTTTTCATATCATGAACCTCAGAAAACAAAAATGCAACTCCACAGATAACTCACTTACCATAACTTTCTATCAACCAACCTTATCATTCTACAGTGAATTCAGGTTTTTAAAACTTCCTATTAATAGTTCATAATTACATGATTGGTGAGATATCAATCTGAATTGTTTATTCAGTTGGCCAGAAAAACAATATGGACTTTGCAATTATCTTTGAATTCCATGATTAAAAAAAAAAAAGACTGGGCATGAGCAGCAAGAGATTTTATATTTCATATCAGATATGTTGTCTGATTTTCATAAAGCTTACCTTTATTTCTTTTAGGTCCTAGGAAATAAAACAGGCTGACTTTGCAGGTGAAGGGATAGCTACCTAAATAATCAGAATGAATTGCAAAGAAAGCTTGGAGAATAGTGGGGATAATTTAAAATTGAATTTCAAGATAAAGAAATAAGTTAGTGAAGGAATTGAAGGACATAAGGGGGAGGGGAAAGAAAAGGTCCTTTTCAAACAGAGAAAATAGTTGCTCTGGAGCATTTTGGGATATGCCTAAAGACAGCAGAGTAATAGGAGAGGAACATTAGGGATTAGGGACTAAGAATAGCAAGGAGTAATGATTAAAGACCAAATAAAGATTTCAATAGAAGCTAAGCCAATGTGGAGAAGAATTCTAACATCATTTCTGAGGCAAATCATACTTTCTTTCTTTATGCATTTTTATTTGTAAGTATGAGATCAAAATGGTGCCAAGATTTCTGACCTTGGTGAGGTGGTGAAAAGAAGCCTGCTCTGGGGAGTGCTAATCCATCCAGTCCACTCCATTCCTTCATAAATGTATACACACTGCAGATGAGAACCACAAAGAACATACATTTTGGCCCCTGTGGGCCCAGGGAAAGTGCTAATGTTGCTGTCATGAACATTTTTTCCAGGTTTGGATGCCCCCTCCCAATATGTACAAATACTGTTAATATATGGCAAACACATATATTTGCTTTATTTTTCACTGTTTCCTGATAACATCAAAAATTTAAAAAAAAATACTGTGCAGGAAAAAAAAATTTTTTTTTGTCAAGAAATATTCAGAAATTTTTTGCACGGTCCAATTTTGTGGATAGCAGACATTGTTTTAAAACATATACCCTACAACCGTTCTTTAGGAAGTCAGCAGGAACCCAGCTTTGACATAACCTATGTCTTTCTGAAATTAATCCATAAATAAAAAGGTAATGACATTTTTAACCATATATGCTAACTAGGTCATCTAGTAATGATGACATGATACTGGGAATGCAAGAGTATCATCTACTTATTATGATTCAAGTTAGGGTCGATGACATTGATATAACTTAGAAGAGTATAAGATAGAGGGAATATTTCATAGTAAATAGACCTAGGATGAATCCCCTTGGAATAGTAAAGGTACAAATTGCTTTAGTTTTCATTTCCATAGCGTTAAATTTGTATCTCATGTGAGGGCCTGTAATTGATGACTGCTTACTTGTCGGGATGAAAGGGGATGAAAAAAATAGATTCTGATTGTCAAGGTTGTTTGTGTTAGTAGCAAAAGAGAAGATATCAGCCTGAAGCCTTTGTAAACAGCAAACAAACATTTTTTTCTTTTTAAGAAAAACAAGAAAGGGGTTGGGGAAAGAATTCTAAACCCAGATACCCTGTATCATCTGGATGACATTTGGGAATATGGCTCGTAGGTTTTTGTTTTTGTATTGGGGTTTTTTTTGTTGTTGTTTTTTTTTTTCCCCTGGAATCCAGATTTGTATCAACTAACAGCTAAACAAGCTCCAGTGTATGTCTCAGACTCAGACCTAGATTTTCACTAGATCCGCATAAGATTTGGCTTTTTTTTTTTTAAAGAATACAAATACCTGTGTTTTCTCTTGTTGTATTGAAATTCTTTTTTAAGCACCACACACACACACACACACACACACACACAAAAAAAAAAGTTGACTAGAGAGAGCATCCCTATGTGGCTATACTTAGTAAATATTTTAAAATACATAATAATTACTTCCATGTGTCAAATTCTTCTCTCTTCCTGAAACTCCCAATTGCCTCTCATTATCTCAGACAGTCCTATTTCTAAATTTCCCTTGATCTACTACAGATCTTATTATGTCCTAGTTTTGAGTGTAATTCATTAACATTCTGTGTATTGAAGTATTAAATTACATAAGCAAGAGGGGGGTAGAATTGCTTCTGGTTAAGTAAAAGGAACTATTGTTATAGGATTATTTCATATCAATATTATTTTTCACATAAAAAGTTCTTCAACTATCTAGTTACCCTGTAACTTTGATTAGATATATTTAGAAACCTTGTCATCAAAGAAAGGAGTTTAATTCTGAAAATCATGACATACTCAATATTAATTGTTCTTTGCCAGGGACAGAATATTTTTGTGACCATTGTTTCTTATGCAATTTCATTTTTAGTAGAACATTTAACAATATTAGCTTAATTAATGATATCAGAAATAAACAAATTAATGCTTTGCATAAGAAAAAGGAAAGAGAATTGCACATATATTTTCACTCACACAAGTCCATGCAAAAACTTTTGAATTTTATATAGCCAAAACTTCCCATTTTATCTTGCGTGATACTATCATTTGTTTAGACATGAATTCTTCCTCTTTCCAAAGTGGTAAAAGTTAATTTCTTAGTCGTTAATTTTGTTATTGATGTAACTTTTAATATCTAGATCATGTAGACATTTAGATTTTATCTCAGTGTATGATGATAGGTGATAGGAATAAGCCTAAATTTTGCTAGGCAGCTACCCTGTTTTCCGAACATTTTGGTTAAATAGAGTGCTTCCTCTAAGAACTTTGCTCTTAAGGCTTATCAAACACCATGCTATTGTTTATCTGCTTCTCTGTGTTTTATACCTAATCTGTACCTTTTTTCTAAAGAAAACAAAAGGACCAAATCATTTTAATAATCATTGCTTTGCATTGTTTATCTCAATCTTTTCCTCAGGATTTACTATTGGGCATAGTGCATAATCCACTGGTTTTAAAGTCAAGGAGATCTAAATTCAATCCCTGCCTCAAACATTTAACTAGCTCTGTGATCTGGAGCAAGTCACTTGACTTCTTTCAGCCTCAGTTTCTTTATCTGTAGCACCTTACTTCACAGATCTGTTATTACAATCAAATGAGATAATATATGAAAAGTATTTTGTAAACCCCAAAACAATGTATAAATGTTATCTATTATTATTATTACTAACAAAAGATACTTTATCAAAACTGCTAAAAAATCAAAATAAGATCGCTATAGCATTTCACAAAGTATCATATTAGTAATCTTTAATTAATTACTTTTATTATTATTATTATTAACAATTAATAATTAAGGGAAATTATATTAAAGCTAGTATGTCTTAACTTTGTCTTGATGAAACCAATTGGCTCTTTTTCATCATGGACTTATTTTCAAGATATTCATTTTCCTTACTCAAATACTTGCATTACTGTGTGACCCTGGGCAAATCACTTAACTCTGTGTACCTCTGTTTCCTCAATGATGACACAATAATAGTACCACCTTCATAGTATTGTCATCAGAATCCAATGAATTTTTATAAATAAAGCACATTTTAAATCTTAAAGTGCCATGTAAATATTAGCTATTATTATTAGCTGTTATAATATTGAAGATTATGCTCTCTTCCTTTTTCTTTTGAGGATCATGTTACCCCTTTGCAGCTCTGCAGTACTACTCTTGTCCTGTGCAAGCATTCAGTTATCACTGACAGTGGCTTGGCAATCACATCCACCAGGTCTTTGAATAGCTAGGATTTATACAAGACTAGTAAATGAAATTCGTCAAAGACAATGAGGTTTTCTCTTACTGTCACCTGATTTATCTTGAGCATCATTTCCCTATTAGCCATTTGTGTTCTGTTATTTCTTTTCACAAAGAAAACAGAAGCAAACTATGAGTTGAGCAGTTCTTTGTTCTCACTTTTGTCAATTATCCTATCACTGCATGCAATCCAAGGAGCAAACACTCTCCCTTCGATACTTTTTTTCCACCATAGATGAATTACATGTTTACCAAGAAATTCTAATTAACGTGATCCCTAATTTCAATATTTTTCAAAAAAGAAATAAGAAAAATTATTTTCAAAAGAGATAAAGTGGTAGGTATATGCCAAGTTATGAGCCTGGCTTGCTTCCCTAACAAAAAGATGGCTGATTGAATCAGTTTTCCCAATTTTACTTGTCTGATTTCTTGCAGGCTATGTTGTTCATGCACAATGACCATCTTCCTTGATTTTCCTAATCTCTAAACCACTCTCCTTCCATATATCCTTTATTAGTTCCTCTTTCCCTTCTATCCTTCTACAGATGAATGATCTCAAGTTTATTATCTGGCTCTTTTCTCTCACTACACTCTATTCTAAACATATAGGATAAATGTTAAACATCATCTAATTCTCAGATTGAGAATAGGTGAATAATAAGGTGTACATAAGTACAATTATATAGCATCCAGCACTGGACTAGAAGTAAAAAAAAAAAAAAAGATTTGTGTTTTAGGCCTAGATCAACAACTTATTCACTTTTTTACTTTTGACATGTTATATGACCTATCTATAACTGAGGCAATTTAATAATACGATAGAGCATTTCTGAGTTCAAATTTGGCCTCAGACACTTAGTAACTGTGACTTTGGGCTGATCGCTTAACCCTCTTTGCTTCAGTTTCCTCATATGTAAAATGATCTGAAGAAGGATATGGCAAATCACTCTTTACCAAGAAAATCCCACAAGGGGTCACAGAGGTGAACATGATTTAGATGACTGAACAACAATAATATACCCTGTCTAAAGTTTAGTGTTCTCATTTTTTTAAAAAAGGGAGGAAAATAGAATGTCTAAGGTCTTTTTCAATTATCTATGGATCATGAGTAAATAAAAGAGTGAATGAATGAAGCAAGACTTCTTCAAATGTAACTTGCTTAACCAAAAATCTATGGTGATTAGATGGATAGTTAGATAGAAAAATGAATAGATAGATAAACATAAAAATAGCTAAAGAAAAAAGTAGCATGTCATAGGAAGAAAAGAAGGAAGGAAGGAAGGAAGAAAAAGAGGGAGGGAGGGAGAGAGGAAGTAGGAGAGGGAGGGAAGAAAAAAGGAAGGGAGGGAGGGAAGAAGGAAGGGAGGAAGAAGGAAGGAAGGGAAAAAGGGAGGAAGAGGAGAGGGAAGGGTAGAAGGGGAGATGGGTTGAGGGAGGTAGGGGAAAAAAAGAGAAAAAAGGAAGAGAAGGAGACAGAAAGGAAAAAAAAAAACAAGGAAAGGAGGGGGGAAGACAGTTCCAAAGTTTTTGAAAGCCCTATCATAAGTTCCAACAACAATATTGTGTATGTATGCCTCCCAAATTCATATTTTCAGCCTCCCTATTAAATGCCAGATTTGGAGGATGAAAGTTAAAAAGTTGGGGGTGGACAGATAATATGTTTATTTGTTTTGGTAAAGAAACTCACAGTATTTTTTGACCTGTATTTTGTTTTGCCACAGAATCCTAAATGATAGTTGTAGATAAAGGTGGGATATTATTGCTATTAAGGATGAGATGGAAGAAGTAATGATAGATGGGACAGGGTATGATGGTGAGAATACTTCTCCCAAAGGTCCTGAGCTTCCCTGTCATTTTGGTGTCATTTGGCAGCAGCTGATAGTGGTGGTGGTGAAGAGATATTTTTCCCCAGTGATGATAGCTGGTAGAAGCAGGTCTGGTAGTTTGGAAGACACTAATATTCCCAAGCTTTTTGAGCTTAAGGTTCTGGAATACCTCCATCTAATGGTAGAATTTCAGGTAGAATTAAAAGAGATTCTTTGGGGAAGGAGAGCCAGCTTTCTAGAATCCCTTTCAAAATCCACTTTGACAATCATGCAGTATATCTACATTATCCCTCTTTACAATTATATTAAATGTAAATCCTTACTGTTTCTTGCTTTGTTTTCAATGGAGAGCAACTGTTTTCTACTACCACTCTGTACAATAAAAGACTGTTGTATCCTCTTGCCAACTCCTTCCTTCAGTCATCAATTAATGTATCCTAAGCTTTCCTTTACTATTCTTCTGGAATTTTTTCAAGTATCACAATATTCATAATCCAACAAAATTAAAAATCATAACAGGTTATTTAAGCTTATTTTAGGTATTTTATATTAAATATTTTAAAATAAAAATTATTCATAAAATCCAGTAAGAACCTTAGTATTCAGACACATTATTATAGTGTTCAGTAACAAATACACTAAAATACTCTTCATTAATAATAACTAATCCCAGGCAAAGGGCTTGATAAACTGTAAAGCTCTATATAAATATTGCCTATTAGTAGTCATAATGATGGTATTAGAGATGAAAAATAGCTTCTTCTAAGTAATCTTATATCACCATCATTGTCATCAAACATTTAGTATCATAGATTTAAAGCTAGAAGGGACTAAAGAGGAAATTGTGTACACTTCTTTCATCTTGTTTATTTACCAAAAAACAAACAAAAAAAACAAAAATCTTAATCAAAAGAGAAAAATGACTTAGATCACTCAGATTGGCAAAAACATTAATTTGACACCAGATCCTCTGACTTAATATCAGTGTTCTCTCTGCTGAAATGTGCTATATTTAATGAACACAGAGCAGGTACTACTTCCTAGGGTAACACACAGGCATATAAGATCTACTTTCTGCCCTCCAGGCACTTATTATATATTTTGAGAAGTATGCACAAAAAGTAAAACACAGTAGTATGTGATAGCAAGTGCTGTAGAAACTGTTTGATTCCCCAAATTTCCCTTCTGATTTTCAGTGTTGAATGGTCTTTACAAAATTTCTTCAATCCTACTACCACCTTGCAAACAAGATTCAGGATTTTTTTGTTTGTTTGGTTGGTTGTTTGGTTTAATTTTGGTTTTTTGCCCTATTTAACCAAAGTGAGAAACTAGTTGGGAAGGATCCAAAAAAAGAACTGGAGTAGGGAAGAAATGGGAGAGGAATGGGGGAGTTGGCAGGACCGCCAATAAAGCACTTTGTAATCATAAGGAAGCAAATAATGAAATAATGACATTATTGCCCATGAATTTGTGGCAATTTCCCTGTCCTTCTAAACCACATGACTTCCCAAAGGGTTGAGAATTGGGAAAAACCTTTCTGAAACACAAGGGGAAAATCAGATGTCTATCTTTAATGTTATTACAAATTCAGTATTATGTACTCTTCAGGCCTCCAGATGATCTTTCTGCTTTGTAATAAAAGGTCAGAGAGTATTTTTATTGCTGAGTTAATGCAGAATTCAACAAATGGACACTTTGTGAACTGTCAAAACATCACAAGCCACAGTTGCTTCTTATTTACATGTATTTGTCTGTTATCCTTTGCTTACTTTGCAAGTCCCCACAGGAACTGTACCTGCTTCCAAACGTACAGCAGCTGGAACTAACTGAATCCAAAACTCCCATTTGTGAATCCCTGATCTGTCAGGATCTAGCCTCTGGACAGCTGGGGAGTCTGGCTCTAGTTTCAATAAATCTGCTGCTTTTCTATCCTTGCTTTGCCTTTTCCCCCTCACTTTACTACTTTCTACAGTAAAGAAAAATTATTTTCCTCTCATGCTCATTGAACACAAGGCATTAGTTTCAACAAACTGCTGTCAGCCTGCTATTTCAGTTGATAATTGTTAACCGAAAGGGTCAAGAGAATATTAATATGAAGCCTGAAGAACAGCTCCATTTTTTGTAGGTTCTAGAGTTTTCCTAATAATCAGCATGGCAAAATGATATGCCCTTTACATTAAAGGCATATAGGGCTGTGGAATGAGTTATCTGAAACCTATTTCAATCTAATTTCTGCAATTTGTTATCTACCTGAATGTAAAGGACTTGTTACACATTTCTGCAAAATAGGAAGAAGTTAAACTCCATAGCAAAAATATTTCACATTTTATATACATCTACTAAAATAGTGTTTCTAAGGTCTTAGGACTTCCCATGAGCTCTATTTTGCTATCTCTGATCTGAAGGGACATGCAGAAAACATTACCAGTGTACTACAAAGTCCTCTCCTTATCCTTGCTTTCTATGACCTTCATTTTGGAGTTGATCAACAGTCTGTGACCTTTCTTCCTTTCCCCAAAGCCATGTTAAAACTCAGCATTTTTCTCTCCTCTGCATTATTCTGCCCTCATCCTCATTATCAATTTTCACTAACCATTTGGAAATAACAGGTATGCTATGCTATATCTAAGAAAAAACTATGGATGGCTTCACTACGAACCTAAAATGAGCTTATGTTTACTTCTCTTATGTTTAATATAGGTTTTCCAGAGGAATTCATTTAATAATAGCCTCTGTGTTGATGATATTTACGGTTTTTTCTGACACCTTTGTCAAATGAGGGATGCTATGTTGTAGTAGTAGTAGCTTATTATTCATTAATTAAGCAAGCATTCAATGATGTGCCACCATACAACATAGGATCTGTCCTCAAAAAGAGGGCACTGCCACAAAACATTTGGAACTAATCAAAGATGATAAGGTTAATTATACAGATTCAAAGGAATTCCTAGGATATGTTTTTCCTTTATCCTTTTCATTTCTTATCGGTTAAACTAAATATCCATATTATAGAATAAGGAAGGATTTAGAATTGGAAAGTACTATATAGATCAGTTAGTCCCAATGCCCTTATTTACAGATAAAGGATGAATCTTAGAAGTTATTTGCCCCAAATCACCAAAGAAATAAGGGATTTGAACTTACGCGTGGATAGTTTTCTATCGTTTTATGTTCCTAAAAGGGAAAGGGATGCTTTTTTTCCCATTTTCTTCTTCCTTAAAATGGATTCAAGCTTCATATATCAACTAATATTTTCACAATCCTAAAATTTTTCTTGGAATTAGTTTATATTTAACACTAATAATAGTTTACTAAGCCTATTTTATTTCCATGTTCTTCTTGGCCCTGGTTTAAAGCAATACCCTCAAGTATCATGTTCTATATTTTCTAAGGAGCTCTTTGACTTATTTGCAGTTCTTTCTAGTATCTTTTTGTGTCTGTCAAAGTGTCTACCTTGCCCATGTCAATTATTACACTCCAGGCACTGAAAAGTAGTCAGACCAATGAGCCTAAAGTCAATTTGATAAGCTTTGTTTCTTCTCTCTATAACCTCACAATTAGCCTTCCACAGGGGTTTTCATTGCTCAGATTCTCAGTGGAGTCTCAGTTTTGCACCTCTTTTGTGGGCATGGAAAGGAGGAAGGGCAAGAAAATGAAGGGCTAATCAAATACAGACTCTGTAGCTGCTGATATTAAGCAGTTGCTCATGTTCCAATCTGGACTGTTTGTTCAACTTCACCATTAGTCCCATGGATAACAGTGACCAATAAGGCGTAAAAGCATATGTCCTGTAACATTGCCTCTCCTTGTTATCCAGGGGACCCTGGAGAATCATGGAGAATAATGTAATTAGTGAGAATATGCCATCCTACCAAAAGGATAAGAAGAAAAAGACATTTGCTTCTGTATTTAAGTAACTCAAGTACAGCTCAATCCATCCGCCCAGTAGACCATTGATAACCCTTTCCCTCCACAATCGGAAGCAGTGAAGTTAAGAATCAGAGCTCATCAGAATGCAGAAAAATATAAAAGTGTGACTTAACCAATTTATCTGAGTAAATTCTGCATCTCTGCCAAGACATTCTCATTTGCGGCAGCTCAAAGGTTTCCATTAACATCCATCTGCTGTCGAAAGAAATAAATTTTGAGTTTTACAGTAAAAGTATATATCACTAGCAAACATTTCCCTAATAAAAAATGGGGGAGGGATCAAAACATTTTATTTGGTAGCATCTTAACAGTCCATATGGAGTTTTCCAAAATGAGTATATCTTTTGCTGGAAAACATTTTCAAGTGGAAGCATTTGTTTCAATCATTTTAGCAAAACAAATGTTTGCCTTAAAGGAGGTTAAGATGAGCCCAATCCAAAAAGTTTTATAATCTGGCTGCCATCCATGCCCTCGCTCAAGATTTACTATTAGGTACACACACGCATACAGACATACAGAAATATATACGGATGTGTATATATTTATATATATATATATATATATATAATATATATATATATATATATATATATATATATATATATATGTATAAATGTGTGTATGCACCTATGTGGCACAATAGAAAGAATGTTGGGTCAGGTATCAGAAAGGTTCACCTTCTTGAGTTCAAGTCTGACCTCAGATGATTACTAACTGTGTGACCCTGGGCAAGTCACTTAACCCTCTTTCCCTCAGTTTCCTTTACTATAAAAAATGGAGAAGAAAATGGAAAACCACTACAGTATTTTTGCCAAGAAAACCTCAAATGGGGTCACAAAGAATTAGACATGACTGACAAAAACTATTGAACAACTAAAAAACATACATATTATATATATACATATAATATGTATTATATATAGGTGTGAGTATGTGTCTGTATACATGTTTTATATATATATGATGGCTACCTAATGAGAATTCCTGAAAATTCATTTGTGACTACATCAGCTCAGATTTTTCTTCATTGTTGTGAGGATCCCTAATGAAGAAATTCCTTCTCCCAATGGATATTAGCAACTCTTCTAAAATTTGGTGTCTTAAAGAATTGCCTGATGCCCTGAGGGGTTAAATGACTTTTCTAGTCATTTAAAAATATATGAGAAGGCACTTGAAAGCAGTCTTCATGGCTCCAAGGCCAAACTTTCATCTACTATATATTATCATTCTTTTTAAAGCACTAACTAAAAAAATGTTCTTGCAAAGTCCTTGATGAGATTTTGTCTCTTTTCAGTAATTGACTTGTTAGAGATAAAGATGGAGTCAGATATTTTTACAAGTGGCCAAAGCTCAACCTGTTGCATGGAGCAGTATAGTTGACTGATTGCTCAAACTATAAGGAACCTCATAGGTCCTCCAGTCTACTTTATAGATGAGGTAAAACTCTTCCAAGATCACATGTTAGCTCTCTATCAAAATAGTAAATCTGTTCTCATATCTTCCAGGAGCTATTTCTACCATGATGATTCTCATTATTTTTCTCCAAATATCAAAGTCATAAGTTTGCTGGATTTTTTTTAAAACAAGCAAATCGTTGATATTCCAAAACTGATTTTTATCTGTGAAGCCTAATTGCTAATATTCTCATTATTAGTAATAATAAATACTAGTAATACAAAAAGTTTCTTACTATTATTGTAATAAAATGTTTCTCAAAGCTAGAATTATAATAGATAGCACATCCTTATAATTTTCTCACTATATCCTCTATGATCAATCAATCAATAAATACTTATTAAGCATGTTTTACATAGACTGAACTGTGCTAAATGGTAGCAGGTTACCAAAGATGATGATAATGATGATAATAATAATAAACAACTACATAATGCTTTAAATTTTTTACTTCTAATTTCCATACTACAAGACCAAGATTATTAGATATTAGAAGTATTCTTATCAACATTATGCATATGGGGAAACTAAGACTCAGTAAGGCCTAGTAATTAATCCAAGACAATACTTTGTAAATATGAAAGATGTGATGTGAAGCCAGATATTCTTGACTCAGTCTAGTACCTCTAATATAACCTCAGATCTCATAGCACATACATAATAGCTAAAGAATGAAAGACAAATAATAAAACCATGAGAAAATGTGTTTACTATAAATGAAATAAGAGTTCAGAGTTTATGAAATGTGAAATATGACGATCACTATACATTACTGGTAGTTCATGCAAAAATAATTGATAGAAAAGATAGAAAGAAGACAGAAACCATCTTAGCAACATTTTCAATGATCATAATTAATTAAACAAGTAGATGCTCATTGAGGATTGGCTAAGCAAATGTACACAAATGTAATGGAATATTACCTTTTTGAAGAAAGAATGAATATAGAGAAGCATGGAAAGAACTATGTGAGCTGATTCAGGGTAAACTAAGTAAACTAAGCATGCAACATAATACATAAAAATCAAAAATAAATGTTACAAGATTACAAGCATAGTTCAAAAGAAAAATGAGAAGACATTTCCAACACACCTCTCTATAGAGGTGAGAGGTCTATAAATGTTGCACAGTGGACTTAATTTCAGACTTTTTTCATGTGTTGACCACTTATCTTGGGTTGTTCTTTTCTTCATTTTTGTCTTTTAAAAATACCATTTGTTATGGGTATTTTGGTGGGTTTCTGAGACAGGAAGGAAAAGTAACACCAAATGATGTTTTTAAAAAATCAGTAGCAACCTTTTTTAAAGATTTAAAATACTTACTATGTATCATATACTGTGCTAAGTGATGAAGAGACAAAGGAAAAAAAATATTATTTTGCCTTTGGGGAGCTTATATTTCAATGGAGAATACAACATGTACTTAAATAAAAACATCCAAGATACATAAAGTAGAGGTAAGTAACAGTAGAGGGGAAGGCACTAGCATCTAAGATATGGAGGATGGAAACCAAGAAAAGGATCCTACAGAAGATACTTAAGCTAAATCTTTTTTTTTCATAATTATAACTTTTTATTGACAGAGTCCATGCCTGGATAATTTTTACAACATTATCCCTTGCACTCACCTCTGTTCTGACTTTTCCCCTTTCTCCCTCCATTCCCTCCCCCAGATGGCAAGCACTCCTATATATGTTAAATATGTCACAGTATATCTTAGATACAATATATGTGTGCAGAACCGAACAGTTCTCTTGTTGCACAGGAAGAATTGGATTCAGAAGGTAGAAATAACCCAGGAAGAAAAAAATGCAAACAGTTTACATTCATTTCCCAGTGTTCTTTCTTTGGGTGTAGCTGCTTCTGTCCATCCTTGATCAATTGAAACTGAGTTATATCTCTTTGTCGAAGAAATCCACTTCCATCAGAATATATTCTCATACAGTATCATTGTTGAGGTATATAATGATCTCCTGGTTCTGCTCATTTTACTTAGCATAAGTTCATGTAAGTCTTTCCAAGCCTTGCTGTATTCATCCTGCTAGTTATTTCTTACAGAACAATAATATTCCATAACATTCATATACCACAATTTACCCAACCATTCTCCAATTGATGGGCATCCATTCATTTTCCAGTCTAGCAAACTGGTTAAGCTAAGTCTTGAAAGCAGCCAAGAATTCTTAGAAACAAACATGAGGAGAAAGAAGAGCTACTCACATGCTAAGGCACAGAAGAAGGGAGAACAATGAAAAAATTGACTTCTTCATTGGCAACCTTGTTATGTCAGGGAAAGCAACAAAGCTTTGATAGCATGCTGGGTAGACTCCCTGTGGCAATCTTAGAAAAAGTTAGATAATATAGTGGATAGAGAACTGTAATTAGAGTTAAGAAGATCTGAATTCAAAATCAAAATAGTTGATACTCAACTAGCTGTGTGAGTCTGAGCAAGTCACTCAACCTCTATTTGCCTCAATTTCCTTAACTGTAAAATTGGAACAATAACAGCAACTATCCCATAGGGTTGTTCCAAGGAATAAATTAGATAAATCTGTAAAACATTTAGTGCAGGGCGTAACACAAGTAAACACTGTATAAATGTTTGTTCCTTCCCTTCCCCCACTGCTTTATGGTAAGATAAATAATAGTTATTTAGGATGGGCAGATATGGAAGTATTTTGATCTACACTGATAAAAATAACATTCAAATTTATGAGTTCACAAATCCATTTGAATATTTGGAGAGTAAAGAAAAACTTCTTAACAATTTGAATTGTTCAAAAATGTGATGGGTTTGCCTTATTAGATGGTAAATTTCTTACCACTAGAGATCTTCAATAAAGATTGAATGCCCACTTATCGGGAAGCATGATATCATATTGGATTTGGATGGAGTGAGAGGATCTGGGTTCAGCTACTGACTTTGCCATTTACTTTCCATATGACATTGGGAAAATTACTTGAACTCTCTGGGCCTCAGTTTCCATACCTGTAAAATAAAGATGTTAGACTAGATGACCCCTAAAGTATCTTTCACTCTTAAGTCTATGATGCTATGTTATTCTATCACAAAGAAGATTTACTGTATAGATTAGATGCCTTTTAAGGTGATTTTTCCAACTACAATATTCTATTATCTGTTTTTGGAGACAGAAGTACAATCAGTCTAAAAGCATCACCATCATATTTACCTATGAAAATTCAACCAAGAATTATAGTAAAAAAATTTAAAAATGTGTCTTCTTCAGCCATTTATTTATAGTAGTATAATGGATAGTGTTAAATTTGCAATCATGGCAGCCTAGATTCAAATCTTGTTTTCATAACTTACTAACTAGATCATCATAGACAAGTTACTTGATTTTGCTAAGGCTCAGTTGCTTCACCTATAAAGTAGGATAATAATACTTGAAGGAACTACTTCAAAGAAGTATTGTGAGCAACCCCCATAATGCCTAGTCATTGACTATGCACTAGCCTTCCTATTTTTCAATTAGCTCAATTGCTCTGACACTCAACTTCATATGCACTATATGATAATATAGATAACTTATGAACTTTATCATAATTGTCTTTTTTTATTTATTCCTATGATAAGTATTACCCCAAAGGATGTTTAAGCACACAATAAAGTGAACTCTGAAGATACCTTTATTCAATTACAGTATTATAAATTTCTGACTGAAAGGGACTTCATTATTATCCAGTTGTTTTAGTCACACCTACTTTTACAACCCCCATTTGGAGTTTTCTTGGCAAAGATATTACCATGATTTGCCTTTCTTTTTCTAGCTCATTTTACAGATGAGAAAATTGAGATAAACAGGATTAAATGACTTGCTTAAGGTAACATATCTATTAAGTGTCTGGAGCTGGATTTGAATTCAAGTCTTCCTGACTCAGGTCTAGCACTCTACCTATAACACCACCTACCCACCTCTGAAAGGGACTTTAGATAGCATCTATTCTTCCTTTTACAGATGAAGGAATTGGGGATGAGAAGTATTAATATAATATTTGCCCAGGGTCACATAGCTAATTGAATATCTGAGGCAGGATTTGAATTCAATTTTGTCTGCACTTCAAGCCAATCAGTCTATTCATCTTGCCACTAACCAGACTGAAGAGACTTACAGCAAGAAAATCAATATGATGTGGTATAGGCTGTTGCTTTTTAGGACAAAATTTTACTTTAAATCTCTAATAGCTAAACTAATTTTGATGAACTAAAAACCTTGATTTTTATTATTCTCTTCCACCTTTTCACTAACATCTTTACAAAGACATATGGGGAGATAAAAGGAGGGCTAGATAGAATTAAGGGCTACTTTAAAGTGTTTTTTTTTAATTTCATATTTGACCAAAATACTACAAATGTGGCCAATCTTTATATTTTGGCATCTGATCCTTAAGTAGCAAGACAATTCTGTCATCAGGATTATATTTATAGCCTGTCTAGCTTGGCAAAAAAATAGAGCCTACAGTCAGTTGACCTTCAAAACACAAGTCACTTCTACATCATAATGAGGCATCAAAGCAAAATTTTCATAGGAATGTCACTGATCCTGATTGATCTCTGGTTGACAATGCCTTATCTTCATTATTATAACCTGACTTATCTCAAGATTCTACATACATACATATATATATGTATGTATATGTGTGTATATATATATAACACATATATGTATATATACACACAGATATGTACATATATATTTATATATGTATGTGTATATATACATACAATTTTCTGTTAAATGTAAAACAAGTTTTTTACATTTGTTTTTAAAACTTTGAGTTCTAGAATTTCTCTCTTCATCCCTCCCCACCCCTACCCTTTGAGAAGGCACATGTGAAGTTATGGAAAGCATTTCTATAAAGTCATGTTGATAAAGAAACCATAGATTCCCTCTTCAAAAAAAAAATACCTAGGAAAAATAAAATTTTAAAAAGTATGTTTCAATCTGTATTCAGAAACACTCAATTATTTCTTTGGGTATTTTTATCATAAGTCCTTCAGAGTAGTCCTATATCACTGTATTGCTAAGAATAGGAAAGTCATCCACAGCTGATTATCCCACAATATTCCTATTGTTTTGTATACAGTACAATTCATATTGTGTTTTTCCAGGTTTTTCTGAAAGCTTCTTGCTCATCATTTCTTATAGAATAATAGTATTTCACCATAATTACATACCACAATTTATTCAGTCATTCTTCAATTGATGGACATCTTCTTGATTACCAAACTTTTGCCCTGAGAAAAGAGCTGCTATAAATATTTTTGTATGTATTGGTTATTTTCCTTTTTTAAATCTCTTTTGGGAAACATGTCTTAGTAATGGCATTATTAGGTTGAAAGATATGCATGATTTTATAATCCTTTGGACATAGATCACTTATCAACTGGGGAAATTTTTTTAAATTATTTTTTATAAATTTGATTCAGTTTCCCATGTATTTGAGAAATGAGACATTCATCAGAGAAACTTGATTCAAAATTCTTTTCACAATTTTGATTCTGAATTTCCCTTCTCTATTTTCTCTCTTCTTTTTCCCTGTCCTCAAAAAGGATATTTTGGGGGGCTTCTCACCACCCCCTCCCTTAATGTGTCTTCTCTTCTATAATCTCCTTCCCTTCTCTTATCCCCTTCCCCTCTTACTTTCCTGCAGGGTAAGATATATTTCTATACCCACATTGAGTATATAAATTATTTCCTCTTTGAGTCAATTCTGATAAGAATGAGGTTCACTCATTCTCCTTCTTCTCCTCCACTGTAAAATCTTTTCCTTGACTTTTTTTAATGGTAAATAACTTGTGTCCTTCCACCTCTCTTATTCCCATTCTTCCAGTATATTTTTCTCTCATCCCTTAATTTTATTTTTTATATTATCCCTTCACATTCAAATCACACCTGTGCTCTCTGTCTATATATAACTCTTCTAATTGCCCTAATAAGTAGAAAATGTTTCTGAGTTATAATTATCATCTTCCCATGTAGGAATGTAAACAGATAAACCTATATTAAGTCCCCTGTGAGTTGTCTTTCCTGATTAACCCTTTAGACTTCTCCTGAGTCCAGTATTTGAAAGTCAAATTTTCTATTCAGTTCTGGTCTTTTCATTACAAATGCCTGAAAGTCCTCTCTTTCATTGAATGTCCACCTTTTCTTTTCAGTTTTGCTGGGTAGATAATTCTTCGTTGTAATCTTAGCTCCTTTCCTCTCCAGATTATCATATTCTAAGACCTCCAATCCTTTAACATAAAGCTGCTAACTCTTGTGTCATTCTCACTGTGGCTCAAGTATATTTGGATTATTTCTTTCTGGATGCTTCCAATGTTTTCATCTTGACCTGGGAGTTTGGGGTTTGACTATAATATTCCTGGGGAGTTTCATCTTGGGATTTCTTCAGAATGTGATCAGTAGATTTTTTTAAATTTCTATTTTACCCTCTAGTTCTGGAATATCTGGAACAATTTTCTTTGATAAATTTCTTAAAAGATGATGCCTAAGCTATTTTTTTTTATCATGGCTTTTGGGTAGACCAGTAATTTTTTAGTGATCTCTCCTGAATTTATTTTCCAAGTCAGTTGTTTTCCAATAAGATATTTCACATTTTTTATCTTTTTTTTCCATTATTTTGGCTTGTCTTATTGTTCATTTGTTTTTAATTTCTTTAGTCAGTAGCTTGCATTTACTCAATTCTATTGAGCTCTATTTTCCTCAGTGAGCTTTTGTACTTCTTTTCTCATTTCAACAATTTTTCTTTTTAAGCCATTCTTTTTCTCATTTCCTTTTGATATTTCCTTTTGTATCACTCTTATTTTTCTTCCCATTTTTTCCTCTACCTTGCTAACTTGATTTTCAAAATCCCTTATGAGCTCTTTCATGGCTTTAGACCAATTATTTTCTTTGAGGCTTTAGATGTAGTAGCTTTGACTTTGTTCTTTTCTTCTGAGTGTGTGTAGTGATCTTCATTGTCACCACAGCAACTTTCTATGGACAGAATCTTTTTCTATTGTTTGCTCATTTCCCCAGCCTATTACTTGACTTTTAACTTTTTGTTAAAGTAGGATTCTGTTTCCAAGGTAGAGGGTTCAATTTCCCAAGCTTCATGAGTTTTGTGCACGTGTTTTTAAAAAAAATTCTTCTGAGGACTTGTAGGTTTTCAGTTCTTGCAAGGTGTTAGGATCCAAGGAGAAGTGTGGTTACTATTCTCCTGGCCCATGCTCTAATCTGTGAATGATAACAAGAACTCTTTTCTGCTCCAGAACTGTATAGATGGTTCCAAATCCACTCTAGCTGCAAGTTCTAGTGTGCTAGTGCCCATATTCTGTGAGCCCGAATCTCCACCTGGCAACCTGGAGATTGGGCCCTAAACCCTGTGAAAGCCATTGCCATCGATGTTACTGCCACTGTTGCTGAAACTACTGCTGCTCCTGCTGTTAGTAATTCAGTAGCTCCTAAGACCTGTTCCCACTTTCCTGGGCCAAGGTTGTGCTGTCTAATCCTATGCCAGAACTTTGTTCCAGTTCCATCCTGGTGTAACAGATCTATCCTGCTTATCTTCTAAGTTGTCTTCAACTGGAAAATTGTTCCACTTTGTCTTTTTGTGGTTTCTGATGTGCTAAAATTTGTTTAGAGTCATTATGTAAAGGTTTTTGGAGGGATTTAGGGTAAAGATTGGCCAAGTCCTTGCCTGTACTTCTACCACCTTGGCTCTGTCTCCTAAGGTCCTAACTTTAAAAGTGAGATTAAATGTCAGATCTTTCCCCTGCATTTATTAATTATTGCAAATTGAAACTATACATTCAAGCACCATAAGGGAAGAAGTCTTTTCTAAATTTAAAAAAAAATTGCACTAAGTATAGTTTATAGTAATCCTTTTTGCTTGACTGTTAAGCTAAGGGTTTTCTTTGAAGCTGAGCAATTTATAATCACATATTTGCATACCAAAAATTCTATAGTTTGATTTTTTCTTTATTATTTTTGCAAGAAACTTAAATTAGCAATGTTCTTTTCTTCTATCCTCTAACATAGGGTTTTTTAATTTGAGTTTTCTAAATTCATTTTTAAAAATATTTTGATAACTGCATTTCAATATGATTGGTAACATTTATAATTCTATATATTTTAGGCATTTAAAACATCTTCTGGAAAAGGGTCTATAAGTTGTATTAGAATATTAAAGAGGTCTATGGCACAGAAAAGTTTAAGCACCCATATTCTAAAATAGGAGCAGCTTTTTTCCAAGGCCATTCTCAGGATGATTATTCATATCTGAATAAAGCAGACCCACTACCCTGAGAAAATGATCACCTCCAAAAATCAGTGTTCCTATCTGTAAAAAAAAAAAAAAAAAAAAAAAAGGGGGAGAAATTATAGCACCTACCCCAAAAGAGTTCTTTTAAGAATCATAGGAGATGATATATGCAAAGCACTTTACAAACCTTAAAATCTTATATAAATGCTAGCTATTGTTATTGTTACGTATTGCCAAACCTCAAATCCTTCCCACTGGTTGCTCCCATTAATTATCAGACAATAGTCTCAATTAGTTTTTAGAAAATGTATTTACTAATAAAAGTTTAACAAGAAAAGTTGAAACAAAATATCCTTCTCAATCTAGTGGCACATACTTGCTTTGTACACAAAAAGTCCTTGGGAAAAACAAGTTCAAATTTAAAATACAAAGGTAGTGAGGTGCATATCTGTAAAGGATACATATGGGTTAGGGAAAACACATCTCCTGGTCACTGGATGTCTTTTTCTCTCTTTGTAGAGGCTTATGAAGTGCCTTTCTGTGGCTCCAAAATTTATTAGAAAATATAGCCAACTCTTCTTTATTGTGGAGCGATCACAATCATTGATGCTGCTTCCATCACAGATATCTTTCTATATTTAAAGGGTGTTGTTTTCAGCTTGTCTTTTTTGCCATGTCTTCTGCTCCTGGATGGGAATGTTTGTGTACTGCTACTGACTCAGTTTCTATCATACAATTGTCAATGGAGGGAGAGAAGTGAAGAAAGAAAGAAAATTCCTTAATACCTAAGTTGACTCTGTTGGTTGATTAACTAACTGAAACTGTGGTAGAACAATATCCTTATTCTCTACCACCAGTTAAGTATTTACTATGCTCAGCAAATCTTGGAAAAGTTCATTAGTCATTTGAAGAGATTAAAACATTATCCTTTTCCAGAGGTTCATAGTCTTGGAGAGGCTAAAGAAAAAATAAATAAATAACTTTATGACACATTACATTTCTATAGTTTACAATCTAATGGGAGGGAACAACACAAAAGGAAACTAGAAACCAGTGGAATGGGGGCATCTTGTTATACAAATGAACCCAGACTGGGCTGCAGATAGAGTAAAGAGACCTGGAAATCCAATTTCTGTTTTCTATAAAGAAAAGCTTTGGAAGAAAATTATTACTTTACCTTCTGATCCTCTGATTGAAGGAAAGAGGGGGCTGAGGGAGGGGGTATCCAAGCCTTGGGTTAGCTGCACATCATAATAAGATTAGAAGTGATCAGCTTTCCTGCGAGGGGCATCTTATTCCATGGAGTTGAAAGTAGGCTGGGCTGCAGATGGAGAGTGGAAAGAAGGCATGAGGAGAGATAATTAGAGAAATAACAAAGCTTTTTTTTTGAAATTTCCCTCAGTATTTGAAAACATGAATATAATCTGTAGTTTACAGCCCAGTCTTAATTGTTCCTGCACAGCTAGCTAGGTGATGTAATAGGTAGAGCACCTGGACCTGTAATCAAAAAGACCCTAGATAAGACATTAAACTTCTGTCTAGCTCAGTTTCTTCAGTTATAAATTGAATATAATTATATCACCTACATCCTACAATTGTGGCAAGGATCAATTGAGATATTATAAATTGAGATTAGCATAATTCTTAGCATATATTAAATGTTTAATAAATGCCTTTTTTACTTCTTTCCTCTTTCCTTCAATAGCCTACTTCAGTTTCTGCTTTCTTTGACACACACAGTCCTACTCTTTCTCCATTTTTACCTTTCAATTTATTTTCTGTGTTGTTTCCCTTTACCTCCAATGCTTTCAAGCTTAGTTTATTAAGAACTTGGTGGGACTGGGGGTATTAAATTCACATTCCTTCTTCTTAGTCTCTCTCCTCAAAGACCATGAAGGTCTTTTTTCAAAACTCCCAGGAGTGACTCAAACCTGCCTTCCAGTTCAAAGATTGCAATAATCCAAATCACTATCAGAGTTGAAAGGAAAGGACTGAAAGTTTGTCTCTCTGAACTGCAAACCCCAGAGTTCCACTCAAACCCATATTCTATAAGCAAGAACCATCCAGACCCAAGTTTCATTGCTGCCAAAGACCTATGAGATGAACATCCCACAGATGGTGATGCTTTTCTTGGCATGTCAAAGCCAATCAACTATCATCTTCTCTAGAATCCAACAGAATTTATCCTTCCTATAAATCCATACCTTCAATAAGATATGTATGAGTGAAAGATGATTTAAAATTCTAGCTTGAATATTTAGACTAATTCTAAGGGTGCTGTCCCAACTGACAGGAAACCAAGACTATCTGTTATCAAATACAAATTCTCATATTTTCCTCAGAAAAGGCCATCCCACAGCCTCAAGTCCCCTAAATATCCTTATAGGACATACCAATTACACACTTTTGTTTTTGGTACTGGATAATATTATACAGTCCTTAAAAAAGGGTTTGGGAGAGAGAGATCTTTATTTTTTAGGACCTTTTCTAGTATTAAGACAGGAATTATTAGAATGTTGGCTAGTTCAAACTAGAAATTATAACTGTCTTTTCTGTAGTCTTTATTCTAAAATAGGTTGCTCTTTATAGCATATAAATATATATATTTATATATCTATAGCATTATAGAATAATTAAAAGTATTCTTCCCTCATAGTTTTCCTTTCTATTCCTTGTCTGAAAGCCAAAGCTTTTAATTAGAACAATAAACATACGAACTTTTAAGAAGGCAGTGGGTTGTAGCAGAGGGAAGTTATAGATGTAGAACTGAGACATAATAAAACTAATGACTCTCACTTTAAGCAAGTGTGTGTGTGTGTATATATGTATGTATATTGCACAAGCACAGACATATATACATACACACATATACAGACACACAATCTGCACTCCAGATGCTTATTGAAGAATATGATTTTGAATTGAACAAGATCCAGCAGCTGTCTAAGAATCTGATATTTGAAAGAGACAGTCTAATGGACACATTAACTATCCATCCATCTAGATTCTCCAACTTTTCTCCCTACATTACAACCATCAGAAAGCAAAGTATTCAGACCCCATTATATCAGTCTCTCACAAAAATGTCTTCATCCTTTGAATTATGATTTAATATTATGCCCTCTGCCTTTATAGAGAGTCAATGCAAGAACTGGCTAGTTGGACAGATTCTGTATCTTTTGTAAAGCTGTGTTGGAAAGTATTGCCCTCATTACCCCTTATATCCTGTTATAGAAGGATTCATGTGATAAATTCCTACTCACATTTAATTCCAGGAAAGAATTTATCTCTACATATGAATTGGTGGGAGGCCAGAGGTATATATATATGTAGAGAAGAGGGCAACTGATGAGAATGGGGGAGATTATATTGTCAAAAAGGAAAACTAATGCAACAACCATTTTTGCTTGGGCTTCCAGAAAACTTAGAACTAAATTTATTGCCCAAATATTCAGCTCCAACTTCTGAAAGCACCTACTCCTTATGCTTCTTTCAGATGGACTCACTTCTGTTTCGTCTTTAAATCTCTTCTCTCTCACTGTGCTTTAATATGTAAGCTGCCTGCCTCTAGTCATTTTGTAAGTAGGTAGAGAATAAATCTTAAACAAATTCAGCATGTGAAACAGGGTCTCTGAATGCTTCAGAAAAATAGAACCAATTTTAAGTAGGATAATGGCTGACACCCAACTATCAGGAACTTCAGGTAGTCTTTTATTCCCTATCATATGCTGAATGCTATAGACTTGTTGTGAGAAAGACTGATCTATCAATCTATCTATTGATCTATGTATAATATATCACACACACACACACACACACACACACACACACACACACAATCTCACTCACCCACACACTCTGAATTGAGGAGCCCTCAATTACAGGTTTCTGTTTTGATGAAAGCCTGCCTTATGCACAAAAATAAAACCTTTCATTGTCTATTTCAATAATTAAAATTCATTTGACTTTAAAAAAAAAAAACTTCCTCTTAGAATCTATAAGTATCCACTGGCAGATTTATATCTATCAGTCATTAATGTTTCACTGTCAATAATTCACCAAAATCTCTTCTCAGTAGCTAAAATCAGCAATGATTTAGGAAGTAGGATTTTGGACTGGGAATAGGCACCTAATTTTGTAGGATGTAGTATGGGGCATATTTCTGAGGAAGTCAGATTCAGGTGAGTTGCTATAGCTCAAGAATTTTGGTAGCCAGAGGGCAGAATTAGACTCCTGAGAGGCAGGAAAGTGGGGTCACCCCCTAGTGAGAAAAGGTACAGAAATGGAGGTGGGAGGTCAACAATGGCAAACTTCATCTATTTTGCTATTCTGCCTCGGGCTCTGATGTAGGTAATAGCCCATTGTACTACTGAAAATCATCTCTTCAGTCAGCTTTCTGGAGGTTACCAGTGACTGGTTGGTAGTCAAAAATAGTGATATCGATACATTTTGGTGTTTGTGATTATAGAGGGACACTTAGCAAGTCTCTCATCTTATTTATACATAGAGTGCATTGCAGTATAATCCACACTCCATTTTACTATATAGCCATGTGCTTCTGCTCTTTTTATTTAGCTGGAAATAATTCAGGGCACACTTCAGGGTATAACATCTGCAGCACAAGTGTGTATGTGTTGTTTATTTTTATGAATCAAGCACTATGTTTATAGTTATTTCCTCTTAATTTGCAGCCTAAAATGAGAATGTGGAGTTTGGCACTGTCTCTCTTTCAAAAATATCCAGTTGATTGTAAGAACACATAAGCTACTAACTGGAGTATATCCCAGTAAAATTATGTGATATTTGTAAGTTTGTATGAAAAAAGAATGAAGCAACTACTGTATTTTTAAAATTCATCAGTGGAAAGGTATCTAGCTTGTCTCATCTATATTAGAGAGAGGCTGAATCTTGCAGGATGTGGGGCTGAAAAGGTTTTTAAGTCTATAGCAAAAATAGCAAGATGTAGATGGATTTTCCAGATAGGCTTATAAATGTACAACACTGACCTCCCTACTAAAAAAAAAAAAAAAAAAAAAAAAAAAACATCCATTTTACAACAATTGACACATAGTGTTTTAAAGTTTGTAAAAATGCTTTGCATGCTTTGTTTTATTTGGGCCTTAATAAAATAGGTACATCATAATTATTTTACAGATTTACCCTCATTTTGTAGATGAAGAAACTAAATACTGGCTGTTTATAGACACACCATTAAGGTGAGACACAATATTTGAATGTGGGCCTTCATAATTTCTTATCTGTCACCTTTTTCTGTAAAGGAAAATAAAGAGTGCAGTAACATACATACAAAGAAAGTTTGGTGGACTTTTATAAACTGATAAGCTATAAAAGAGAAGTTAGATTGTATGGTGGATAGAGCACAAGGCTTGGAATCAGGAAGATCTCTCTTTGTGAGTTCAAATCCCACCTCAGATACTTATTAGCTGTGCAACCTAGGGCAAATTATTTAAACTTGTTTTCTCATTTGTAAAACAAGCAGCTAAATAGTGCAGTGGATAGAATACTGAGCTTGGAATCCCAAAGACACATCTTTATGAATTCAACTTCAGACTTATATTAGCTATGTGACTTTAGTCAAGTCACTTAACCCTGCTTGCTTCAGTTCCTCAACTGTAAAATGAGCTGGAGAAGGAAATAGCAAACCAGTATCTTTGCTAACAAAAGCCCAAAATGAGATCAGGAAGTGTCAGATAACCTGGAGTACAATATACAAAAACAACACTAAAAAACAAACAACTTGGAAAGCTTTGAAAACAATGATCACAGGACCAATGGGAAAATTTGTTTTGCTTGGTTACATCTCTTTGTTATAAAAAATGTGGTTTTCTTGTCTATTTTTTTTTCAATAGACTGGGGATAGAATAGAGAGAAAATAGATTTGTTCTATTTGTTTTTTAAATAGACAGTTGGTGGGAAGCTATAGATGTAAAATATTGCATGCATTTTCAGATGAGTTCTCTTATCTTTTTATTTTATCATAAGAGGCAATTCAGACAATTTCCCTTTCTCTGTTTTATCATTGGTAAGCAGGGCATGATGGGAAAAGTGCCCACTCTGAAATTAGTGAACCCCAGGCTTGAATCAATGCAGTGTCACTGACTACCTGAATGACCTAGGGCTACTCCCGCTTTCAGCTTCAATTTCTTCATCTATAAAATGAAGAGGTTTAACCACATGATACTTTCTAAGGTTCCCTTCAACTCTAAATTCTGGGATAAGATGAACCTTTGCATACCTTGTCACCTATTTCTTGTACTATTAAAAATTATTTCTTTAAAAAAACTATTCTTATTACTATTTATTGAATTAGAATCAGTCAGTGTCTTTTTGCCAGACATTCCTTTCTAAATGAATCCTAAGAAGAGGAAAAAATGTACATTTATGACTGTGCATCATGGAAGGAAGAAAACAAAACAAGCATTTTATTAAGTGGTTATTATGTGCCAAACACTGTGGTAAGTGCTTTTCAAATATTATTTTATTCCATTCTCATAGCAACCTTGAGAGGAAGATGGTTTTGAAGAAACTGAGGCAGATAACAGTTAAGTAGATTTTCCCTATATAACATAGCTAATTGTGAGGACCGGAACTCTGGAGTATATTTAAAACAAGGACACCTATAACAAGGTGTTAACTCAGTGTGATAGAGGAAATAATGGTTCTCTAGTTCACATATACTTAGAAGTATTTAGTATAGAGATGTAATGTTTCTCTAGTTCACACATACTTAGTATGCTGTAATGATATTATTGTAGTAGAGTATTTAAGGGCTGAGAGAACTGGGGACACGGTCAGTCAGTCAGCATGAACAGACTGTGAAAGAGACAATAAAGACTTTAGACTCTATTCCTGACCATCCCCGTGGTGACTATTCTGCTGAGATCAAAGCCCATCTGGAAGACCTCCAGAAAGTTAGCTCAGACATTACATTTTGGCACCCTAAACATGGAGCACTGAAAGCAGCACACTACATTTTGAGATTCTGGACATAAGAACCTACACTCAGCAGTTTGATTGATGCGATCCTAAGATCAGTGGAGAAGTTCCTGTGACACAGAAAGAGGGTGAGTAAACTAATCATTTTAGTTTTTCAGCTGAAAGTGAGTAAATATTAACAAAAGAGCCTTCCCCACCTCAAGGGAAGTTTGTATCAATCATAGTTAGATTAATAAAGAAGCAAGGTTTGTTGGTAACATGGGACCAAATCATTGGTTCTCTAAGGAAGAAAAATTAGAGTCAGATAAGTGGAAACTAATGGGAGAACAACTAATTGAATATTACAATAATAACGGTCCTGATTCAATTCCTGAGGAAACATTCTATATATACAACATAATACAATTGGCTTGAAGGAATCCTACAAGTTTTAAAATAAGGAAAAAGGAGAAAGATCAGGAGGGGGATGGTACTGACAAAGAAGCTGAAAAGCATGAAGAATTGGACAAGAAAGGAATTAAGTACAATGCTGATGAAATTAAGGAGTGTGGTGCTTCTCAGCAGAAGCCCTTAGGGCATTCTCCATCTCATGACCCTCCCCCTTCAATTTCACCTTCCTCAGTGGAGGGAAGAGGAGGAGTGGGAAGGGCAGTGACATTACCAGCACCACCTATGAAGTAGCTTTGTCCATTCCCTATGATACAATTACAAAAGGCACTAGTTAAAGCTAAAGAGGAAGGACAGGATACATCTGATTTGAAAATAGAAGCATACCTTGTGATTGAAGAGTTTGACTCTTCAGGTCAAGAAAAAAGAAGATACATTCTTTTTAATCTGGAAATTATCAAAGATCTGAAAAAGGTTTGCACTCTTTATGGATCTACATCATCTTATGTTAAGATGGTATTAGAGAATTTGGCTTATGAAATTTTAACCCTTAGTGATTGGAAATCTATAGCAAGGACATGTTTACAACCTGGACAAAACTTGTTGTGGCTTTTGAGTATAGTGAACTCTGTAGAATACAAGCCCAATGAAATAGGCAACCTGTAGTTAATATACCAGTCACTTTTGATCACCTAGCAGGTCCTTATGCAGACATTTTAGCACAGATTAATTACCCTGTAGCAGCATATGAGCAAATTGCTTCTGTTGCTATCAAAGCATGGGGCACCCTCTCAGGAAGACAAGGTAGAGGGGAAGCCTTCACAAAAATAGGGCAAGGTCCAATGAACCCTTTGCTGATTTCATGGGACATCTGCAGATAGCTGTCATACGAACTATTAGTGAAAATGCAGTAACAGAAATTATAAGACAAATTGTTAGAGAAAATGCTAATGAGGTTTGTAGAAGAATTATACTAGGACTACACAAGGATGCTCCCTTAGAGATCAAAAGACACTGTGCCACAGTGGGCACAAATACCTTTTATATCCAGGCTATGATGCAGACTTCCCAAGATCCAAACATGGGAAGACAAGGTCCCTTTTGGCAAGGGACTTCCAGAGAGACTCATCAATGCTTTCATTGTGGTAAAGTAGGGCACCTGAAAGCTCAATGTTGGCAGAGAAGACAGAGTGGGAGAACAAGACCCAAATCCCCATGTTCAAAATGCAACAAAGGCTTCCATTTGACATCAGAATGTAGATTGACTCAGGGAAATGGGAAGCAGGGCTCGGCTCCAGGGCACCAGGGAAAAAAACATTTGTGGCATGATGGTACCTGATGTTACACACAGAGAGTCTTTAGAAGTTCAATAATCCAACATGATCAGTCATCCAAGAAGCAACCTGATTGGGGAAAGGTATTACAATTGGAGAGAAAAGAGTTGTGTGCAGCTGGGACTACTGAGATATCCTCTGGAAAGGTGAAATCTGTCCCTGTTTGGCCTATGAATCCTTTGTCTCCAGGAACAGTAGGCTTGACCATTTCACCTGGTCAAGGTGAGTGTACTCACCTTAGGACAGGTTAATTACCCTGTAGCAGCATATGAGCAAATTGCTTCTGATACTATCAAATTTTTCTTTAAGAATAGATAACCTAAACACTTAAATGACTTTCAGAAATTGATAAGAGCTATCCAATGGATGTATCTAGTATTAGGCTTGACTTCCTATCAATTACAACCATTATATGACATTTTAAGGGGAGACTGTGCTTTAAACTCACCACATAAGCTTACAAAAGCTCAAGAGGCTTTGAGAGAAGTTGAAAAGGCTTTATGCATTGTGGTTGAAAAAGTCACTCAAAAACCCTTGGAAATATCAGTTTTTGCTACAAAAGAGGCATGCACAGCATTTCTTCACCAAGGAGACAGTGTGATAGAGTGGGTGAACCTCCCAGCACAACCAGAACAAAGCCTTACTCCTTACCCAGTGATTGTGGCTAGAATTTTATTAAAGGCCATTAAGTAAATAGTACAATTATCTGGGATAAGACCTGACAATATATACACCTTTTATGCTAATACACAAATTAATGTGTGCTGTGAGACCATCCCAGAGTGGCACATTTTACACATGGGTTTCTGGAATGGGCTGAAGCTCGAGTTGATGCACTGGGGTCCCAAGCATGTGAGGTTAAAGAGTAATTGGACCATACTCTATTAATATATGCTTGGAGAAAGAATGGCCCCCACCCACTCTTTGTGCAAGTTTTGATGTCTTGTATAGGAAATGACATAGAGACGATTTTGGTGAGTGGAGAGAAAGAGGCGGGGAGAGAGGCAGAGAGACTGCTGGCCAGATTCATGTCATGGTTGCTCACATTCCTATCGCCATCCCCCTTCACTTCCGTAAAGAATAAAGATGGAGGATTTTCCCTTAACCTGAATTCCTGATTCCAGTTGGTTTTAATATAAGCGGTCATCACAGATCTCCATTAAAGATAACCAGCCTGTTACATAATTGGTGATGGATTCTTAAAGAAAAAGTTTCTAAGGTTCCTCTTAAAGCAGGTTCCTCCTCCTTCTTTACAGATGCACCTAAACATAACATTTGTGCTGTATATTCTCGTGACTTAATATTAAAGGATAGTCAAAACTCCTGTTCAATCCACTCAGCAGAATGAATTGTATGTAATCATGCTAGCTCTTACTTATTATCCAGGAGATGTAAATATAATATCTGATTTGGCCTATTCAATAGGTATGGTACAAAGAATTGCCACAGCCCAAATGAAATTTGTAGCCTCTAATATATACCAGCTCTTTAAGGATCTTCAGGAGCAAGTAAGAAAGCATCCAGGTATGATTTATATCTTGCATGTCCATTCTCATAATGGACTTTCAGGTCCTATTTTTGATGGTAATTCAAAGTCAGATAGCTTTCTAACCATGTTAGCCAATGCTCCTTTATTTCAGGAAGTCCAAGAATCTCATTCTAAATATCATCAGTCTGCTCGAGTTTTACGTTTGCAATTTGGGATAACAAAAGAGGAAGTTAGAGGCATAGTAAAAGCCTATATATCTTGCCTTCCTTTCCACACTCCCACACTCCCTCCAAGGAAAAACCCTTGTGGTTTGAGACCCAATGAAATTTGGCAAATGGATGTGATCCATTATAAATCTTTTGGTCATCTGTCCTTTATCCATGTTGTAGTAGACACCTATTCAGGATTTACTTTTGCAATACCAGTAGCAAAAGAAACAGTCCGAGTGGTCACTGAATTCCTTATGCAAGCTTTTGCAATTATGGGTATGCCACAAGCAATAAAACAGACAATGGACTTGCATATACTTCTTAATATTTTGCACACTTTTGTGCATAGTACCAGATTTTATACACCACTGGCATACCTTTTAATCCTCAAGGACAGGTAATTGTAAAGAGGAGAAACAGAGACATTAAAATGCTCTTCCAAAAACAAAAGAAAGAGGGAGACACAGGTAACCCCAGAAAACTTTAAAATTTAGCTCTTTATACTATTAATTAATTTTTTTTATAAAACTGCACTGGCTCCAGCAGACAGATTTTATAACCCACCAGAAGGGCAGTGTCCAGTGCGAGCAGCTCCACTATCTTTAGATAATCACCAGGTGATGTGGAGAGATCCAGAAAATGGTGAATGGAAGGGACCAGATAGGTTAACTGCTTGGGGGAGAGGGTTTGCTTGTATCTCTACAGATGGAAAAGGAATCAGATGGGTGTCAACAAGCTATTTTCACCTTGTCCATTGGAGAAAGACAGAAAAAGAGAAGACCCTTGAAACAAAGGAAAAGACCCAAGAAACATCAGATGACTCCATCTCTGACTACATGTGCCACTAAAAAATCATGACAATGAATATGAAAAATTGTTAATGAGACTACTGCAGGACTTCAAAATCTGCAGAATCATTGGGTTCCCTGACACATGATGAGACTGTTGCAAGACTTCAAGACTTGCAGGAATCATTGAATTCTCTGACATAGGAAGTAATGGACAGTAGACTTGTTTTGAATTATATCTTAGCTGCTGAAGGAAGTATATGTGTGATTGTTATTTATATATCCTCCTTCTAGGACTTATGGACATATATAACATGTATAATTCCTCATGTTGATTCATATTGTTTGTTACATCACTGGTAGCCTGTGTTATATTGCTATGTGCTTGTGCAATACTTCCCATGTTGATGGATTTATGTATACCTCTCTCAAGTAAGACTCTTCAGTCCAGAGGAAATCTGCTAACAACATTTGATTTGGTGTTCTCACCTCCCTGAGAAGTCAAGGAGGTCTTGATTATCTCTTTTTTGGTGTTTTCACTTACCTTCCTGAGAAGTCAAGAAAGGTGTGAACACCTATGTTCTAAAACAAAAGAAAGTGGGAGATGTAGAGAGTTGAAACTCTGGAGAAGTATACTTGAAACAAGGATACTTACAACGAGGTGTTAACTCAATGTGATTGATGAGATGATGTTTCTCTAATTCATATATATTTAGTATTTAGTATAGTGATGTAATGGTTCTCTAGTACACACATATGCTGTAATGATGTAATTGCAGTAGGATATTTAAGGGCTGAAAGAACTGGGGACAGGGTCATTCAATTAGAATGAACAGACTGTGAAGGAGACAATAAAGACTTTAGATTCTATTCCTGACCATCCCCGTGGTGACTATCCTGATGAGACCAAGGCCCATTCTGAGGACCTCTGGAAAGCCAACCCTACATTACAGCTGGTAAGTATCTAGATTTAAACTCATTTCTTTCTAACTCTAGACCCACTGTTACACAAAAGGATTTTCCACTTACAAGTAAAAAATAAGTTAATAAAAACACAACTTTTGTAAGAGCAAAATGAGATGATATTTACAAAAGTCTTTTATGAATTGGAGAGCTTTATAAACACAAGGTACCACTTAGGGAGCAACTAAGTAGTATTGGACTTAGAGTCAGAATGATTCTGTTGTCTCCTGGAAGTCCAGGGAAGCAGTCAAGTGGAAAACTATGATAACATTAATAGTAATAATATTCATATTATTACCAGCCAACTTATAAATTGATAGAATTTCAAAGCTGGGAGACTAGTAGTCTGAAGGAGCTTTAGATAGAACTTAACTCTTATTATTTTTGAGACAAAAAAGTAAAACTATTAAAAACTTCTTTTATCCAAAATTCAAAGGCAGAAATATATATGAGAAGGTATTACTATCACATTCATTGAATAACACAAGCAGCATAGTCTTTGATGTTGAAATGTTTTAAATGTTCATGTAATGTATATAATGAATGTAAAATTTATCTTCCAGATATTTGGGTAAACTGCAATGTAAGATTTCACCAAGAACCTGAAACTTGATGTGCAGGTCTTTAAAGTAAACAAGCTCTGATTCCTCTTGCTTCCTACCTGTATCAGGTTCATACATCTTCTGTAGCACAAAGAAATCAATGAAAGTTACCACAATAAAAAATTAAAATAGCATTAAGAAGCACCAAACTCTGGAGCAACTCTAAGTTCAAATCTAGCCTCATACATTTACTAGCCATGTGACCTTCAACGAATCACTTAACCCTGATTCCCCCAAAAAGCAAAGAAGCCAAACTCATATTAAGTTCAATGACCAATCTTAGGAACTGAATGATAAAATACACTTTCCTTTTGGGTAGAGGAGCAGAAAACTATAGGGGTGGATTGTGGTATATCCAGTGAGAAGTAGACATTTCTGCTTTGTTTTTCTTTGTTGTCAAGAAGAGAATTCAATATGAGTAATAACATATAAGAAAATGTCTGATATTTAAAAAACCATAAGACTTTTTTAAAAGAAACTGGTTATTTTAAAAATATTCTTTATAAGCTAAGAAATAAGTGAATTATGAAAGGTAATGAAGTTGATTTGATCCGGACCAAATGAGTTTTAAGCTATTTATGGCAATCATAACAAAATCAATGTAACATAATAAATAGAATCTGTTGTTAAGGATTGTGTAAAAATGAAAGAAAAATCTGCATAGAAAATGGGTATGGGCTAATTGTTACCAACCTTTTCATCTCTTTTTTTTGAAAATGGATTTTTGACATTTGACAAATCCAGATATTCAAGTCAATTAAAAAATACTATCTATAAGTTACTATATTCAAGGCATTCTATCAGGCAGGGGGAATGGTTGCAAAGTTTAAAAATTATATGACACAGAACCTTCCCTCAAGGAATTGATAACATGGTAAAAAATATATAGATATAGATATATGTGTAAATATATATATGGCATGAGAAAGAGAAAGCATGGTATAGCAAATAGAATTTTGGGATTTGAATGATCTGGAATGAAATCCTACTTCCAACATTTAACTATTTTTGACTATGGGTAAATCACTTAGCTTCTCTGAAATTTCCTCATCTGTAAAATGGGCATTATAATATCTGTACAATCATAAGGATCAAATGAGATAATGCACATAAAACTTTTTGTAAATGTAAGTTGTTATGTTTATAAATAATTCAAGTTAGAATATGATTAAGTGCCCAATAATGCAATAGATCTGCTATCCCTCCAATAGTGAAAATATCGCAAATCATTTGCCTTACCAATATGAGTGATTTATGTCAATTTCATATGTGGATATCATGTGTTCATATATAGCTATGAATAAAAATGCATACATATAATTTTAAGTGTACTACTGAGGTAAGAAGCATTTTGAGGAAGAATGAATAACTTTTAACTAGAGAGAATTTAAGGAATCATTGAGGAAGGCTTCTGTAAATAAAGACATTTGAAGGCCTACATGAAATCAAGGAATATATAGTCATATTTAACTAGAATATTAAATATTTGAAGGAGAGAAAGATAACATAAGATTGGAAAGATAAGATGAAGTCTGATGGTGGAGGGTCTCAAATGCCAGACTAAGGAATTCTTATTTTGGCCAGTTGCCAATGAGAAATCACTGAAGACCTTTGAACAGAAAAGTCTGAATTGATTAGTACTATATCTATGAGAAATCTATAAAATTTGTCTTACATGTTTCGTGATGAAATCCTATAGAGATTATAAAAATATTATTATAGAGAATATTGTGAGAAACTGGCAAGTACAATCTATTTTAGAAATACTGTTTCCTAATATTACTGAAGACAGATTAAAAGAAAAAGCATGAATCTTGATTGTTTTATAAGAGACTGAATTTAAATTTTATCTTGACATACCCCTTTCCTGACTCCAATTTGCAATGGCAAGTCAGGTTGCTAGAAAGCAACTGCTATTCCTACTTCTAGTCTCCTAAGGCTGTTTGATGGATTATGGAATTTTTCCCTTTTTTTGTTTTGTTTTTAGTTGCACTGCACACAAGTCTTGATATGATATGGGCTTCCTTGACTATAAATTGGTCAGTTAATAAGCTTTAAAAAAGACATATTTACTAAGCAAGTATAACAAAGGGCAGTTTTGGCAGAAATAACCCCCCCAAAATCTGAGGTAGACTTTATCACAATTTCACAAAGAGATCATTGGGAAACTGGGATCAAGTTTAGAGAGTATATGTGGCAAGGTGGTAATTCACAACCTCTGGTTACTGGAAGTCCTTTTGTCCCATTGTGGAAGGTTCATGAATTCCTTTAAGTCCATGAGAAGCTGGCAACCTGGATGTGGCTGTCTGATCGGCTCAGAGCATCAATGCTCTTTTAATGTCCCTTGTGTGCTTAGTTTGTAGGTTGCTCACTTCCCTATCTAGATGCTGCTTTCATACCCTACTTTTCCAAGGAAAATATTTCCATTGCTGCTGGTAAATTCAAATCTTCCAACGTTTTAAAGCTCACAACGTCATCTTCTGGCAGTTAGTTACAACTAAGTCCAGGTTAAAAAAAAAAAAAAAAAGGAAACTATGGTCAGAGAGGTAGAAGAATAGAGTATCATCATGGAAACCAAAAGAATATAGGGAGTCAAAAAGGAGATGTTACTCTCTTGAGTAGTAGTAGAAATAACCATAGTTTCCTCATCTGTCTAAACATATGGTGAATGATCTGTGGCTTCTGTACTAGCTGTTCTAGAAGACAAAAGAGGAATTTCCCTCCAATTGGCTTCCCTATATACTGCTGAATACTTTCCTCTAGTCCACCAGATGAATGATCTCTAAATTCATCCTCCATTCAATAATCATTAATGGTTTATCCTAGCCACAACTATTATCAGCCTTCCTCCTTCTAACTTCCTTACTATTATGAAAGATTCTCCACATCCAATACCCTGCAACAGATAGTTATAACCTAACTAGGACTCGAGAATTAGAATTCAAAGTATTAGCTGCAGGTGAAATGAGCAGAACCAGGAGATTAGTATATACCTCAACAACGATACTGTTTGAGGATGTATTCTGATGAAAGTGGATTTCTTCGACAAAGAGATCTAACTCTTTTTCAATTGATCAAGGATAGACAGAAGCAGCTACACCCAAAGAAAGGACACTGGGAAATGAATATAAACTGCTTGCATTTTTGTTTTTATTCCCAGGTTATTTATACCTTCTGAATCCAATTCTCCCTGTGCAACAAGAGAATTGTTCAGTTCTGCACACATATATTGTATCTAGGATATACTATAACATATTTAACATGTATGAGACTGCCTGCCATCTAGGGGAGGGGATGGAGGGAGAGAGGGGAAAAATCGGAACAGAAGAGAGTGCAAGGGATAATGTTGTAAAAAATTACCCTGGCATGGGTTCTGTCAATAAAAAGTTATTTTTTAAAAAAAGTATTAGCTGCAGGGGTAACACTGGAAATCTGCCCTCCCCCTTCTTCCCAGATTATGGTTGTGGGAAGTACCAATAAGCATGATACATGCCCCTTTTTCATTTTAGATAAGATGGAATGAGTTACAGAGGATAAGCATGAAGTGTAATGTTCTTCATTGAAAATTATATTATATTATATTATATTATCTTTCCCCAAAAAACATATCCCTCTTTAGAACTTTGTTCTTTCTTTCAAGGTTGCTACCATCCTAACAGTTTTACTGTCGTCCTTGAATCTTGTCTTTCACCCTACATATTCACTCAGTCAACAAATCTTATTATTTCTACCTCCACATATCTTACATATGTTTCTTTCTTCCATTCACACAACCATAAGCCTAGTTCATCACTTCTCTAATGAACCAGTGAAACAACCTCCTAATTGGTCTTTCTGCCTTGAATTTCTCTCCACTCCAATATGTCCTTTTCACATTGCTGAAGAGATTTTACCTAAAACATAGATCTGACTATGTTGCCCCACAGTTAAACTCCAAGAGATTCCTATTTCTTCTAGGATGAAATGGGAACTTTTATGTCATTTAAAACCTGTTACAGCCCCCACCTACCTTATCAATCTTCAGAGTCCAAGCTGACTGCTTTTCTTGCTCTTCCCCACACCCATTAAAAAACCCTAAAATATCCAATCATAAATTGAAAAGTAAAGCATGATGCCATTCCTTAATTAGAACATGTAAAGAAAGAGAAATGGATTTATAATGGAAACTTTCTGCTGAGTTGAAATCTGAAACAATCCACTTTTGTTAGTTGTTTTTTGCATTGTAGATGGATAGTGAATAGCTACACACAGAAAAACGTGACTTCTGCTGAAAAGCTGTTATATTCACTGACTGGTATGACCAATTATTTGAATTGTTGCATTGTTTGTGTATCAGTTAAGTTTAAAAAGTAGCTTTTTAAAAAATTTATCTGCTCGACTAAATACATTGATGAAATTAACTGAAAAATTAGTTACCAGAAATTATTTTACAACCCAAAATATACAGGATTTTTAAAATTGCTATTCAATCACAGTACTTTCAGATTATAATAATATTGATACTATTTTGGTTAGAATAAAAGGTATTTTATATTGCAAACAATTTGAATGTACTAAAAATATTGTTTATTTCATCTTTAATTCATTCTTTAAATAAAGGTTATGCAATCTGACCCCTCCTAACTTTTTAATCTTCTTATGATATATATAGTTTTACAAACCTTTTATAAATGTTATCTGCTATCATTGTTGTTGCTATTATTATTACTACCACTATTCCTGCTTTCTTAACAATACCACCACCATTACTACTACTACTACTACCACTATTCCTATTTTAAGTACCATTCTTACAAGTACCATTACTATTACAAGTACTATGCAATTTGCAGTTCCTCACCTATAATGCTTCATCTCTTATTTTAAATTCATTTGCACTGCCTCCCTTCCCTCTCCTTTGAAATATGCTCTTCCTAAGTCCACCCTTTAAAATTCTTAGTTTGGTATAAACTTTAAAAGTTTCCTTTCCTTGATTCCTAAAGTTGCTAGTGCCTTTTTCCTACCCTAGTAACATTTAGCAATTACTTTACATGTATTTTGCATCTATTTATGTAATTAAGAACATGCTTAGATTTACCATTCTTGAGAAAAGGAAAAACTTGCAGACATTCCAACATGATTCCAAGACAATACATAGAACTTTAAAAGTCTGTTAACAACCATAATGACTCAGCATCTAATATTATGTGATGATGAAAATTCTTATAATTAGTTATCAAATATTAAAACTTCACTGAAACTTTAGGGATACTCTATATATTTATTACATGTTGGACCCCCTACCTTAATATTTGAGATTGGCAGTCAACCACTTCACATATGAATCAAACCCTATATACACAAATAATTCATGAGGGGATCTTACACAAGCCTTTAATTCTTCCGGTAGTCTTTTTGTATTGGGGTTATCACTTTTGTTGAAAGTGAATATTCAGTTTGGAGAGGACAAGTCTATGATCAATCCAGCAATCTGTACCAGACATTGCTTTTCTTAGGGTGCGTTCATAAAGTTTTGTTGTGTTTAGGTAAATGGAAAATAGTATGGTGATGAAAAGGTCATGAGATACATAAGTCTTCAGTAGTTAAGTGTCCATTACTATTGTTGTTTCCAACTTCATTTCTCCCAAGGACTCTCTGCCCTACTCTAGCATTAGTCACCCAGAATTATATTTGTCTTCTTTTGGTGATAAAGCTCCATGTCTTCAGAAAATTTTATTTGACTTCATAAGGGTTCATCATGGTGGGAGTACAGACATTGATGATGATGACTTGGATTTTTCTGCAAGTGGCAATCACATTGCCATGAGCCTGTTGTTTACTCCTTTTCATAGGCATAGAGGTTTCTTGACTAGGTTAGTTTTGATTGCAAAACCTACACCAGCTTCATGCTCTCCCCTTTACTGTGACCACTTCAGGAAAAAAAAAAAAAACATGCATCCACATCTGACTTCTGCAAACTGGTCTTAATTTGTCGTCTTGTTTCATTCAGGGCTGCTATTTGGATGTGATACCTGCAGAGTTCTCTCACTACAAGAACTGTTTGTCTTTCAGGTCTACTGGATGTTATGTTGTCTAGAAATATGCATATATTCCATGTAACTGATGTGGAGTATAACCATCTTTGCAAAAGTTTTGTACTTTTTTTGTGTTTTCATTGCAGCATGAGATCCCTGCCCACCACAGTAATCAGACCAAGATTAGGTAGCAGATAATTTTTAGGGCACTTTTTCTAGTCCCTTTCTTATATCAGGAGATGAACTGTGCAATTTTAGAAGGATGGTCAGACACTCCAAGAGCTGCTAAATTCCACTGTTGTTTCCAGTGATAAAACAACCCTATGGCCTGGGTCACCTGTGGGGAGGGATCCCAGTATATTCCTGTGACTCCAACTCCCAGTATATTCATACATACTGCTTTGTCACTTGTTTGTCACCATAAGACTTTCATATAGGTAAAAATGCCATGAATGATGTCTTTTAATCCATGTGTAAATTGCATTTAATGAGACACCATAGTGCAATTTTATTAGTCTCATTCTTTTTTTCAGAGTCATCACACCAGTGGCAAGACAGAATCAAGATGACTGGTGATAGCTTGAGATGCAGTGGATGACTTTGGTGTCTTTAATGTTTAATCAAGTTCTAAGTGTTCCTTGGTGACCATTATAGCTGCCTCCATGGCCATTGGAACTCTTATTTACCCATTCCACTAGATGAAATCTCCACATGCTTGGGGTAGATACTCCCCAAATCATCAAAGGGTTTGAAACCTTCAATCTGTGTAGCCCATCTGCCAATGCAGTTTCCCAGGATGTAGTCATTTTGGATGCTACATCTTCTTGGAGTCACAAGTGAGAGTTAGGTGGACATCAAAATTAGAAAGCAGAACAGAAAAGAGTTTGGCAGCCCTCACACCACAGGTACTACTCTTCCCTGAATATATGTTATACCTAAAAGGCAAACAAGAAAGGGAGAAGAAACAAAATTAAATATCCCCAAAAGGAAAGTGGTAAAAACTAAAAGCAGAAAGAAACCCATGAAGTCGGTAAAGGGACAAAAATAACAAGAGAGAGGGAGACCATTAAAAGACCTATTTCTAAAAGTATACAAGTAAAAAAGAGTGAAAGCATAAGGCAAATGTAAGTGATGATAAATAGGCCTAAAATATCATGGAATAAAATCTAGGTGAATTAATATTTTGTGTTTGGTTATATCACATAAAAAGAAATCATGTAAAAGAGGAAAGGAGGAGAAGATAGAAGGACCCACTTGATTTATCTTAATCAAGTGAAAAATTAATAAAGGAATAATTTACATAATGATAAAATATAGCAAAAACCATTTGGAAAGAAAAAGAAAATATCTTTATTATCCAAGAAAATAATGAAAATAGGTAGGAGAAAAGAAAACAGCACCTCAAACTATAAAACAATGAAACTCAATAACCTGGTGTTAAATAAATTTTGTTTTAAAAAAAAGAAATTATTAGGAAAAAATTCCATATATGATAAAATCTGTTAGGGAAATTGGAAGGTTATGTAGTGGAGATTAGGCTTAGAGGAACACCTTATATCATAGTTCACAACATATTCTATGTGAATATAGTATGTTAATATTAAATATTGTATTAGAAAAGAAGACAATCATATACCTTTCACATCTAAGGGTAAAAGCTGTAGTCTTAATCTAACAAAGAATAGAAATTGGGCAAAATTTGGGTAAAAAACTCTCTCATAAGGATTTGGTACCCAAGAAATATAAATTGAAATATAAACTATCTATATACATAGACACATATGTACATACACACATATATGTATGGATAGGTTATTAAAAGTTATGAGCAAATTTTGGAAAAGAATTGCCAACTATTAATAGCCATATGAAAAACTCCCAAATTACTAACAATAAAAGAAATGCAAATCAGAACAGCTGTGAAGTTTTGCTTCACACTATGCAAATTGGCAAAGATGACAAAGTATGACAATAGTCAACGTTAGAGGGATCATGAGAAAATAGGTACACTCCTACACTGTTGGTGGAGATATAAATTAAAAAAACCATTTTGGAAAGCAATTTGAAATGATAGAAATAAAGTTACTAATATGCCAATGCCCTTTCACCCAGAGATTCCATTACTAAACTTCTACCTCAGGGAGGACATTGATAAGAAGAAACTTGTCATATGCCCCAAAATATTTATAGCAGCATCTTTTGTGATAGCATGGAACTGGAAACCAATTCAAAATCTTTTTATTGAGGAATGGATAAACAAATTATGGTGAGTTAATCTAATAAAATATTACTGTGCTATTAGAAATGATGAATGTGATGATTACAGAAAAAATGGAAAGATTTGCATATCTGATTCAGAGTGAATTAAGTGGAAACAAGAAAACAATATATGTGATGAATACATCAATGAAAAAAATCACACATAAAACTAAAAGTTAAAAGTAAATATTAAAAAATTATTTAGAAAAAGAATGGCTCAAAAGATACTTCCACCCTACCCCTTTGCAAAAGTGAGAGGCCCACAAGTATTGCACAATATTTGGACTTCAATGTATTGATCAGTTACGTCCTTTTTTAAATTTTTTCTGTCTTAAAAAAATACTATTTATTGTATGGGATAGTTTTCTTGAAGGGGTAATGAAAGGGATACTGATAGAAGTTATGATGATATTTTAAAAAATCACCACTTTAAAAAACTAAATGTTGCAAAATTACAAAGAATAAGCACAGCTTGGGAAAAAAAAAAGATTTGAGAAAAGTGCCCCCTCTCCTCTCATTCCCCACACATGTAATTCCTTTATAGAGGTGTGAGGTTAACAAGTGTAGTACATTGCACATGTTTTCACGTGGTTTTGATGTTTCAATTAATTATCCTATTTTTCCTCTTTTTTCTTGAAAAATATGATATTTTCACATATGGGATGGTTCTCTAAAAGGACAAGGTAATTATAGTGCAAGAAATCAAATGAAACTAATGAAAAATTATTAAAATTTAAAAATATGGCCTTTCTAATTTGATAATGCCAAGTTTGCATCCTATTGACATAGTCTTTAAAACCAATAAGGTAATCAACTCTGCCATTGTTGTTGGATGGTATATGTCAAACATTTTTCCCATTAAGGCTACCATTCACATATGCATATATACATATATGTGTATGTGTCTTTCTCCTTGACAATCAAAACTTTTGATGTAAAGCAACATTTATCCTTAATATGAAAGGATTTTTCTTGGAGTAGAAGAATAAAAAGCTATAATAACATGTCAAGAAATTTGAATTTCAAAGTAATGGCTAATAAGGCTTCTCACCTCAAAAATATCTGCTTAAAAAAGTTTTTCCCAAAAAATCTATAAATGTTGCAATTTTATATAGTAATCATACATTATTTTAAAATATGAACCTACATATGTATGTATGTATGTATATATATGTGTGTGTATATAATTTGCCTTTCTTTCAGAGTGGAAAAATAACACTTGTTCCTGCATTCCCTGAATACCCTTTCACTTTGGGATATAGTTTCTATTTTAGGACAACCTACTTTTGGAACAATATGATACAGTTTTAAATTTTATATACTGAGTATGTTAATTTTATGAACAAACCAAGTTATATACAAAGTATTTTTATGGTAACATTATTTTTGATGCACCTAAAAAATAAAATTTCTCAAAATACTGAAGTTGTGGGGAAAAGTCTGACTCTTTTGTTTCTTTAGAATGAGAATAGATAATTATATGCCAATAAATCTGGCAATCTAAACAAAATAGATAGATTTTTTTAAAAATATAAATTGCCCAAATTAACAGAAGAGGAAATAGACTTAAATAACCACTGTTAGAAAATGAAATTGAACAAGCCATTGATGAATTCCCTAAGAAAATATTCCCAGGACCAGATGGATTCACAAGTTAATTCTCCCAAACATTTAAAGAAAAATTAATCCTAATACTATATAAACTAATAGGAAATAGGCAAAGTCCTACCAAATTCTTCTTATAACACAAATATGGCTCTTCTACCTAAACCAAGAAGAGCAAAAACACAGAGAGAAAACCTTAGACTCCCTCCTTCATTTCTCCCTATACTCTCCATCTATGTGTTTGTGTGAGTGTGTGTATGTCTCTTTTTCGCTTTCTTTTTGATTCAGATGTTTTTTTTTTTTTTTTCACAAAGTGACTAATGTGTTTTACATGATTGCACATATATAACTTATATAACATTACTTATCATCTCAGGGAGGGGAAGAAAAAATAGGATGGATAGAATTTGGAACTCAAAACTTTTTTTTTAAAGAATGTTAAAATTATTTTACAAGTACTTGGAAATAAAATATTTAAAAAATAAAGAGAGATATGAAATGAGGATAGCATGGAAAGAACCAAAATTTTAGAGATTGGATTATCATATCAGCAAAATGTATTAGGAATCCATTTTAATCCATTGGCATGCATATTACTAAGCTCCTACTAAATGTCAGGTATTGTGCAAGGCTTTAAGACAGTATAGTATAGCAGAAAAGACTGGCTATGAAATTGGTCCAATTTCTACTTCTCATTTTTATTAGCTTTTTTTACTTTGGGTGAGTAGAACTACCTCAGATTCCTCAACTATGAATTATAAAAAAAAATGAATAAAAAAATTATAAAGAGTTGGACTAAGATATTCTTTCCTATTCTGGGTGGGGAGAGCAAAAATTAAAGCCTCTGCATTCGAGGAGTCTTTATTCTATTGAAGAGATAGAGAAATAGATAAATATACACAAATAAGTACAGGGTAATTTGGGGGAAGGAATTCATTAGCAATTGAGGGAAACCAGAAAAGTCTTCACATAAAATGTAGCATATGACAATATTTTTTTAGAAAATCAAGAATTCTAAGAGGAAGAGAGGAAATAATGTATTTTCAAGCATGGAGGATATCCTATGCAAAAGCAAAATGAGAGATGGAGTGTTACAGTGAAGGAACATGTAAAAGGTCAATTTGAATTGAGATGATAGAGTGAAAAGAAACAATTGAGCTTATTTCACCACTATCTCTATTCTACAATCATTTAAAACATGCTCCACTCTGAATTCTGATTAGGAGAGACAATAAAAAATCACAAGGTTTAATTTTTTACAACCCAAAGCATCTTAGGGAGACAGACAAAGAGATGTGGAGACAAGGAGAAATGAATCTAGGTAGGAACATGTGCAGTATAGAGTATTCCAGAGTTCAAGATTAAAAGATGGCCAAGAACACATAAAAGGCAGGAAGCACTAAGACAGAAAAAAAAATCCCAGGGAATCTTTGAATGAGTACTGAATGAAGAAATGCCTGTTATCTAGCAGCTGTCATTCATCATACAGTTCAAGTCACAGATCTAGGACAAAGAGAAATGGTAGAGAGCATTGGCTCTTAACTATGTACTGAGAAAGTAACAGGTTCTTGAAATATAGTTGTGGGGCTCTGATTCCAGAAGCTGAATTGTTACTCAGTTCTAGCCTTAGCCCAGTGTCTAAGCCTGCAGTAGAATAACCAGGGCAGGAGTCCCAGAACACAGAGAAAAACATCAGTTTAGTCGATACGAACCTACAGAACCTCCCAGAACATTAACAAAAGCTTAATCCAGTAGGAAACTACAGAAACTCTCAAATATATTCCATTTTAAATTTAAAAAAATAATAAAAATCAGGTCAGACATCTCCCACCCTACTCTGAAGCATGCATCATTAACATAAATTCCAATTTCAAGAAGAGGGCTGGAAGAATGAACAAACAAAAAAAGAACCTTATCATAAAGAGGTACTATGATAACAAGAAAGCTCAAGATACAACACACACACACAAATGACTTATAAACATCTACAAGCAAAATCTTAAAGGAACAAATGCAGCTAGGACCCAAATCCAACAAAAATTTCTAGAAGAAGTAATCAGTTTTTTGTTTAAGAGCTCAAAATGATTTTTAAAAACAAATGAAAGTAATGGAAGAAATATATGAAAAGATAATTAATAGTTTGGAAAAAGTGATATTAAATTTCACACAAGAAAATAACTCCTAAAAATTAGAATAGACCAAATGGAAGCTAATGAATTTATGAGAGATCAGGAAATAATCAAAGTCAAAAACTGAAAAATAGAAAAATGGAAAATATCTCATCAAATGAAGTCAATTTTAGAAAAGTTAGATATGATATTTCTTGAAGAGTATTAAATGAGTATAAAAAGGAGTATGCCTATTACTCAAATGTGAATAACACCTTCACAAAAAATTAATACATATTAGGGCATAAAAATATTACAAACAAATGCAGAAAATTAAAATTAGTAAATGCCAATAAACAATAAAACAATAAAATTGTTCTATACTTCAAAGAGATCAAAGAAAGAAGAAAAGGAGTCATATGTGTAAAAAAAAGTTAGGAGCTCTTTTTTGTGGTAGCAAAGAATTGGAAACTGAAAGAATGCCCATTAATTAGCAAACACTGAATAAATTATGATATATGAATATAATTGAATAATCTTATGCTGAAAGAAATGATGAAATATAAAGTTTTAGAAAAAACTTTGCATGAATTAATACAATTAATTTTTTAAGCTGAACAATTATTTTTTATTTCAATTTTTTTATTTAACTCTGAGCAATATGATGATCAACCATAATTCCAAAGGACTGAAAAGGAAACAAGTTATGCATCTCCAAATAAAGAAGCAATGGTCTGGGAGTACAGATCAAAACATATTTTCTTTTCCTTCATTCTTTATTTCTTTCCCTATTTTGAACATGACTAATGTAGGAGTTAGTTTTGTGTGATATTTTCTTTTTTTTTTGTCAGATGTGGATCTCCCCCTCTATTTAAAATCTTATTCTACTAATGGGACAACCTATTAAAGTACTTCTTATCCACAAGGCAACTTTTGGTCTTAGTTTACAGATCCTAGTTTACTGTCTCATGACTAAGAAAGGGACCCCCACTGTGATTGTCACAAACTATTCACTTTACCTTAATAAAGACAGACAATGGAAGCATCATTGAACTTCCATTTGCCATATAATCTAGAAATCTAGAAAATTTCAATCAGCTTTTGTAAGAGCAATGGACTCCCCACCTTATAAGTCTCAGCTGAAATACCACATGAATGCAGCCTAATGTCATTCAAAACCTCTTCTTAGTTGGAACTTCAGCTAGGAAATGATTGATTTCTCAAACTAAACTGTTAAGCACTCCAACTCTATTGCAAAGAGCACAACTCCATTGGCTGGATGTATTGTTCAAATACCAAATGTACACTTGTCAAAAAAATTAACTTATGGAGAATTAAGATAGAGCAAGGGCTCAAAAGGTGGTCAAAAAAAAAAGATACAAGAACATCCTGAATGTATCTCTTAAGAATTTTAGAATAGATTGCATGAAATGAGAGATACTGGCACAAGACTGCACAACATGATATGCCCTCATCAAAGAAGATGCTGTGCTCTATGAGCAAAACAGATTGAATTAGCGAAAAGAAACATGAAATGTACAAAATTATAAAAGCTGCCCCAAATGTTCATTTTGACTATTTAACAGCAATAGGTTGTGTTTGACCTATGGCAGAGCATTCTGAACTCATAAATGATCTGATCAGTTACAATTGGACACACTGAAACTCAACTCTAACATTTTGGTCCCCTTTAAGAAAAAAGGACAACCAACCAATCAACTGCCTATACAACTCATTGATCAACTAAACATTTTTTATGTTGTTGCAGAGGGCTTATATTATTTAATTTCTTTGTGTATTCTTTTCTCCTAGGTTAAATTTTAAGTTTTTTGAAGCCAGAAACCACATCTAATTCATCTTGCAATCCTTTCTGAGGCACAACACTATGTCTCACACAAAATGGATGCTCAATAACTATTTGTTGATGGATTGATTGATTGATTTGAACTAATTTAATATTGGTTAAAACATAAACACTAAATGAATCTAATGTTCAAGCCAGAATCATCTGGTATTCCCTGTAGTTACACTGAAAAAATAAGAATCCTCAGTTTCAACTATTTTCTTTGCCATGTTTTAACAAGGGACTTTTTCTAAGTTCATCTCGTGCATACACATAGTACATACTTTATAGGGTGAGAAAAGGGAAAATACCCACTAGAAAGGGGACATGATTAAAGCTTATTTTCCCCAGAATGGATAGTGAAATCAAAGTTTAAAATGCTTCTACAGAAGGGACTGATGAAAGATTAATAATTAATGTATAGCAGCAATACAGAATTTTTGAAATGTAAATTTGATGAACAAAAAGTGGCATATTATGATAAGCAGGAGAAACAAGGGAAATTGAATACAGGAGGGCCCTTTACTCAGAGAAAGAAAGAACAGTAAAGAACATAGATTGGGAATGTTGGCTTTGTTTTCTCTTCTTCATGTAAATCTTTATTTGGACCTCTGATATTGTATAAAAGTTAAGAGTGAAGGACAAGAACTCTTTAACCAAAACAAATCAGATTCATTTATAATTTTTCATTATAGTAATTACCTTAAAATTATGTATACTTTTAAAACCCCACTTTGACTCTACATTTCTCTCCATCATCTCTGTTTTGTTCTCTTTTTTTGCCACTGGCTGTCCTTTTAAACATATTCTTATTTTCTTCCAATATTTGTATATCATTTTTCCCCCTTTTAACTAAGCTCCTTTTGAAATGTCTCCTTTTGTGTCTCTCAAGGCAGGGGGCAGGGTCTTTCCTTTCCTTTTTGGCCTAGTTTACACGGGAGCTTTGAGAGCAGCTTCACCAGGGACTCTCACAAGAGCTGTGCAAATTGCCCCACTGCTTCAGTGGGAAGAGCCACTCATCTCTGAGGCCCCGTGCTGGGCCCAAGTGCATCAAGGCCATAGAAACCCCTTGATGCTGCTTCATGCTGTGATCTTCCTTTGCACTGTGTCATATGTCAGGATGGGTTTTCCCACAATGCATTCTTGAGTTCAGTGTCAGGGAAAAAGAACAAATAATCTGCTCGCGTCACTGCCAAACATGCTACCTGCATGGCAGGGAGCATAGTCCTTTCTCATCCACTAGAGTAAATTCACTTGGCTGAAGATGGCTTTTCCTTTCCATTATGTTCCCTCCTCCCCCTACTCTGCCCTATCCTCACCTCCCCTTCAAAGTACTATTCTTCGAGGTTGGAACATGAATGTGGCTAAGAAAATTTGAATTTGAAGATCATTGTGAGTGCCCTTTTTGCTATATCTAGGCTAACTTAATGTTGCTGTTTGCATATGTATAACTATTCTAAGATGCTCTGCATTGATTCTGAACTGCCCTTTCTGTAAGCTAGGAAACTTGGGAAGGGAAGAAACAGTAAAATTGTAGGTCTCTTAAACTGTCACCTCACCAAGGAACATGTGGAAGCAACATCTTTGAAGGCCCATTTTATTTTCATTTTCCTTAAATGATGGAGCACAATTTTTTGTCCCTTTAAATTTACCAACTATCATCTTTACTTTTTTTTTCCTCTCTCTGTCTCTCCCTCCATATGTATATAAAATAAATATAGAAAACTTATATATACACATTTATGCATATATGTATTTATACAAACACATATATTGGTTATATGTATATAAACACACATACATATATATACACATACATAAATATATATATATGTTTAAAAATAGTAAGCAGTTAGCAAATGCTTGAGAAAATTATCTATAGTCCATAATAGGAATATCAAGCAAAAGCTTTATACTCTTGCTACAAATAGGAAATAGATCTGTGCCTCCAAAGTCACCAAAAGGAATAAATGCAAATTCATATCTCTCTAACCCTAGATGGAGAACAGTCTTTTTTTTTTTTGGTCAAGGAGCAAGGAAGGGCATCACAAACACAAGCAGTCAAATCAGCAGACTGCAGCTCCATAGCAAGAGAAAAGAGCACACAGTGCCATGTTATTGTGCAGATTTCTAAAGATTTAAACTGAACCATCTACTTCCAGGGTTACCCCTCTGGGAGCCCACACAACCACAAAGTCAGCCTTCAGATGTTTGTAACAAAGCACCCACATAAGACTACAAACAGAATTCTCCAGTTCATGATATATCTAAAATCAAGGAGAAATAACTGAGCAGTGGAGTACAGAAAGATCTTGGATTGCTATAGTACTAAATGGAGGATGGAGAACCCAGATAAAGGTTAAAGCAAAACAATTCAAATTCAGCAAGTTATGCTGACTGCATAATTCAGAAGTCATTTTCAATATAAAATTCTATATTGGGTCATTTAGATACTTACATTATACATATATTGAAAATGAAGGTATTTCCCCATTAAAATGAACTAGCAGAATATATAAAAGGCCATCCTCCCTCTCTGTCTGTCTCTATACCTCTCTGTTTTTGACTCTCTGTCTTTCTGTTTCTCTCTATTTCTGACTTTCTTTCTCTCTTATTGACTGGCTCAGTTATTGTCTGCCACTATCTTGTCTTGCCTTTGCTCTCTGTTGATCTCTCCATCTCTCTGCTCTCTCTTATGTTATCTCCCTGTGTCTCTTGTTCTGTGTGTCTCTGTCTATTTTTGTCTTTCACTTTCTATCTCTCTAAATCAGGTTTCACTGAGTATCTGTGTGTCTCTGTTTCTGTCTCTCACATACTCTCATATCACTAAATTAAAAGACAAAAAAGAGTTGTGATTGTGGCTATTCTCTTCATTCTAGTCCTCTTTTTTTTTTTTTTTTTATAATTCCAAAGTACAGTTTTCTTTCATCACCATCATCTCTCCCCCATCAACCTTTCTCCCACGCCCAGCACAGAAATATACTTATACTTGGAAAAATGATATAATGGTTAAAGGACTAGCTTTGGGCTCAGGTAGGTTTAGCTACATTCAAACTGACTGCCACATTTCAATGCCTCTAAGGAATTCTCTTTGATTACATATCATAGCTAAGTGGTCAATCTACATGGAGATGTGAGTGGAGAAAATCTCCCCACACTGATAAAATTCTATGGCTGAGCAAAAATTCTACTCTTATATGGAATGAGATTAGGTTCCCCTATTGGGTCAAGATTATAATATTCAAGAATAGAAGTTCTTCCTTGATTATGGGATGTTCATAGCTTATCCCAACATATGTACCAACCTTTCTTCTCTAGTGCTGATACAAGAATAACTGCGTTCTCTAGAATTAGTGTATATGGACCCATAAAGAGAGTTCAATTCCTAACACTATTTTTTTTAAATCCTTTATATTCCTATACAGCTATTACCATATATGCTCTATATATTCATCTAGTTCCATTGATATTTGGTTAACAATTATTTAAAGTCAGAAAGAAATTTAGAGGGATAGCTAGATAGCACAGTGGACAGAGCACTGGCCCTAGAGTCAGGAGGACTTGAGATCAAATTCAGCCTCATTTACTAGCTGTGAGACCTTGTATAAGTTACTTAACTCTAATGGCCACACACACATAAAGAATTTTAGAGGTCATCTAATCTTGGAGGCCATCAACCCTCTTAGTTTATGTGATGACCGCGTATTTTAAAATCAGTCAGAGTAGGGAATTCAGGTTAAGAGAAAATCTTCAATCTTTATTCTTTTTGAGGTGAAGGGGGATTGTGATAGCAATATGGGCAGCTGCAACAGGACCCAGCCAGCAGAGGTGAAGAGGGATCGTGATAGCAATGTGAGCAGCTGCAACAAGAAGCCAGCCAGTAGTCTCTTTCCACTTCTCTCTCCGCCCCTTTGCCTCTACCTACCAAAATTGTCATTTCCTATACAACACATCAGGACTTGCACAAAGAGTGGGCGGGGGCCATTCTTTCTCCAAGCATATATGTTAATAGAGTATGGTCCAATTACTATTTAGCTTGGTGCTTGGGACCTCAGTACATCAACTTGAGCTTCAGCCCATTACATCTGTAAAACAGATGAGAAAACTAAAGCCCATAAAACTTAATTGGTTTGACCAAGTTCACACAGGTGGCAAATAATTACACCAGGATTCAAGCCTATGTCCTTTGAATCAATATCTAGGATGTTCCATTGAACCACACTATCTCCCTAAATTATTTCACTAAAATTTATTCTCCTCAAATTTCTTGTTTTTAAGTGAGCTACAAAGGGAATAATTGGTATTCCCACCCTATGAAACATGCTATTCTGATTGGTAACTTCATCATTTGACTTATTATCTCTAATAGTCTTTATCATTCTTCACATTGCACACTGGGCATCTTTTTGCCATTCACCTTACTTGCTACTATACCCTAGATCACTAGACTTTTATCCATCCTGCAGCTTCACCCTCTAGACAAGACACGATTCCTTGTGGTCTTAAATGGGCTCGAATTTAGAACTCCTGTCTGAGATTTTATTATGACCAGATTTATGAGTAGATCAATAAATTTAGCCACCCTAACACATAATGTTTTACATTCCATCTGGACCATTCTAATTCTCTCTAAACTTTTTAGACTTCTGAACAATTCCATATACTGTGCAGCAGCAAAGACCAAAGATTATAACCTGAAGTGTTTAACCCTTTCAGCTTTAGAATGCAACCTAGAACCCATATTACTTTGGTTGATGAGTGCATCATACAGACTACTATGTCTACTTACCTCATCATCCTTTGGGACATTCTATCTGGACCATCTTCTTGTCTGTCATTCACAATTAGCTGTGCCTCCTTTCCCTCCTCCTCCTTCCCTCTACTTCATGCCCTCTTTCCAGATCTGAAAATCTAATCAAATTGATACAGCATCTGGTACTGGAATTTGTTTATTAATTAACTTTTCAATAGTTCTATTCATCATTTTTACAAATTTCTCTTCTTTGGCCACTACTCCCATATATGTGCCATCTCCCACATAAGCATTTTTGTGTCAGGGCCATCTTAGTTTCATATTCATATACATATAGTATACAAATTTGTATGCATATAGTATACATATATAGAAAGATTGTAGCATAGTGTTTTACACATGGAATAATAAAGTTTTTTTCATTCATTCATTCATCATTTGAAGTTTCACTTTCCTCCCAGGCTCTGATAATATGACTAATATCCAAACACATACAAGACACAAAGAAACTGAGCTTATGTATCTTTCATTCTTGTGTGCCTTTCAGCTATAGCTGAGAGTATTAACTCTCATAATAACAGTAGCCCATATTAACAGTAGCCCAATTCTATGTTCTTTTGTAGTTCTGTTTTCAAAAGTTGTAGTAGAATTCAAAATACCATGACTTTCCATGACCAACCCAAGACTTTTCACTAGGCTATTCATCTAGCAACTATGTCTACTAAGTACAGTTGTTTCTGTATCTGGAATGCTCTTTTTAGACCTCTTGAACAAATATCTCACCTACCTTAGTTCACTGATTTTTTCTACTGAGAATCCCCATCTCCCTCCAATATGGTACTTACTGTTGCTGTCCTGATATTTCAGTCATGTCTAACTCTTTATGACCTCATCTGGGGTTTTCTTGACGCAGATACTGGAGATAATTTGCCATTTCCTTCTGCAGTTCATTTTACAGATAAGTAAATTGAGGCAAATAGGCCAAACAGGTAGAAGGTATCTGAGACTACATTTGAATTCAAGTCTTCCTGACTCTAGGGTGAGAGCTTTAATCATTCTGCCACTTAGCTGCCTTCTTGGCGTGTACACTATAATAATTTCACATAGCAGTCTTGAAAAAAGAGGTCCCAAATTCTTGTGTTACTTGCATCAATATTTATGTGAGAATCCTACAAATATTTATGAGTAGGTTTTAAGGGTAAAAAGACTAGACAAGTAGATTAGGAACTTGCAGTGGTGAGCCAGGGCCATAAAGTTCACTGGTTCTGCTTCTCTGCCCTATGTGTTCAGAGTTTTCCCTATTGAAGTAGGCTTATTGGGTGGGGTTGGCTAGTTGAATGGCTGAAGAATGGTAATTTTTTTCCAAAATGTATTTCTGTTACCCCTTGTATAACCATTCATGTGAAGAACAAGAAGAATAAAAAGAACAAGAACAAAGAACAAGAAAAAAAGAATAACAAAAAAATAAGAAGAATGAATCTCGTGAACGTTTGATTTATATGCTCCCAAGTACTCTAGAGTTGTCCAAACCAGATTAAAATATAATTGAGAAATTGGTTACAAAGTAAAAATACAACATAGATAATGGGTACTTGTGGCTTTCTAAATCAATATCCTACTCTGAGGATCCATTTCTATTTGAATTTAACGCCATGGATCTAGGAGAGAACCGACCTCAAAACCAAAAAGATAAGGAATCAAATTCTGCCTCTAATATAAACTGCCTGTGTGACCCTGAGAAAATTACTTAAACATTTAGTGGTCCAGAAAATTCCTTAAGACTATAAATTTCAGAAATGCCTACATTGATTTAGGCAGCTTCCTCAACAAGGAATTCCTTATTCCAATGAAATTCCAGGTCCAAATTCTATCTCTTTTCCATGGCAAGTACTTGGAAAAGATGAAAAAAGCATGAATATGGGCTGGGTACTTAACATTTTGAAAAGTCTGACTTCAGTATATTCTCGTTACACACAAAGAAAAATAAAAGGAAATTTGGTTCATAAAGTCCATTGTATTGTTAAAATGTAGCTGTATAGTTAGTTATATAGGTAAGTCACACACACAAAAAAAGAAATTCATAGACCTCTCTTTGAAAAAAACAACTAAGAATTTTTTTCTAAATCACACCCATACAAAATGCACATGATTAATTTCCATCCAGATGAATTTAAAAAATTTCACTTAAAATATAGGTCAATTATGACTTAGACTCCTGACTCCCCAGGAGTCCTATCCCCAACCTTATCTATAGCCAGAGAGAGTCCATCATGCTCCCAGCTTAGAAATATTGTAAAATAAATTGGGAAATTTTAGAAACCACAGATGAAAAAAAGTAGAATGAGGCTACCTTGTAAGACATAAAGTTCCCACTCTTTAAAAGGTTTCAAGCAAAGATTAGATGACCATTCTGTGATGTAGTGGAAATTATATTGCAAGAATAGGATTGAATAAATTACTAATGAGATCCTGTTCAAAAGAAAGAAACAAAGTAGCTATAGGTCAATATATTGGTCAGTGGGGAATTAAAGTACACGAGGAGAATAAAGTGTAGAAAGCAGGTAAAGTTTAATAAAGGATGAACTGGTCTTACCTATGTGCTATCTATTCTCTAGTATTACCTAAAAGTGTTCATTTCACTTTCTTGACTAGCATGAAATTCTAATAGCAGTAATATAGAAATGGTTCATTTCACTTCATTCTCACAACAACCTAATAGTATAGGAATTATTATCCCCATTTTACAGATGAGGAAGCTGATGTTCAAAAAGGTTGAGATTTGCTTATATTTGAATAGCTTAAGTTTCAATCACATTTGATGATTCATTTATGTTTACAGGCATTTTTTAAATTTAAAAAACTTTGGAAAAAAACCTCTGGGAGAATTAAGGGTTTATTAGTCATATACACCTTAGTAAGAATTCAATTAACTAGCTTTTTTTCCTTCTCTTAAAAATTAACAAAGTTCATTTTGCCCTGACAGCATAGAAGTGTTCGTTGGAAGATCAGGATGATAAAATATTTGGACCTTTAAACTTGTTAAGGGATATGATGACAATTAAGCAGAACTGTGGAGTAAAGGATAGGAAGGAGTAAATTATATATAATATTCCTTATGGGAGGAAGAAAGATGCTGTTAGGATCTTACTTTTAGAGCATGTTTCTGGAATTTAATTTCAAAAAAAAATCATGTATTGAATTGTATCATTTTTAGTATGAAATTCATGGAATCATTCCGAGATCTGGATAGAAATTGGGGGGGAGGGGAATATGAATATCTGGAGATATTTAGCCTAGAGAAGAGAAAATTTAGAGAGTTATTATGATTGTATTTGAAGGAGAGTTATGAGTCTTATTCTTCTTCATGAGTCCCCAGGTTGGAACTAGGATTTTTAAGTTAAAATCATTTGGAGGCAAGTTTTAGTTCACTATAAGAAGGAAATTCCTCACAATTAAAGACATCCAAAATGAGCACAATTTACCCTGATAGGTACTAACTTCCCTTTCCCCATAATAGTTTAAACAGTGGCTGAATAGTCATATTTGTCAGGAATATTCAAAAAGGGAATCTTTTAAAGCAATAAGAAATATTCATCGTGTTTTAATGATGTTCAAATTATGGGTAATTTTGCTGGATGACTGTCTATAAAATGACAAGGTTGAACCAAATGGTCTCTAAAATTCCTTCCAATTTTAGACGTATGACCCTATAACCCTATTATTACAACTAGGAATTCAAAAAGTCTGTTTCAAAAAGTCGTAACACTCTGGGATGCTAAGGTGAGTTGGATCTGATTAGTACATAAAAATAAACTAACTAAGAAACTAGGAAGCTGTATAGGCTTTACCTTGGGAAGCCCAAGACTTTCCACTAGACTATTCATCCAGCAACTATGTCTACTAAGTACAGTTGTTTCTGTATCTGGAATGCTCTTCTTAGACCTCTTGAACAAATATCTCACCTATCTTAGTTCACTGATTTTTTTCTACTGGGAATCCCCATCTCCCTCCAATATGGTATTTATTGTTGCTGCCCTGATGTTTCAGACATGTCTGACTCTTTGTGACCTCACCCAGAGTTTTCTTGACACAGATACTGGGGGTAGTTTGCCATTTTCTAAGTGCAGTTCATTTTACAGATAAGTAAACTGAGGCAAATAGGGTTAAATAAATTGCTTAAGGTCAAAAGGGTAGAAGGTATCTGAGACTACATTTGAATTCAAGTCTTCCTGACTCCAGGGTGAGAGCTTTATCCATTCTGCCATTTAGTTGTTTTCTTAATAGCATGGTACACTATAATAATGTCACTTAGCAGATCTTGAAAAAAAGGGTCCAAATTCTGGTGTTACTTGCATCAATATTTGTGTGACATTGCAATATTATGCTCTTTCTATGTTAGAAAGAGCTACTATGTATTTTGAAATTTAAAGACTTGAATTCAAATTCACCTTTTATTACTCACCACCTTGTGACCTTGGGCTAGTCTATACATTGTAAACTCATGTCCTCATCTATAAAATGAAAGAATTAGGCTAGATGACTTCTGAGTTCCCTTCTACATTAAGCTGCTTCTACTTTAAAGTATGAAAAAAAGACAAAAACCTATAAGTGTATTCACCTTTCTTTGTGCCTAACCCTTGTTTAATACTCTTTCTTAACAGTTTTTCAGTAAAAGAGAAAGAAAATACCTCTGCCCACCCTTGAATTTTAAACAGTACATGATGCAATGTTATTATTCTGATTCTGCAAGGACTAGAATGCCTATTTATTTCTCCATAGAAAGAGAGTGCACTTGAGAAGGAAAACGTGAAACCCTTTGCCAGTGTCAGATTAAAAGCAGAGGGAGGTTTTCCTCAAAATTGTAAATGATCTACACAGGCTGAGCAGTAATAATGAGGGTTTTTTTTTAAATGATGGGATTGTAGCAATCTAAGGCACTGTAAGAAATTGGCAAATTGTAAAATGACCACACACTAACAGGAGCCTGAATGGTGGTCTCATTTTGCAGACTATCCACTTATCCAGCCTCAGTAATATGGAGGAGACCTCAGCAGCAGGAATCCTTCTCACTCCTCCCAGGACTGCAAAAGGTTCTAAATCACAAAATCCATGAGGTTAGCAGCATGTGCTGCGTTTGTGAAAGTTAAGGGATAATGTCCACAGGGCCCAGTCGTAGTTGAGTTATCTATAAACTCATTTCCCTCAATGCTTTAGGGAGACAAAATCCTTTGACTTTATTGAATGAGCATCTCTGTCTAATCTCCTGGAAGCCTGATGCTAACATTACCAATGTCTGCAGAGGTGACCTCCGGCACTGACCTGATCTCTCCCTCTGGACCCAAGTCACAACTTCTGAAACTATACAAAGGAATAATTCTGAAGCCAGTCTACATAAGGGGAACTCTGGTATGTTAGAAAACTGCATCTGTGGTTCAAGCATCAACAAATCACAACCTCTCTGGACCTTATTTCTGCATCTGTCCATAAGAGAATTTGACTAGATCCAGGATCTTAACCTGGAGTCAATGAATTGGTTGGTTTTTTTTTTTGATAAATATACATATATGTGTGTGTGTGTGTGTGTGTGTACATACATGTTTATCTTATTAATTTAAGAATATTATTCTGAGAATAATTGCTAAAGGGATCCATGACACAGTAGTTAAGAACCCCTCTACTAAGTGATCCCTAAAATCCCTTTCAGTCTACATACTATTGGGAAAAGAACCATTGAGGTTTCTGGAAGCTCATGGTATTGATTAGAGTGAGTCATACTCAGGAATATAACAAAGAATTAATTCACCTGAAGCAATAATAGCTATAGAGTAGGCTAAGAGTATGTCAAAAAACAATCTAATGAAAGGGTAGGAGATACCTAAGGCAGTCCAATCATGAGTGTAGCCACATTACAGGTAGATGATGTATGCTTCTGGGAACTCAATTCATGTCATTGCTGGTGATAGGACAAAAGGAAGGTCCAAGAAGAAAGATGCCACAAAGACAAAATCTGAGAACTGCTTAAAGCTGAGTAAAGGAGCAGAGCCACAAGGCACAAACCAATCAGAGACTGCAAAAAAAATTAGTATTTATTCCAGTATTCCAATAAATCTATGATCTCTTCAATTTAAGCATTCTCTCCAATGATACAAATTGCAGCAGAACCATGTATTAATTACACTACTTAATTTTCTGAAATTGCTTCATTTTCTTTTTTCTTTTTTATTATAGCTTTTTATTTACAAGATATATGCCTGGGTAATTTTTCAGCATTGACCCTTACAAAATTTCTGTTCCAACTTTTCCCCTCCTTTCCCCCATCCCCTCCCCTAGATGGCAGGTAGACCCATACATGTTAAATATGTTAAAGCATATGTTAAATACAATATATGCATGCATATAAATTGCTTTATTTTCTTACTAAAATAAGATATAAATGTGAGATCTTAAAATGTCCCTTTATTTTGAACTTTACTTCTTAATTAAATTATATTTCCCAGATGTAATATCTTTTAAATTCCTGGCACTTTTAACTTTATTAGACAACAGAGGTTACTGTTTAGAGTAGATTGCAACATATATATGTGTGTGTGTGTGTGTGTGTGTGTGTGTGTGTGTGTGTGTTTAGTAACAACATATATTTGCAGATATCATTTACCAACATTTTGAAATCTTAGATGTTCAAGGAGTCTTTGGTAGAATCATATTTGATCTCTCTTTGTCTTTTGCTTTTTTGCAAAAAATAGTTTACAATATCCAATTCTTTCATTAGGTTTTCATAGGATATAGCAACCTCTTCCCACACTCACTGATTTTCCTCCTTTGCCCTCATGCTTATGTTAAATAGCATTTTAATTTTTCCTCCTCTATACCATGGACTCTTGTACATTATTTCCCGTATTAGAAATATGTACATTTCATTTGCAAGAAATTATAACCGTAGTGTGTAATTATGTTGTAATCACTGTATCCATCCTGTTTAATGATCCCTACCTTTGCTAAGTGGAATTACATCCAGCAAACTCTTATCAAGGGCTAGTTTCAAAGATCATCATACACAGTGTTGCTGACTCTGATTTTTCCTTGTACTTGCCCTTTCCATAACAAAGCATGCTTATGGGGTAAATGGTTTACAAAAAAAAATCTGACAGCAATTGAGAAAGGTGAAAAACAAAAGGCAGAGAACAAAAATTTAGTTGGGTTGCAAACATGAACGAAAGGTGAAACTGATTAGATTTACAAAATACTGGGACTAGGTGAAGAAAAGTCACCTAATGATTTTTCACCTTTTCCAAAGATTGCTTTAAAATTCTGAATTCTTGGCTCTTGCTCTTTTTTTTTCCTTTCTGGTATTTTTGATATGAATGAACTTTATGGCAAAGAACTAACAGTAATATCTAATCACTTATTTTATACCTATCATTGTAAAACTGATGATCCTCATCAATGCTCACTATCTATGACTGTGAAAGTTACAACCAAATGTAAAATGGCGTGTGGAGGTTAAGCTATAGTCCTGGGTCACTCTTCCTTTTATTATCAAAGCAAGTCATTGTTTTCTTTTTTTCATTACTCTCAAACTCACTTCTACACTTGCACCTAAATCTCATCTGTATGTGCAAGGCACCTGATAGGAATTCATGACAATAGCACTGGTACTGTTTGTCCCCAAACAATGAAGTATTCAGAAAAGATAATCATCTTAGCCAATAAAAAATACTATTGGCAATTCATCAGTTAGGTGCTTGGAGGATAGATGAGGAAGTGGTAACTTCATTCAGGAATGGCAAAACAAGATGGAGCATAGAATCAACATGGTACAGTGGAAAGAGCACTGGAATAGGATTAAAGAAACCTTTGGTTCTAATGCTGATTTCGTAATTAATTTGTTGTGCTATCTTAAGAAATTGGTTCTCTTTGAGTCTCTGCTTCTTTTTTAAAAATTAGGTGGTTAGAATAGATGATCTCTATGACATCTTTTAGTTTCTAATATTCTATAACACTTATCTGAGTATGGGATTGGAGTGGGGATTCCTACATTCCCAAGGTTACCACAAGAATAGAATATTCTATTTTCCATTAGAATGTCATCCCTTTGAGGATAGGAATATGTTTGCTTTTGGTTTTGTGAACCCAATACAGTCATTGGCAATATTAGGAGCTTGATAAATACTTATCTGTAAGATGATTATTAAACTCAAAAATTATCATAAAACACTAAAAATATTGGGAACTCATTATTTTGAGTGAATTTGGGGGGCACCTTCTTGATGCTGGCACCTCACTGTTTCATGTTACTGACTGTTCCCTTTATAGACCTCTTAGTCTGTGCACAATTATCAGTGCACATTTCTGGCTCTTCTGTACAGCAAAAGGGAATAATTTTTAAACCTTCAATTAATTGACTTTAGAAACTAGAGATTAAACTTCTTACATTTTACAAGCAGTCAAATACTATTTTGGCATGTAAAAAAGCACAGATAAATACAGCAATAGGTTTTTTAAAAATAAATTAAAATTTAGGCATAATCTATTCATTTTCTGATTTCTGATGGATAGTAATTATTCCCAAACCTTCTCCATCAGGAGTAAATAAATATGTGCATATGTATATGTGCACATATATATATATATATGAGCATATATTTATATATGTGTATTAATGTATGTGAGCATGTATGTATACCTGTGTACATATATACATATGCATATAGATGCACATACACATATACATATGTAGGTGTTGCAATCTAATCCAAACAATAAACTCTATTGTCTAGCATGGTCATTGAATGATGTATTATGATTAAGAATGAATGATCACATATACCACCCTATATATGAAGCTTTTCTTGAAAACTTCTAGTATCCTCCCTCTCAAAACTAACTTGTACTTATTTTATATATATATGTATATATATATATATATTCTATACATTCTTATATGTGTTTTCTTCTCCATTTGAATGTCAGTTTCCTGAGGGCAGAAATTATTTAACTTTTGTCATTGCATCTGTATTTCTTAGCACAATGGCTAGGATATAATAGTCAATAAATATCTGTCGATTGATATGGCAGACATAATAGGCTAACTATTGTCAGAGAATTAGAATACAATAAACCATTATCCTGCACTGGCCCTTTATTTAAGAACCAGTGATTTGGGGCACAGTTGAATTGTTAAGGTGGGAAATTCTTTGATCTAATGAGATTTCACTGTTCTCTAATTTAAACTCATATAAATATCTGAGTAACAGTTAATTGTTCAGGGTGACATAGCTGGCATCATAAGCATAATTTGAACCCACATCTTCTTTGCTATAAGTCCAGCTCTCTACTGCCATACCACACTGCCTTTCACATCACTGTAATCAGTATAATTTCATCCTTTTTCTGCTGATTGGAGGACCCTTGAGGAACTTTAAATGTCTCAGGATGATCATAATGAACATCAATTCTCATCAAACTGAGAAAGCACAGAAGTGACAGTTGTCTGAGATTTACAGTTGTAGAATACTAGATAACAAATCATTGTATAAAGAGCATATATTTACATATGCTTTTACCAACAAGGATGTGCTAGTAATTGTTTAACAATTGGCTCTTTGGGATGATGCAGAATACACTGGACACATTTTTAAAATTTAATCTACATTATTAACATTTTCTTCATTATTTTAAAAATCTAGATTATCAACAAAAAAAATCAAATTGATTTTTGCCATACTTACCAATTTCTAAGGTATTTAATGCTCACACTGAAAATTCAGCAATTAATTCTCATGAGCCAGAACAAATTGACTCTATTATAGCCCTGTAGATGTATGTATGTAAATGTCTATTTTTATACATGCCTGTGTAACACACATTCATATATGCACACATATACTCACATGGATATGTATGTGAATACACATAGATGCAAATGCATATATACATTGAAGGAGACTACTTTAAGTTCCAGAAAATCCCAGGAAAATGAGTCATGTTACTGGCTACCCAGCTGGGTATAAAGCTTTCTGCAGCTAAATAAATATCAGTGTTTTGCTTTATTGCTGTTTGTATTTACTTTCTCTCCATACTTGGGAGTCCCTTTTGAATGCCCCCAGATAGAATCCCAAGAACTCAGTTCCTTATAGTGTTAATAGGAGTTGAGTGTTTAATTTCTTGTATGCTATGCCTAAAAGCACCCTTATGTGTCAAGTTACAGAGAGGTAAAATGAAAAGGAATAAACATTGGTTTTATATAGAATCTTTCATACACAAATTATCCCAAAGCACTTTCCCAACAATGAGTTAGACTTTGGTCGTGCAGGGATTGTATAAACAAATGTGGCAGCCATTAAGTGCTCAGCAATAACTCACATGGAGACCTCCTTGAAATGTCAAAAACTATATATCTTTCCCAGTATTTCCTCCCAAAACAGAGTTCCTGCATATACAGCATACTTATTATGATAAGCTGTTAGACAGCAGGGCATGCTGTCAATCACAAAACTCCACCACTATTTCCTAAAGAAAAAAGAAAGAAAAATGTGTGAGTGTGTGTGTGTGTGTGTGTGTGTGTGTGTGTGTGTGTATCTAATAGGTTGGATTGCAAAAGAACTTACCAAGGGAAAACTACTATATGCTAATGCTTGGTAATACTGATTAGTGTGCTACTTACCAAAAGGTGTCCAAAGATAAAATGATCTAGCATATAAATAGAACAAATAGCAAGAATTAAAATTGAAGTGGTAAAGAGGAGAGGAAATGAAGTTTTTATAAAGTGAATTTGTATGGATCATTCCAACAAACCACTCATTCAACAGGTATTTTGTAGATGGGTTTTAATAATCTTAATAGGTTATAAACTTTCAGCTTGAAGTGACCATAAAAGGACATCCAGAACAACCCCCATTCTCTCCCTTAAGTGGAAATCCAAGGCCTGGAAAGTTTGAGTGACTTGGCCAAGATCACACAGGTATTAAGCTGCAGATCCAGGAATGGAACCATAGTTTTATGACTCCAATTATAGCTCTCTTTCTAGTGCACCACACTTACTTTCAAACCCTATGATAAAACAAAGCAGGAGATCAGACTTCAGTATTGGTGAATGTGGTTGTTATTGTTAAAGATTATAATATGAGCTAAAATCCTACTTTAAGGCCTCCTAATTGTGTGGAAGAAGTAATTCTCATTCTTTAAAGTCTCTGCCAATAGAAGGTAAGCTCTTAATGAGACTAAGGCGCTGAAAGGTTTTCTGTGCAGTCTGGAAGGCTGTATGTCTTTCATCCAAAAGGACCAGCGGCTTTTTGCCCAGAACTTGCTCCAAAATAAGAGGGACATTGGACTAGCCCAGTACTTTTAATGGTTACAGCCCTTTATTAAATACAGTTCAGTGAGGAAGTTGGAGAAACAATAGGAACAATAGTAGAAATGGATATGGTTACTTGTCAAAGTCCAGAAGAGGTAGAGGACAGAGAAGGGTTTCTGGAGAACTTTGATGGTTTCTTTTGAAGGAATCAGCTGGTCTGGTCTTAGAAAAACACCACAAAGTGTCCCAGTAAACTTCTCTTTATACTAGGCATATGGGCAGGATATACAACCTGGATGAAGAGTGATAGCATGGACTAAGGGGAATCCATGTGCTTTTCAGGCAGGAACTTTCACCTCCTCATGGTTCAGTTAGCATTAGGGTAAGGTCCTTGGTAAATAGATTATTTCAAAGGGAGGGGGAAAACATAATGAGATGAGTGAATTTGAGGGATTCCAGTCACTTTCTAAGGATTTCTTATATCTTTGTCTTAAGGCAATAGTCTAGGTAGGATCAGAGAAACTCATCATCAGAAGGACCAAAACTAAGAGATGAATTCTTTTTGTCAATGAAATTCATAAGTACTATGAGATGATCAAGTTAGCACCCTGGATACTTTAGAATCAGCCAGAGTCAGGATCAGCAAAAGTCTTTGATCTTTATTCTTTGTGGACATGAATGGAATGGCCATAGGAAGTGAGAGGAATCACTACACAAATCCAGCCAGGAGTGACTCTGGCTTTCTCATTCCACCCTCTCAATCCTTCACCCAATCTCTCTATACAAACAGATCAAGCCTGCACAGAGTAGTGGGCAGGGCCATTCTTTTTCCAAGCACATGCTAATAGAGTATTGTCCAATTGGTAATTAACCTTAAGTGCTCAAACCTTAGTGTATCAACTCAGTTTCAGCCCATTACAATACTATCTTGGAACTGTAATCTGTTATCTGTAGAAAATCACAGAATCTTAAAATGTTGAAACATCATCATTGCACTAAGAATTTGCTCCCATAACAAGCTTAACTGTATTTATTTTAGAGTAGAGACAAAGAGATCTCTAAAATGGTGTAATCACTTGATATGTGCAGAAAGGAAAAAATAATAATTATTATTCTCCTCTCAGGAGATAGGACTTGAGGTGAGAAAAGATTAAAGTAGCCACCATTGTAGCTCTGCTTTGAAAATTTTTAATAACAATTTCTCAGCAAGTAAAACTAACTCTTACAATGTCCTTCAAAGCTTCTTTCAGTACAGGTCCTACCTTCCAACTTTCCACCTCTACCTGATCTTTCCTCTTTCCTTTCTTCTCTTTTTCCTATTTACCTCAATGCATAAAACACAGCTCCAGAAAATATGATGAGTAAGAATTCAGGTAGAGAGGAGATTCAAGTTCTTTTTCATTCTTCTTTTCAACTTAAAACTGATTCTTGAAATCATAAACATACATAGAGCATGGGTAGAATGTTTAAGCACATCTAGGCATATTATGCTCTATGAATGCTTTTGATAGAAATATTTGGGAAAACTTATCTGCAAAAAAAGACGTTCACATCCATCCCCTTCTCACAAACACAATTACCATGATAGTTCATAACATAATTTCCTCGTGCCTATTGTGCTAAAAGTCACTAACTGATCTTCCCATTTCTATTATCTTGCCTCTTAAATCTATCCTCCATACAACTACCAAAGCCATAACTAAACATAAGGTGTGACAACATCTCAATATTGCTCAGTAATCTCTAGTGATTCCCTATTGACTGTAATATAAAATACAAACTTCTCTGTTAGGCATTTAAAACCCTTCATAGACTTGTCTCCAGCCAACTTTCCGGATTCATTTTATGTTCTTCTTCTTTCAGGATGTATTCTAGACTAAGTGACCTCCCTGCTGTGAACTAACCTCAGCATTCCACTGTCATCCCTTGGTTTTTGATGCTAGAATGCATGTCTTTCTCAAAACATTGCTAGTTTCCCTCATACCTCAGTTCATGTGCCATACCACTTTCTATAGGAAGCCTAGCTGATTACCATATCTCAGCCATCTAAGTGTTGGAGCATATAAAGAAAAGCAAAACAACCCTCATGAAACTAACATATTTCTCTTCTTAATGTCTTAAATTGACTAATTTTTTTAATTTATATTTTAATTTGTCCTAGGAGAATGTAAGCGCCTTGAGAACAGGAAATGTTTTTGATTTTGTCATTTTCCCATCAAAGTCTAGCAGTATTTAGCACATAGTAGATTCCTAACAAAAGAATTTTTGTTAAGTTAAATTGAAGGCAGAGTCTTTCTTTCCAAAACAAAACTTGATGACAAGGGAATAAGCTCGGGACATCTTTTAATCTAGAGAACAGAAATACAAACTCTATTTTTTGTGTACAATCCTCTAGAGTTGACTTTGAGTGTGTAGATATTGAGTCAAGAAATAATCAATTTCATTCACATTTATACTATTACTTAATCTTTGATCTCAGCGCTTTGAGCTTTTAGTGTCCAAAAAAGCAGAAATTAGTAATTATTATTTATAATCTTTGCAATTTATACCCCAAAACACACACATTCATATATATGGATATGCTATTTTGCTCCAATAAACAAAACTTAATTTCTATTATCTTAATTTTCAATTCAATTCCAATAATCTGTATAATTCATTTTTGTCCAAACATTTTAATTTATTCTCCAAAAGGCCCGTTTTAAAATTTGATTTGTCCATCAATTTTGTACAGTGAATTCTCTTCATAATGATTAATGTACTTGACTAGGAAAAAAATGAGCATATTTCACTAGCATTTCTCAATTTTGTCTTTTGCCGTTTTGTTTTGTTTAAAATTAGAATGCCCGGGTGGCTCCACACTAAAAATTTGCCTATTTGCTTTCATACTTCGTTGTTCCAGGGAAGAGTGTTTTTTAAGTAATCATTTTAATAGCTTAATGGCTTTAATATTTTGTGTTTTGGTGAAATTGAGTTGTCAGTTTCACCTGGGAGTCCTTCATGGCTAATAAAATTATCCCCTGTGGGTTGCTGGGAATTCGCATATGTTTGTAAATCCAAGGAAGACAGGGGGTCAGCTGCTTTCTTTTACCCTTTAGGGATGTTTTTGAAACCATCTTTTCTGTTGATTGTCATTTCCTTAGCATAATTGCTCTTACATACTCTACTATTTTTTTTCTTTTTAGCTAAACTAAGACATGTAGCTGTATTCTGTATTTCTAGAATAGTGTACTGTTTAATTTATTGTTAATTATAATACTCTACTGCTAATTATCACTGACTCCCAATGAAGTACTCTTTCCATTACATCATGTTGTTTATACAGTGTGACATAGTCAATATACCATAACTAGTCATTTTTGTGCCAGCAAGAAATAGGAGGTATGAGGGTCACCTGTGGTGTAGCCACCTGGAGTGAAGAAGTCTGCCCTGGGATACTGCAAGATTTCTAAATTGCTAAAGGATTGGCTGGTGCTGAGGCGGTAGGGGCCAGGGGCTAAGGGTGCAGATGGGAAAGGAGCTGTTGGTAATAAGGGAAGGAAGTGCACCCTGAGAAAGTGCAATCTAAATTTCTCACTCATAGTTATAACTGCCGAGTAATGGAAAAAGTGCTAACATAAAGTCAGGAAAACCTAGATTCAAATCTTGCTTCTGATAGAATAGTTTGTGATCCTTACCAAGTGAATTATCAGGACATATCTCTAAGGCAACTCATTAGAATTACTAAACCATAAACTTACATTGATGAAACCAGAAGACTAATGAAGAAATTACACATATTTATGCCAAATGGTCATTTTTGAGGATATTTACTTTTGTTTTAATTTTTAAAAAACTCCTCAGTTTTCCATACTTTAATTTTAAATGTTAATAGTAGCTCCATCACTTCTATATTATTATAGTATATCTTCTCTTATTATTTGATTGTTTAATTATTCAATAAGTATTTATTAAGAACTTACTATGTTGCAGGCACTATCCTAGGCATTGAGGATATGAAGATTAAAAAAGGGAAAAGTCTTTACCCTCAAGAAGCTTACGTTTGGTTATGGGAAACATGTACAAATATAAATATACACAAAGTACATATTGAGTAAAAACAAGGTAGTTGTTGAGGGATAGCTCTTTTCTAATTTTTATTCGCCAATATTTTTGTTCTTTTACTATCTGGTGGGTACCAGAATAGCATCTGAGATCCAAAATTCTTCCTGCATGTCTGTCCCACATCCTATTCTGGTCAACCATGTGTTCAGTGATTTCTATCCAGGTTTTTTTAGTACATAAGTCAACAAATGAAGTATGTTGTGATCTACTTATGCCCACCATCATTGTCTTTTGGTTAATCTACTTAAACTGAGATGCAAAAAATCTGATTGAATCAGAAATCAGTTGAATCAAATGAAGGATTTTTTGTCTCAAATTTCATTTCCCCCTCCACCATATCCCCTATCCACCATAAATTAATTCTTGTCATTTTCCTACATTCACATTAAAATGCTATTTTATTACTACCAAATTCAAAATCAAAATTAAAAATGTTTCTCCCACGAAAAGAAAAATTTTAAGACCATTGAATCCAAAAGCTTGACAATCAGATTTTAAAATATAAATTATTTTGCATTCCTAAATAAAAATTGAAGTTTTCTTTGAAAATTAGTTTTAAGGGTAATTATTAAAACTAAATAAGTTATGGTTCATTTATTTACTTTATTAATAATAATTGACTTTTGCAATACTATTTAGATGTTCTAAATACAATTGTAGAATATAGCAAAATTATTAATATTCCCATTTTGTAGATGAAAAAACTGAAGTTTAAAGAGGCTAGATATCCCTTTCCACAATGCAAACCTCAGAGCAGGTCAGACTTCAACGTCAGGGACCTTTCTACTTCAACATGCAATCTCTCTGCTTTGGGGAATGCATTGTTCTATGCATTCAAAATATTACTATCTAATACCTTATGCGTTGCAGTTTTTTTCCCTAGAAAGAGGCAACTTCAATTAATTAAAAAGAGAATTGGAATTGGATTAAGTGTGTTTAACTCTGGGATCAAGTCACTTAACCTCAACTTCTTTAAATCTGTTTCCTTAATTTCTAAAATCAGGGATTGAGCTAGATTATTAATTGATTTATTCAATAAGCACTCACCAAGTATTTAGGAAAGGGGAAGGGAAAGAAAAGGAAAAATACAAGAAAGACAAAATAACATTTAATTTTAGAATGGAGAAAAGGTATTGGAAAAAAGGCAGGGATTCATCTGAGCTCTCCCAAATTCCTCCAAACAGTTTTAAAGAAAGCCTCAAAATAAATTCTACAGAACCTACAAAAGGAAGGTGTTAAAAATATTCCATTGCAAGAAACTTAGAAAGTCAGCAAGAAAATTCTAACACACCAGAATGAGAATGGAGCATAATCCAGCTGAGGCTATGCCAGCAGAGACAGTGCCCCAGCAAAGCAGGAACAGGCCTGAGGGTGATTGAATGAGCTGTGACATTAATTGCTTCTAGAGCTCTCAGCCTGCAGACCAAAATGAGGTCAGATGATTGGTCAGAAGGAGATTATAGGGTTCTCTTTGCAGGCACTGAACACAGAACTCATATTCCAGGGTGAGTCAGAGAACTAGTGCACACAACTTGTGGGCACAGGGAAGTGGGGACTCTGGTCAGAATTCCAGGTCAGAAAAGAGTGCTTGTGATTGCTCAGAGACCAGAGCACAGGTCAGGAGAGTAATAAGCACCCCTCTACTTAAATGATACCATCCCAGTTGTCTCAAAAAAAAAAAAAAAACAGAATTGGCCAAATGGGAAAAGAGATACAAAAATTCACTGAAGAAAAGAACTTCTTAAAAAACAGAATTGACTAAATGGGAAAAGGTGTATAAAAATTCACTAAAGAAAAGGAACTCCTTAAAAAGTAGAATTGGCCAAGTAGAAAAAGAGGCAGAAAAATATTATGAAGAAAATAATTCTTTAAAAATTAGATTGGAGAAAGTAGAAACAAGTGACTTGATGAGATATCAAGAAGCAATAAAACAAAATCAAAAGAATGAAAAAAATAGAAGAAAATATGAAATATCTGACTGAAAATTTTAAAAAAATAACTGATCTGGAAAATAGATATGGAAGAGAATGCATTTTTGGTGAAGTTGTGAACTGATTCAACCATTCTAAACAACAATTTAGAACTATGACCAAAGGATTATAAAACCCCTTGACCCAGCAATACCACTAAGTCTTTATTCCAAAGGAATTTTAAAAAACACAAAAATCAAAAGGTCCTATATGTACAAACATATTCATAACATTTTTGTTAGTACTAGCAAAGGAATAAAAATCAGGGGGATGCCCATCAATTAAAGATTGGTCGAATAAACAGTAATATATGGCTGTGCTGGAATACTTTGTGATATAAGAAATGATGAGCAGGGTGCTCTCAGAACCCATGCAATGATCAGAATCAGGAGAACATTGTTCACAATTATAAAAATGTTGTACAATAATTAGCTGTGAATTATTCAGCTATTCTCAGCAATACAGTGATTCGAGATAATTCTGAAGGATTTATGATGAAAAATGTTATCCATCCCCAGAGAAAGAATTGATTGAAACTGAATATTAATCAAAGCAAACTTTTTTAAACTTTATTTTTATTGAGGCTTTTTTGTTTGTTTTTTTTCTTTCACAATCTAACTGATATGGAAATATATTTTGCATGACTACACAATTATGATCCACCTCAAATTGCTTGCTTCTCAATGAAAGGGCTAAGAGGGAGGGAGACAATTTGGAATTTAACATCTTAAAAAACAAATGTTAAAAATTGCTGTTAACCTATGATTGAAGGGAAGATGAATATTAAATAAATAAAAGACTGAAGATAAATGTTTCTCACATCTTATTTGTTTGTATTATTTTAAATATTTATAGGTAAGCTAGGAACTCTTTTTTTTCTACCATCATCTCCTTGGGTAAGGAGAACCTAGATATGGATACATAGTGCAGAATTATAGTCTTGGTGCGGTTTTAAGGGATTGAAATATGCACTAAGATTTTTAGAACACCTTGTATGTTAGCTTATCCTGAAGCAACTCCAGATTGAAGTAATAAACCTAGAAAAAATTATTCTTTTTAAAATCCTCCATCAAGCCCTGGATTAGTACCTTCTTTTTCACTACTCCCTTTCCTACTCCCATTTTGCAGTCTCCTTTTATATGTTGTCTTCTCCTCTTAGAATATAAACTCAATGAAAGCAAGCACTGTGTTTCTTTTTGTTCATACTTGTATTCCCAAAATTTAACACAGTAAATGGTAAATGGCAAGCTCTTAATAAAATTTATTGATTTTCTACAGTCTATGTTATTTCCTTCCCATATTTGTTCCTTGGGGACAGGAACTTCATTTTTGTATCTGAAACCCCAATGTCTAATAATCAGTAGCTCATTGTAATGTTCAATAAATATTTACTAAATTATTGTTTAATTCACAGGGTTTTGTTTTTTTTGATGATCAAATGACATCATCTATGTGAAAGTACACTAGAAATTGGAAGGTATTAACTAAATATTTTTGGCCTAATTCAGTTCAAATATAAGTTCAGGGAACTTTTTTACTTTTTTTAAATAATAAAAACAATGTTGTTCTGAGTTATTAGTGATTTAGCAAATTTGTTAGATCATGTCAATGTCATTGACCTAGTGCTTTTAAAAAATATTTCTGCTACTTCCAGTATTATTAACTATACCATTTTCCTGATATTATCCTGCCTATCAAACAAAGGCAGAGAATTTTGCCTTTCAAAATTTTTTTTGTGTTCAATCACCTTGAAAAACTAGTGGACAGCAGGTTTCTGTCCTACTCCCTCCCTCTGATTTTTATCTTTGCAATGTCCCCTGTGAATCTTTGTCACATCTGCTAGTGATTTGTAAATTTATGACTCCAGAAAAGATGGTATTCTAAATTATTTCTACTTCTCAAAATTACTTTCAAAGCAGACGAAATGAAATGAGTAGCAATTTTTAACGTTATCAGTATGGGTGTTAGCAGGGTCAAACAATTTGTCTGTCATTTCCCTTCTTTGTTTAAAAAGAAAATTCTTCATAGCTTATTTCTGAAGTGTGCTAAAAACTTATCAGGGTTTTTTTTTTTTTTTTGGTTGGAAAACAAGTATTTATCACTTTTTGTATTCTTTGAACTCTTACTTTAATATTCAAGAATTGTGACATTGTTTAAAATTTGACATTCCCTCAAAACTTACTTTTGAAATGACAGATGTCATTGGCAAGGAAAGCCCCTAAAAGAAAAAGTATATAAAGTGTTCTATACCTTAATGGTCAAATATAAAGGCCTTTCTATGTGGTAAGATTATTTTTCTTTCTTTACCTTCTCTCATGCATGAATTTTAAACTACCTGTACTGAAATAATTATCCCATAAGTTTTTCCTTTTTACAAAATGGGTTAAATGAATACTCCTTACCCCCTAAAACAGCATAAAAAGGGAGGGGAGCTAGGTAAAAAGGAAGGAGGGATAAAATTTAAAAACTTAAAACTTTATTTTTTTATTTTTTTATTATAGCTTTTTATTTACAAAACATATGCATGGGTAATTTTTCAACATTGACCCTTGCAAAACCTTCTGTTCCAACTTATCCCCTCCTTCCTCCTACCCTCTCCCCTAGATGGCATGCAGTCCAATATATGTTAAATATGTTAAGATATATGTTAACTCCAATACATGTATACATATTTATACAGTTATCTTGCTGCATAAGAAAAATCAGATCTAGAAAGAAAGAAAAATCTGAAAAGGAAAACAAAAATGCAAGCAAACAATAACAGAAAGAGTGGAAAAGCTATGTTGTGCTCCACACTCATTTCCCATAGTTCTCTCTATGGGTGTAGCTCATTCTCTTCTTTATTGAACAATTAGAACTGGTTTGAATCATCTCATTATCAAAGAGATCCACATCCATCAGAACTGATCATCGTATAATCTTCTTGTTGCCATGTATAATGATCTTCTCATTCTTCTTATTTCACTTAGTATCAATTCATGTAAGTCTCTCCAGGCCTCCCTGAACTCATCCTGCTGGTCATTTCTTACAGAACAATAATATTTCATAACATTCATATACCACAATTTATTCAGCTATTCTCTAACTTATGAGCATCCATTCAATTTCCAGCTTCTAGCCACTACAAAAAGGGCTGCCACAAACATTTTTGCACATGTGGGTCCCTTTCTCTTCTTTAATATCTCCCTTTCCCTTCTTTAATATCTCTTTCAGATACAAGCCCAGTAGTAACACTACTGGATCAAAGATTATGCACCATTTGATAAATTTTTGAGCATAGTTCCAAATTGTGCTTCAGAATGGCTGGATTTGTTCACAATTTCACCAACAATGTATCAGTGTCCCAGTTTTCCCACATCCCCTCCAACATTCATTATTATCTTTTCCTGTCATCATAGCCAATCTGAGAGGTGTGCAGTGGTAAATCAGAATATTCTTAATTTGTATTTCTCTGACCAATAGTGATTTGGAGCACCTTTTCATATGACTAGAAATAGTTTCAATTTCTTCATCTGAAAATTGTCTGTTCATATGCTTTGACCATTTATCAATTGGAGAATGGATTGATTTCTTATAAATTTGAGAAAATTCTCTCTATATATTTGGAAATGACGCCTTTATCAGAACCTTTGAATGTAAAAATGTTTTCCCAGTCTATTGCTTTCCTTCTAATCTTGTCTGCATTAATTTTGTTTGCATAAAAACTTTTAAACTTAACATAATCAAAATTATCTATTTTGTGATCAATAATGATCTTTGGTCACAAATTCCTTCCTCCTCCACAGGTCTGAGAGGTAAACTATCCTATGTTCTTCTAATTTATTTATAATCTCATTCTTTATGCCTAGATCATGAACCCATTTTGACTTTATCTTGATGTATGGTGTTAAGTATGGGTTTCTGCCATACTAGTTTCCAATTTTCCCAGGAGTTTTTTGTCAGAGTGAATTCTTATCCCAAAGCTGGGGTCTTTGGGTTTGTCAAACACTAGATTGCTATAGTTATTTACTATTTTGTCCTAAGAACCTAACCTATTCCACTTATCAACTAGTCTATTTCTTAGCCAGTACCAAATGGTTTTGCTTTATAATATATGACCCCTGCTTTATAATATAGTTATATCTGGTACAGATAGGCCACCTGCATTTGCTTTATTTTTCATTAATTCCTTTGTAATTCTTGACCTTTTGTTCTTCCAGATTAATTTTGTTGTTATTTTTTCTACTGACCTATTTTTTTCAAGGTCAGTAAAATACTTTCTTGGGAGTTTGATTAGTATAGCACTAAATAAATAGATTAGTATAGATAGTATTGTCATCTTTATTATATTCACTCAACCTATCCAAGAACATTTGATATTTCTCTAATTGTTCAGAACTGACTTTACTTGTGTGGAAAGTGTTTTGTAGTTCTGCTCATATAGTTCCTGACTTTCCCTTGGCAGATAGATTCCCAAATATTTTATACTATCGATGATTATTTTAAATGGAATTTCTCTTTGTATCTCTTGCTGTTGGATCTTGTTAGTGATGTATAAAAATGTTGATTATTTATATGGATTTATTTTGTAACCTGCAACTTTGCTAAAGTTGTGGGTTATTTGTAATAGCTTTTTAGTTGATTTTCTGGGGTTCTCTAAGTATACCATCATATCATCTGTAAAAAAGTTTCCTCAGTACCTACTCTAATTCCTTTAATCTCTTTTTCATCTCATTGCCAAAGCTAGCATTTCTAATGCAATATTGAATTGTAATGGTGATAGTGGCCAACCTTGCTTCACTCCAGATCTTACTAGGAAAGATTCCAGTTTTTCCCCATTGCATATGATGCTTACTGATGGTTTTAAATATATGCTCCTGACTATTTTAAGGAAAAGTCCATTTATTCCTATTCTCTCAAGTGTTTTTATTAGGAATGGATGTTGGATTTTATCAAATGCTTTTTCTGCATCTATTGAGATGATCATATGTTTTTTGTTAGTTTGGTTATTGATATAGTCAATTATGCTAATAGTTTTCCTAATATTGAACCAGCCCTGCATTCCTGGTATAAATCCTACTTGGTTATAGTGTATTATCCAGGGGATGATTTTCTGTAATCTCTTTGCTAATATCTTATTTAAGATTTTTGCATCAATATTCATTAGGGAGATTGGTCTATAATTTTCTTTCTCTGTTTTCAACTTACCTAATTTAGGTATCAGTACCATGTCTGTGTCATAAAAGAAATTTGGTGGGACTCCTTCATTCCCTATTTTTTCAAGTAATTTATATAGTATTGGGGTTAATTATTCTTTAAATGTTTGGTAGAATTCAAATGTAAATCCATCTGGTCCTGGGGATTTTTTCTTAGGGAGTTGATTGATAGTTTGTTCTATTTCTTTTTCTGAGATGGGAGTGTTTAGGATATTTACTTCTTCTTCTGTTAGTTTAGGCAAGCTATATTTTTGGAGGTATTCTTCTATTTCATTTAAGTTGTCAAATTTATTGGCGTGAAGTAGGGCAAAGTAACTCCGAATTATTGCTCTAATTTCCTCTTCATTAGTGGTGAGTTCTCCCTTTTCATTTTTAAGACTAACAATTTGATTTTCCTCTTTCCTTTTTTTAATCAGATTTACTAAGGGTTTGTCTATTTTGTTGGTTTTTTTCATAGAACCAACTCTTAGTTTTATTAATTAATTCAATAGTTTTTTTTTAACTTTCAATTTTATTGATTTCTCCTTTTATTTTTAGAATTTCAAGTTTAGTGTTTGACTGGGGGTTTTTAATTTGTTCCTTTTCTAGCATTTTTATTTGCAAGCCCAATTCATTGACCTTCTCTTTCTCTATTTTATGCAAGTAGGCCTCTAGAGATATGAGATTTCCCCTTATTACTGCTTTGGCTGCATCCCATACATTTTGGTATGATGTCTCATTATTATCGTTTTCTTGTGTGAAGTTATTAATTATGTCTATGATTTGCTGTTTCAACCAATCATTCTTTAGCATAAGATTATTTAGTTTCCAATTATTTTTTGGTCTACTTTCCCGTGGATTTTTATTGAATGTAATTTTCAATGCATCGTGGTCTGAAAAGGATGCATTCACTATTTCTGCCTTACTGCATTTGAGTTTGAGGTTTTTATGTCCTAATATATGGTCAATTTTTGTATAAGTTCCATGAACTGCTGAAAAGAAGGTGTACTCCTTTCTGTCCCCATTATATTTTCTTCAGAGATCTGAATTCCTGATTCTGGCTGATTTTAAAATACATGGTCATCCCAGTTTTTTTTTTTCTTAGAGAGTTGATTAATATCTTGTTCTATTTCTTTTTCTAAGATGGGACTATTTAAGGAATTTACTTCCTCTGTTAATCTGGACAACCTATATTTTTGTAAATATTCATCCATTTCACTTAAATTATGGAATTTATTGGCATAAAGTTGGGAAAAGTAACTCCTAATTATTGCTCTAATTTTCTCTTCATTGGTGGAAAGTTCTCCCTAACAATTTGATTTTCCTCTTTCCTGTTTTTAATCATATTTACCAAATGTTTATCTATTTTGTTGTTTTTTTAATAAAACCAACTCTTAATTTTTATTAATTCAATAGTTTTTTTTTTACTTTCAATTTTATTAATCTCTTTTTTTCTTTTTAGAATTTCAAGTTGATTATTTGATTGGAGGGGGGGTTAATTTGCTCTTTTTCCAACTTTTTTAGTTGCAAGCCCAATTTATTGATCTTCTCTTTCTCTATATTATGCAAGTAAGCTTCTACAGATATAAAATTTCCTCTTATTACTACTTTGGCTGCATCCCATAAATTTTAGTATGTGTCTCATTATTATCATTCTCTTGGATGAAATTATTAATTGAGTCTATGATTTGCTATTTCACCCATTTATTCTTTAAGATAAGAATGTTTAGTTTTCAATTACTTTTAGTCTATTTTCCCTTGGCTTTTTGTTGAATGTAGTTTTTTATTGCATTATGATCTGAAAAGAATGCATTTACTATTTCTGACTTTCTACCTTTGATTTTGAGGTCCTTATGTCCTAATATATGGTCAATTTTTATATAGGTTCTATGAACTGCTGAGAAGAAAGTGTACTCCTTTCTGTCTCCAATCATTTTTCTCCAAAGATCTATCATACCTAATTTTTCTAATATTCTATTTACTTCTTTAACCTTTCTTATTTATTTTGTGGTTTGATTAGTTTTGAGAGTGCAAGGTTGAGATTTCCCACTATTATAGTTTTGCTGCCTATTTCTTCTTGTAACTCTTTTAACTTCTCCTTTAGGAATTTGGGTGCTATACCACTTGGTGCATATATGTTTAGTATTGATATTGTTCATTATTTATGGTAGCCTTTAGCAAGATATAGTCTCCTTCATTATCTCTTTTAATTAGATCAATTTTTGCTTTTGCTTGATCTGAGATCAGAATGGCTACCCCTGCTTTTTTTTTTTACCTCACCTGAATCATAATAGATTTTGCTCCAGCCTTTTACTTCTACTACATATATATATATATATATATATATATATATATATAATATATATATATATATATATATCACCCTGCTTTAAATGTGTTTCCTGTCCAATAATCCTTAGATTATCTCTCCTGGATCTATTTTCCAGGGCTATTATTTTCCCACCCAGGTATTTTTTTTCTATTTTTTCATTTTTTTTGATTTTGCTTGATGTCGCGAGACATTCATTTCCATATGTTCAATTCTGATTATTAATGAATTATTTTATTCATTTACTTTCCCCCACTTCTTTTGTGTAATTGTCCAATTGAGTTTTTAAATAAATTGTTTTGTTCTATGGAATTTTTTTTCCATTTCACAATTTTTTTAAGGAGTTTTTTTTTTTTTTTACCATTTCACAAATTCTGTTTTTCTGGGAGTTCTTTACTTTTTCCATTTCACATTTCAGGGAATTGTTTCCTTTTTCTACTTTATCAAATCTTTCTTTTAATGAGTTATATGCCTTTTCCAGATCCTCTTGCAGAGTTTTCCTTTCCTTACCCCATTTTTCTTCTAGTTCTCTTTTAAGATCCTTTTTAATTTCTTCTAGGAGAGCCTCGTGTAGTGAGGACCAGGTTACATCACCCTTTGGGGCTTCATCTGGAGACAATCTGCTTTTAGTTTCCTCAGGGTTTTAAATCTGTTCTCTTTCACTATAGAAGCTATCTACAATTAGAGCTTGCTTTGCCTTTTTACCCATTTTTTTAACATTGGAATTGGCTTTTAGGACAAGGAGGTTCCAAACTTCCTCTATAGACTGGGAAGCAACAGCAGCTGTGCTTGGGTCATACTGAGTCACACCCGATGCTGGGTGTGGCCCTGTCTCTTGAGATTCAGGCACTTTGGGGTTCACTCTTTACCTTTTGTGTTTGTGCTGGATGTTTTATAAACTCTGCTGATCTACTGGCACAGAGTAGCCAGCACTGTGATAGAGTCCTCCCCATAGATTCTCCACCCCATGGAGACCCTATCTGCTCAGCATGCACTGGCCTCTGTGTCTGTGCGTGGCCTCCTCCTGTGTCTATGTCCAATCAAAACAGACCTTTTCTGGTGATTTTCAAAATTATTTTCTGCTGGTAATTTGCTGCACTCCCAATATTCATGAATTCTGTCAGTCTAATACTATTTCAGAGGCTGAATTTCATATTTAGTGTGAGGGTAGAAGGAGAGCTCAGAAAGAAGTTTGTGTCCTCTCTACCATCTTGGTTCTGCCCCCCCCCCAAATTTAAAACTTTAAAAAAGCAAATTTTAAAATTGTTTTAACATGTAATTGAAGAAATAAAATATTATTTAAAAAAGAAAAAAGAAGAGCATGAGAACTTCAACACGACAAAATATTCATCACAAATAACTGACTACAGCTCACAGTCTAATCCTATATCATCTCATGGATTTTCCTTTTTCAAGCCCTTAATTCAACTGATTTAATTCAAGAAAGTCTTCAGTAATGATTACTCTTTCTAAATCAGTCATCTTATTACAATAAAGATGTGACATTTCATTGTACATAATCTAAGATATTAGTTGAGCCTCTGCTTTAACCAAAAATCAAAGAAAATTAGAAAAAAGCTGAAGTCAGAGCTCAAATTCCAACAACTTAGCTAGGTCAAATGTCTAGCCTGCACTTTGCTCAAGTAAGTGGTTAGGGAATACTCTTCTGGTCAATGAAGGACAAGAAGGAGTATTGCTAGATGGAAGTGTCATGGTAGAAAGAGAAATAGAGGACCCAGGTCCAAATCTCAGTTCTGTGAATTATCTGAATGACCTTAGGTAGATCACTTAATCTCTTTGGGACTCAGTTTGCATTCTCACAATACATGGGATATAAAATCTTTCATAAGATTCTGAACTTTCAAGTACTCATGGAACATATGTCTGCAGTGTATATGTCTGCAATGTGATCTTTCTTGGTTTTATGCATGCTGTAGGGGATAGTGCTATACTTTTGCCATTTTCTTTTTGTTTCTCTTCCTACCAATCCCAAAGAATTATTTTTTTTTTCCAATGAACTATATTATTTTACTTATGATTGCATGCTACTCTACTTTCGGACTTCTCCATTATGCTTCCCTTTCCTAGGAAAATCATGATTGGGGAATCTCATTATTTTGTGAGCTTGAATCTGCCTGGTACTCATACCTCATCAGTACCTTCTATCCTTTGGATTAAACCCTCTGACAAGAAGGCACGTTCATGAGCTCCTGGGGAGTTGTTTAAGGAGGAGTCTCACTAGCTTCATTAATTTTGGACTTCTTTGAACGTCTTGATCATACTCCAAGCCAGGTATCTTCTTCCTTTTCTCTTTAGCTTCCTTTTGTGAGTAGTCTTCTTTTGTTAAATTGTAAACTCTTTGAAAGCAGACTGTACATAATCTTTGTGCTTTAACATTGTGCCTCAAACATAGTAGATGCTTAATAAATATTTACTAGCTGACAATATTAGATTTCTAAAACCATTTAAATTGACATTAAAAAGAGCACAAACTATATGCATATATGCATACATATCATATATTACATATTCATATGTGTGTGTGGAAAGAAAGCTAACACAGGTGTCATATTAATCCTCCAAACAAAGTTGCATACCCAACTAAGCAGTCACAATCTTCTTGCTTTCAATTTTATTCAATTAACATTAATTGAAGGTCTATCATGTGGACTCCAGAATTAAAAAAAATATTTAAACTGATCTTATTTACTGAAATGGAAGATAGCAAGAGAGTTGATGGGAGAAAAAGGAGGAGAAAAAGTGGTAGGAAAAAACATCAGGAACACTGATAAGTATATATTAAACGTATACAGAGAAAATGTACTTCTAGACAAAAGGAAAGGAGTCTAGGCATCTAGAAATTTTCAAAATCAGAATCATAACTTTCAGCCTGAAAGTCGTCAATCATGTGCCAAAGAACTTTTTGTTCTCCATTTAATGAGAACTAATATTTACATAACATTTTAAGGTTTGTAAAGAACTTTATATATTTTATTTCTTTTCATCTTCACAACAATCTTGTGAAAGTGATATATTGTTTATTCCCATTTTAAAGAGGAAAAGAAATGAGCAAAGTTAAGTGACATGCCCAGAATCACACAATCAGTGTGTGAGTAGCATTTTGAACTCAAATATTCCTGACTATATTCCTAACTACAAATCCAATATTTTAAGCAATGCTCCTACTACACACACACACACACACACACACACACACACACACACACACACATACACACATATACACACACTTCAAACCAAAGTAAAGCATTTTCCTAATATAATATATAAATTTAAAATTCTGAAAATTGGAATAAACAATTGCCTCCTTCCCAGAAAAAAGCAGGCAAATAAGGCACAAAGATCAAATGACCATCTCTTGTTTAAAAAAAAATTATGGGAGTATAGATAAATACATGGACTTCATAATATCCATATATCATGAACAAAACATCCCTGAGAAATAGATTCTCAGCAGGCAAGAGAAGTACTTAGAAGCATGACACTTAGAGTACCATTCCCATCCTGGGCTATGATTGCCTCTTTTTTTTCCTCTGGAGGCTGCATGAAGAGTGCTTCCCATACTTTGTCAATTCTACTTCATGTTATTATGCTGTTCACCCCCTTCATTAAAGGATGGGTATGCAAGTGATCATTCCTAATAATAGGCTCTCTACTAAGTAGGGCTTTTTCATTTTTCACCAAATTGTGAAATAGCTTCCCATTATAACTTGGGCTCTGTATACTCCAGCCAAGACTCTTTCTCTCATCTTAAAATGCTGTGCTTTAAATGGTCCTCTAATGTATAATTTTATTGTTTGAGCATTTCATCTTCTTTTTGATTTATTTTTTTATAGCTGGTTAGACAGCACTTTGTGATCTTTTGATGAAAGATTCTGTATAAATAAAATTGAAAGGAAAGAAAGATCTTGATGTTACGATTAGAAAATGTTCTCTCTGACGCCACAAATTTTAGGATCAAGATTCAAATCTAAGTGGGGAGATTTGATGAACTCTCCCTCTCTCTCTCTATTTCTTTTTCTCACTTGTTCTCTTTCTCTGCTTCTGTGTGTGTGTGTGTGTGTGTGTCTGTCTGTCTGTCTATCTGTCTTTCTCTGTCTCTGTCTCTCTCCTCTTCTATGTTACATCATATATTAATAAATTCTGGTGAACCTGCATAACTTTGGTCTCTATAATGCTTCTGATTTGCAACACAAAATTAATGGAACACACAGCTCTATGGATTCAACAAAAGTGGGTTGAATGACTATGGCTAATTATTTATCCAGTGCAAATAATTGTAATTATTGCTGAGCTGACATTGATTGGAGTCAATATGATTTTTCCTTCAACACAATTCAAAAAAGTAAAAACATATTCACCTTTTAGAAAATATTCAAATGTATACCAGTTGAATTTTTCAGAGAAATCAAATATCCCAACTTTTGGTTCTTTTATGTCTAATAAGCGAACTTGATCCTCGATGGTTTACTCCTTAAAACATGCACTGTAATAGGGAGATCTATTGAGCCTACTTCTGGGGGAAAAAATCTCTGCTTTTTTATATAAAATGTCCAACTTAATTTTTAAAAGTAGTTGAGGACCTCCATACCTACATGAGGGGCAGAGTGGTATAATAGACCACATGCAGGATTGGGAGCTGGGAAAAACTGAAACAAATGATAACTTGAACACTTGTTAGCTCTGTGACACTGGGCAAGTCACTGAATAGCTCTGATCTTTGGAGTCCTCATCTGAAAATGATGATAAATAATATCTATCTCACAGAGTTGTTGTGAGATTCAAATGAAATTATGTTATGAATAGTGATGTGTAAACATGGTAAGCCCTCTATAGATGTCAGTTATTATATACCTATATTCATTCATTCCCAGGCTCCACTTGTCAGAATCAGCCACATTGCTGTGACTTCCTGGTGGCAGCCTGAGGCAGTGCTTGTATGATACCCCACTTGCACTTACACAAATACATCTAGAGGTTTGGCTGAATTTTTTTTTTACCTTTCATCCAGGTGCTTTAGTGTTTTGTAGATATAACTGGCTCTCTCAAGGCCTAGATCTAAAATGTCCCATACACAGCAAACCTTAGGAAAACAAGTTATAAATACTGCACTTCATGTTCCAACAGAATCGTTTTATTTCCTTTTTTCCCCCTTCTTTGAAGGAACAGCTGGTAACATTAACAACTGTTCATTCAAGGTCCATAATGAAAGGTGAATGATATGAAAAACTCTTCAACCTCACATATATTTGCATAGACATAGCTCTTCAGTTAAATCATATGACTCACAAAGTGGTTTCTCATTAATCGTGGGGGAGAGGAAGAAGAAAAGGCAAGGTAGTTACACATGATCCATCAACCTTGAAGTCTAAATTATTTTTTATAGACAAATGGCAAATAAAATAATATTCCTATGATGTCAGCATAATTTAGGAAAGGTAATATTTCTGAATTAACTAAAAATTCACATTCAATTTAAAAAAAAAAAAAACATGTTCTTCCTACCAACTGTATAACATTGGTATACTAAACTGTATTTTAAAGATGAGAAGCTGAGGCTCAGAAGTGAGAGATTTGCCTAGAGTTACTCAGTTAATAAAAAACAGAGGTAGCATTTGAACACTTTTCTCTCTGGATTCCAAATACAATGCTAATTCCTTTATAATCCATTGCCTCTCACCTTTGGTACTTAAACATGAAGGAGTTATTTTGTTTGTTTGTTTGTTTGTTTTTTTCATTTGATGGCTCCAAATTTTATTCAGTCTTCCAAACTTTTCAATTTTAGAAAACAAAATGTTTATTATTGTTAGATGAAAAATTTAAATTCGAGAATTGTGAGAGAAAAGTTATAATATTGAGTAAAAACACATCTATTTCAGTATAACCAAATTATAGGAGATTTAACAGATTGTATGGATTATCAGATAGATGGGTAGAAAAAGAGTGAGAGTAAATCCTTTAAGTTTAACTATTAAGACACTACACTTTTTAAAAGTAATAAAATTTCCCTTGATTCCTATAACTGTTGATAGTCTCTCTTCTCATTTGAGAATAGGGAAGGGAGAGACTTTATTTTTGTGTATATTGTATCTTCCCAGTACACATTAAGATCTTGAAGGCAAGGACTTTTTTGTCTTTCAGCATTGTATACCCAATGTCTTGTGTATTTTAAGTATTTAATAAATAGTTATTGAGATGAATTGTGGAATATTAAGCTATGTGGATTATTTAGGGGAAAAAATTTGCAGGTTACCTTAGGGGGGTAGGTGAATTAAATTTTTGAAAGGAAGTTAAATATACACAACTGTTTGCAATACATTCAGTGCACACAAGTGTTTGAAATACATTTAGGAAGAAATATGTAAACCATATTTATTTATATTTATATGCTAAAAATCTTCATAACCTGACCTTTTTCTACATTTCTAATCTTAAACTTTTACTTGCATTTATTCCCCTCCATGTAGTCAACAATCCAATGACACTGGCTTTCATTGAGGTTTTTTGTGCAGGACAGTCTAGCTTCTTTCTCATCTTAATTTTTTGAAGTCTTAGGTTTCTTTTAAATCCCAGATGAAATCCCAACTTCTGCAAGAAGCTTTTTCTAGTTTTTCTTAATCATTGTGTCTTCTCTTCTGCTTTCTTCAATTTTTCCCACATACACCTTAATTGTTCAAAATTGTTTGGATGTTGTCTCCCCCATTAGATTCCTTGAGAACAAGGATATTTTTTCTGCTTTGTTTTGTGCCCCAGGATTTAGCATAATGCCTAGCAAGGAGTAAGCACTTAATAAATCTGCTGATTGATGATTTACTAACAATGAGCTCCAAGCTACTAAAAATGACTGGGAAGGAACAAGAATTCGTTCAAAAGTATTCCCTGAAGACCGCAGTCCAATAAACTAAAAATTGAAAAAAAAAAAAAAATCCTTACCTCTTAAAAAAAAAAAAAAAAAGCAAAGAGAAAAATGGTTTGGGGAACCCAAAACAATGGCTTTTCTATCCAATCAAGAAGTATTTATTAAGTACCCACTACATGACAGGAATTATGATAGGTACTTTGGCTACAAAAATAAAAATTAAATAGCTCCTGTCCACACAGAGCTTACATCTATCAAAGGAGGTCATATGATAAATACACACACATGTGAGTGGGCACATATATGTATATATTTATGTTTGAGTAGAGGTGTTTATATATAAACACATGATGCATGTATGTATTGTATATATAAGTATGCATGTGTGTATGTAGAGAGTGATATATAGATCCTTTGAATGTGGATCCAGTAAAAGCTCATGTTGTTTTCATCAAGGGAATGATGTAGGTAACTTTGAAGCCTTTCAAAGTTGAGAGATACGGTGTCCCCTAATCTGGAAAATCTGAATAAAAATTTTGGCCCTCTCTTTGAACCAGAATAAAGTCTGATTTTTTTTTCTTTTTCTTCTATGGAATGCTTATAGTACCTTACTATAAAATCTGGATTAAGTATTTGGTCACAGGCTATATGTAAACTGTGACTTCCACAAAATTCCCCCAAAAAAATCCTGTTTAATTTCTTGTGCCAACTGTGATAAAGAAAGTCACAATTTGGAAGGAATAACTGTAGACAGCAGAAAGAGAGCCACCAGGTGGAAATTTTTGGCCACAAGAAAAGAGAAAAATCATTACCTAAGGTATGAAGAAGTTGCTATCTGCTTTGGTGAAAGGATGCACATGAATGAAAACATAGTTCTTTTGAACTACTAAAGCATTAGGACAGTATAGTATATGTATAGTAATATGGGACAGTGAAAAGTGACTAGTTTTAGAAGGGGGCAGTGCCTTATGTTTATGAAGTCTTAGGCATAGGCAGGGTATGATTAATAACAGAGAAAAAATAAAAGGAAAAAAATAAATATCTTTAAAATAATAAAATATGATGCTTCTCTCTGGGAGAAAGCAAGTTTCTTGGGGAAGTTTGCTGGAGGCAGCTTTAGTATCAGTTAAAAGTAAATAATCACCCAAAATGCAGCCAGCTGGTAAAAATGCAAATGTTTATTTTCTCCTTCCAAAATAGCCCGGTTAGTTGAGGCCTATCTCTCTGCTTGGTTCTAAGAGCTCTTGCAGCTTTGTCCTTTGCTTCTACCTCTGCTTTCTTCAGCCTCCAATTCTGTTCCAAGTTGAATCTGTCTTGCCTCTGAGAGAGGGCTTCTGGCTCTCAGTCTCCCAGAGTGCTCCTCTCTTACCCCAGTCAATGTTCCGAAGTAAAACTCCTCACTCAGAGAGGGCTTCTGGCTGAACTCACTTGACACTCCCCTCTCAATCTAAATTCAGCTCAACTCTCTTCACTGGGCCTCTGCTTTCTTCTTATATATCAAAGAGTGGGATTATGGGTTTTCTCCCATAGTGCTCTCTGGCCCTAAGAGCTTCAAAGGAGGTGTGAATTCGGATATTTCATACTAAACCCTGAAATCTCCCAAAGGTGTGAACTCCAATGAGTAAAGGTGTGAACACAAGCATTGTATCAATTAGTTCTACTTAGTACCTTGTTTCAGGTTCTGGCCCAAAACATCTCCTTGTAAGATCAGATCAATAATCTATCAACTCTAATGAGTTAGCAGTTTGTAAAGATTCCAATAGGAAAATTCATCATCATGAATGCAGAAATCACCAAGGAAAATCATTGGAAATGGAGTGAATCAGTGACTCAGAAAACATTACAGTTGGAAGGGAAACTTTTTGCTCCAAGATCACCTTCAATCTATGCCATAGATAATACGATTGTATACACACACACACACACACACACACATACAAACACACACTTTTTTGTTTCCCCCATTAAAATGTTATCTTGATTTCCTAACTTGGGAGATTAATTGATATCCTCCTAAAATCACAGATAGTTGGGATCAGAGATATAATTAAAACTCATTCTCCTGACCACTTGTCCAGTACAACTTTCACCAGGTTATATTGCTATGAAGCCAAAATAATGGGACAGAAATAGATACTGGTATAATTTTGGCCATATGTTCTTTACCTGTACTATTTTTTTCATAACCTGGGGGCAAATCTTAAAGCAGACTGCTCTGGAAGACTTTTTGCTATTAAAACTCTATTGCCCACAGTGAACAATGACAAAAGCAATCCATATTATTTACACTGAAATTAATTTCTAAACATCCCATAAAACTAAAATATGCTCTAACATGAATCAGGCACAATAAAATTTTAGGCCACATGTGAACAAGGAAATGATTACTGCTTTTCTAAAGTTATTCTATTTGCATATCTAATCAAAATATTCTACTCTCCCTAAAGATATAGAGTATTATTTTCTAAAACATTTAAAGTAAATTAAATTATAAGTTCTATTTTGTAACTTTCCCCATCTCATGATTTGTTTTATTTAAATAAACATTAATGAAAATGCATATTATTCTATTTGAATAATAGAATAGAAACCTTGATATCAGAGATACTCTAGTCCAATCCATACAGTCAATATCCTGATTATCTGCTTGAAGATTTTCACTCAAGAGGAATTTCTGAGGTAGTCTGCCCTCACAGGATTTAATCTCAACTTCTCTTACAATCCCAATGACCCTCTCTGGAAAAACTTTGTACAAAAATGTTGTACCCAGAAGTGATTGGAAAATTCCTGATAAAATATGATCAGGGTAAAGAATAGAAAGACAATTACATCTTCATTCTGAATATTACACCTCTATTAAAGCAACAAATGATCAAGTTAGCTCTTTTAAGTTGTATTGAACTTTCTCCATATTGGAAGTATTTTCCTTCACCTTCATCACACAGAACTCCTTACCTTCTTCAGTAGTCAGATCAAACATCAACCCCTACATGAAACCATTCCTGATTCCCACACTTGTTTGTGTCCTCTCTCTCTAACTTGAACTTGCTTTTGTTTCATATCTATTATGTATGTGTATGTATGTATGTGCATATATAAAATGTATATATATATATATATAATACATGTATGTATATACTGTGTACATGTCTTCTTCAAAACACTGGTAGCACCTTAAGATCAAATACTTTTCCATTTTTTGTCTTTGTATTCTTAATACTCAACACAGATTAACAAATTTTCTTGATTGATTGATAGGATTCATATTAAGATTGAATTACACTAAGACCACTTTTTCCACATCAAATCCTACCTGTCCATGCCTTCCCATGTTGAATTTGAAAAGATAATTTTTTAAACCCAAGTAGAGAATTTGTTCTTATAAGTGTTATTATATTTGGCCCATGGGAGTGGGGTGAGGAAGGTGTTATAAGTGGAAAGAAAGTCTGTGAAAATATGTTGCATTCAAATTAATTCAGCAATTCCAGATGGATAGTTAATGAATATGGTGAACGAACATTTTTGAACACAGATAATAAGAAAATTTCATCTGTTTGCTTCTTGATATTTGTTACTTGGGTTTTATTTTTCTTTTATTTCAGAAGGGGATTAGGGAAATTATTGGGAATTTTTAAAATAATTTTAATATTAAAAAGTAGGTTAAACAAAACTCAACACAAACATGAAATACTGATTTGCAAGAAGAAAAAGAAAAAATCCTAACTTAGAAACAAAAATAATATCAGGAGCATAAGTGAAAGGGAACATAAACCTAAATTAATTAGACAAATGAAGCAAAATAAGATGATATAATAGTTGAGAAAACAAAAGCTCACAATCTCTATCTTACAAGTAATATCTAAAAAAGCAAAAGTACGTATAGACTAATAATGAGAGATGAGAAAAAATTTTTTTCTAAGTATTTATGTGAATCCAAAAAAATAGTTAAATCATGACATGAAAATTCAAAGAGCTATGCAAATAAATTGTATTATGATTAAAAGAAAAAAATAAATAATAAATTACTATCAATATTAACCTTATATTTCAAATAGCATATTATCTAAATTGATAAGTGAAAAAAATTAAGTGAATCTCAAAAAGACATTGTATGGCACAATAAAAGTGGGAGTTTGATGTTCCTCTCTCAAAATCTGACAAATCCAAAAAAGAATGATAAGCAAAATGGAAGCTATGAATGTGAACAAATTATTGGAGAAATTATAGCCAAAAGATTTTTATGGGATCTATGAATAGACCTGTAAAAAATACATATTTCAAAGCACTACATGACACATTTATAAAAATCAATCCTAAATTAAAACACAATAAATATACTTATATCATAAAGCAATAAAAGCAGTATATAATTCAGAGAACACAAACAAATGGTATAAAACCTAACGGAGATGATATTAAAATCTGACCTAACAAGTGAATCTGAGAACAATTTAAAAGAACTATTAATAATTATGTGAAAGACAAAAATAAGTGAAAAAATAGCTTACCAAAAATTTTGAGATGCAGCTAAAGTAATGCTCAGGAAAAAATGTACATCCCAAGACATATGTTAACAAAATAGGAAAAGAAGAAATTAATGAATTGAATTGCACTTATAAATTAGAAATGCAACAAATAAGTCCAAAATAACACAAAAAGGGAAACCTTGGAAATTAGAAGGAAATAGATAAATTAGGAACTAGAAAGTCTGCGTAAATCTTAACCAAAATAAAAAATAAATTTTTTTTTGGGGGGGGACAGAAACTGATGAAATTAATAAACTATTTTCAATATGATCATAAAAAAGTAGGTACAAAATCAAATCAAATTTTTTTTTAAATTTTAAGTGAAGTCACAACAAAACCATAAAACATAAAAATTATCAGCATCTCCTATGCAGTTGTATGGTGCCAAAACTGAGAGAGAAAAAAGCAAATAGAAGTTTCACATCAAAAATATCTATATCTAAAATACCTAAATTAATTGATGATCAGTTAGAGATATTAACCAGTCTACTCTTAGAAAAGGAAATAGAACTGGTTGTAAGGATTTCAAATAAAATAATTTCCTGATCCTAATGAATTTACATTGAAATTCTATCAATTTTTTAAAAAAATAATGAATGCTTATACTGCTCAAATTATTCCCAAATAATAGCAGTAAAAAGCATTCTACCAAACTCCTTTATGAGACAAATATAACTTTAATATCCGAATCATGGAAGGTTAAAACAGTTAACTATAAACTAATACCATTAATTAATATTGGCTCAAATACTTTAAACGAAGTCCTTTCAAACAGACTAGAGCAATTTATCCAAGAAATCAGTCATTATGACAAAATTAGATTTATACTGGTGATGTGGGGAAGGTCTGATATAAGGAAAACACTCAATATAATGAATTGTTTTTAAAAATCCAAAACAACTGAATTGTCTTCATTGATATAGAAAAATCTTTGACAAAACACAATGCTCATGTATGGTTTAAAAGCCATAAAGTAGGGGTATTTTTAATATCATAAGTATATAAAATCCAAGATATACATTCCATGGAAAGAGAATACATCCAAAGTTTACCCAAAAGTTAAGTCGTAAAGTGAGGCCCTCTCTCTTTTTCTCTTATTTGATATAGTTTTACAAATGCAAAAATTTAAAAAAAGATTGACAAAGAAATCAAAAAGAAACAATACCTATTCACTCGTGATATGATAGTTTACTTAGAAAATCCTAAGGAATCAACAACAACAAAACAAAAATTTAAGCCAAGACTTAGTTTCAACAATTTTATAGGCTACAAAATACCCCCCTCATCAATAGTATTTCTATGTAATAATAATCAAATCCAAGAGACAAATATGGAAGCATAAAACATTTGAAAGTCAATCTACCAAAACATAGTCAATATTTCTAAAGACTAATTATAGTGTTCCTCAAAAAATAAAGATCATAAATGAGAGAAATAATCAGTGCTCAGTCTAGTTGATGCCAATATGATTAAAATGATCAACATAAGCTAATAATATGATGTCATTAATTATAATATAAATTAATAGAGATAAAATAAATTAATAATAATCTCTGAATTAATGGAGATTTAATACCATATTGATAGAATTAACAAAGGGATATTTCACAGAAATTAATAAAATAATGAAAAAAAATCATTTGGATGAACCAAATATCTAAAACTATCAAGAGAAATAATGAAAAAGAAAAGAAATGGAAGGAGAATAATATTTCCAGAACCCAATTTTTTGGACTGATTAAAAAAAAAAAAAAACAGAAAAATAGATAAATGGAATACACAAGGGAGAATAAAAAATGATGCAACTCAATAGCCTAGTGTTTGATAATCTTCAGAACATAAATTATTGAGGAAATAAATCCTCATTTGATAATAACTGCTGTGAAAACTTCAAAGCAATCTGGCAGAAATTAGTTTCAACCCAACATTTTATGCAACATTGTATAACAAATTCAAAATGTATATGTGACACGGATGTTGAAGATTATGCCAGAATAATATTAGAGGAGAAGGTCACATATTTTTCCTAGCTATTGGTAATATCTGAATTCCTAATTACAGAATATAAATAATTACAAAAGAGAAAGCAAATAAGTCTTATTACAAGACATAAGGAAACTATAGTTCATTTAAGGTAAGAAGAGAAGTAGTTGACTAGGGAAAATCTGTGTAACAAATATCTCTTATGGTGATTTGATAATTTAGATATACTGACAATTGATAGAAATATCCAAAATCAAATGCCATTTATTAATAAATAAATTATCAAAGGATATGAATAAATAATTTTCAAAAGAATCATCAAAAATTATTAACAATCAAATGAAAGAATGCTCCAAATTACCAATAACAAGAAAATGTAAATCAAAATGAACCTGAAGATTCATCTTATATCTAACAAATTGACAATAATAAAAGATGTGAAAAGTTATATGGAAAAACAGGTGCATTAATGCTTTGTTGGTGAGCTATCAAGAAAGACCATTCTTGAAACCAATTTAGAATTATGCAAATAAGGTGGCTAAAATGCCCACTCTCTTTGATCCAGAGATTCTATATCTAGTTATATACTTCAAGGAAGTCACTGACAAAAAGAAATGCTTCCTATAAGTCAATTCACTTATGTTACTGTTGTTCAGTCATTTCAGTCATGTACAACTCTTTATGACCCTTTTGGGGTTTTCTTGACAAAGATACTGAAGTGGTCTGCCATTTCCTTCTCCAGTTCATTTTATAAATGAAGAACTGAGGTAAATAGGGTTAAGTGATTTGCCCAGAGTCACATAGTAAGATTCTGAAGTTGAATTTGAACTCAGGAAAATGAATTCACACACTATGGACTACATCACCTAGCTGTCCAAAATTACTTATAGCATCTTTTTTTTTTTTTTTTTTTTGTGGTAACAAAAAACTGGAAACAAAGTATATCCATGGATTGTGGATGCATAGAGTTTGTTCAGGTCTAGCAACTTGAACTCATTGATGGCTTTAGGGGTTCTCTCAACATCTCACATATCTTGAATTTCAAACCGGTTAACTAATTTTTATTTATCTTTCTTAGTTTGAAGATATTCCTCTTCATTAAAAAAAAAAAAAAAAGATATAAAGAATATGAGTTTGAAAAATTCTGTCTTTTCTTAGTTTTCAATAAATTATCATGTGATTCATCTCATGTAATGATACTATCCTTTCTTTGTTCTGTCTTATTTCCAACAGAAGTTCAAAAAGAGAAAACAATTCTTATTATTCTCAATATTCATTGCAAATTCATTTCATTCTGAGCTTCAGCATTCTTTACATTTTGTCAAGTACCAAGCCACCATGTTTTATACTTATCCTTAGTTACTTTGTCCTTGTTTCTATCTCCTCTAAATATGATTTTTAAATGTCAGTTTATTAATGAGAATTTTGTATATTTACATGGGTTTGATTAGACCACTCCCCAGCATAATCAGCAGTCAATACTAGAAAAGTAATCAAAAGACCTATATTCAAACCCTATCTCTATATTTTACTAACTATATAACTTTGAATCAACCACTTTCCTTCTCTGCACCTGATCTTAAGAATGAAGTGAAAAGTTTGGACTCAATTGTCTCAAAGGTCATTTCCAACTCTCGAACTTAAGTCACATAATGTCTTTTCTTCAACATGAGAATGCTTTGTATTGACAGAACTTACTTTTTTAAAGCACTGCATTTAGCCTAGGAAATTTCCACATAAAACTATATACCAAAGAACTCTACACATCCTTTCTCTGACCTCTTTGAATTTTCAATAAATCTCAATTGTACAAGAAATTATGTCACAGTTTTTCCTTCCTATTATTTCCAAGAAAGGCATCACTGTATGGTGGCTAGATAACTGGCCTGGCAGTCAGGAAGATATGCATTCAGGTTCTGTCTATGATACATAATGGTTACATGACCTTGGGCCAATCAGCAAACTCCCAGTGATCTAAGTAATTCATTAAGACTATAAAATGCATGGAAAACACTAACATGAATTTGTAAGGGGAGTTCCCAAGGAAATCACAAGTCCATATATCTATCTTTGTCTAACACAAATTGTATAATGGAAGGGTTGCTTTTTTTTTCTCTCTTCTTGAAAGCTAGTAGCACAGTGGAAAGAGGACTGGAACTAGTCAGGAAGATCTGAGTTCAAATAAAATTTCTCTTATCTCTTTCTTCCTCCTTCTATCCCTCTCTTTGTTCCTCCCACTATCTCTTTCCCTCTGTTTCTCTCTGTCTCTGTGTGTGTCTCTCTCTGTCTTTGTCTATGTCTCTCACTTCCTATCTTCTCTGAGTGCATCTCTGTGTCTATGGCTGTATCTCCCTGTCTCTTTTATGTCTGTATCTCTTTTTGTCTCTCTCTATCTCGGACTGTCTTCTCTGCATCTCTGTACCTGTTTTTCTCTTTATCTCTCTATCTCTGTCTCTGTCTCTGTCTCTGCCTTTCTGTTTCTCTGTCTCTCTGTCTCTCTCTCCCCGTCTTCTCTGAATGTGTGTCTCTGTGTCTGTCTGTATCTGTATCTCTCCCTGTATCACTTTGTATCTCTCTTTTTGTCTCTTTCAGTCTCTCTCCATCTGTATTTTCTGAGTGTCTCTCTCTCTCTCTTTTTCTCTCTCTCTCTCCCTTTCTCTCTCCCCCTTCCTTCCATCTTTCCTTCCCTGATCCTTCCCTACATGTTTTTTTACCTTCTCCCTCAAATTCATAGACTTTCTCACATGTTAATGTTGACAATATATATTCTCATTTACCATCCCTCTGTTCTTTTCAAATAACATCCTTTCCATAATTATATTCGAGTCATAAGTTATATCCCATCAAATCTCAGGGGTATCTATAAAGTCAATTTTAACACCTTAGGTTAAGTTCCCTAAAAAGATCCATAAGTAGGGATTTTTGTGACAGGAACAATCACCACAAACCACAATCAGGACAAGTAGCCAGAAAGGCATTCTGAGTTTGAGGATAAAGAGGAGGGTAGCAGGCATTAGGAAGTAGCAGCAATCTGTCTAATTTTTAGCTTATCATTTTAAAGAATTATTCAATTATTTGTATAGAGTTAATTGAGAGGTAGAATCATTTAGGTTTTTTCACACATGGAATCCAAAAATTATACTAGATTCCAGGCTACAACTCTTAGTGCTAGGAAGTCTAACTCATCTGCACCAGGCCAGAATCAAGCCTCCCTTCCCATTAGTTGGCCAGTCTAGAGTTTCACTTTTCTTAGAGAATACCCACATTACAGAGCCAGAGCCTAAACCATTTCCTATTCCTTAAACAGAATGCTCCTCCTACTCCCACTTTCACAGTCCTATCACCTTCCCTTGACACAATTCTACCCCCACCTTTTACCTTAGAAGTAGAGAAATTCTATTAGTCCCTGACCCATCTAAATACTCTGTCTTGGCAAGTTTTTCACCTATGGAAAATCCTTGGTTGCTCTCACTGTAATTTTGACAGTAGTTGGTTCACAAGGTTTATCATTCATACTTTGCCCATTTGGACGTAGATATTCAAAGTCATATTTATTGCCCCCTCTGCTTTAAAATATTTTTTACTATAAATTACCATGTTTTCTGCCCATATAATTTTTCTTCCCATATAATATTTGCTGAATTGTCTGACTTGATGGATACTATATATTGGCTCAGTTTTTCCCCTCCCCCATTTTGCATTTCAAATCTTATCCATCAGATTTATAAAACTCTGTGTGTGTGAAATATGTACATTTCTATGTGTGTATGTTTTTTTTTTTCCCTTTGTTGTCAAAGAATAATAGGGTTATGTTTTAACTCATGCAAGAACTGGATTTCAATGAAGCAGAATTATACAAAGCCATCAGGCTCACTCTCTCTTCCAAAGTCATCAAAATCCAGTAGCAAGACAAAAGACAGAGATGTCTGCAAATATCCTAAAATGTAGTGGATGACTTTGGCATCTTCGATGCCTGAACAAACTCTGAGCACTCCACAATGTTGCTGCAGCTGCCTTCATGGTTGTTGTGGTTCTCATCTACCCATTTGGGCAAGAGAAATCTTCATACATTCGGGGTAAACACCCCTTCAATTCACCAGTGAATTTGAGACCCTTTAATTACCCTCAATTTGGTTTAGACTATCTATAGAGAAGGTTTACAAGGATGTGGTCACTGCAAATACAGTTTCTTGGAGCCACAGAAGAGATCTCAGTGCCAAGTAGACACCAAAAGTAGATAAGGAGTCTGGAAAAGGGCTTGGCAAGCCCTCACACCAGAGATGCTAGTTCTCCTTCAATATTCCATACTCCTCAATATAAATGTTTTTAAATATTGTGTATGTATGTATGTGTGTGTGTGTGTGTGTGTGTGTGTATACACACACAGATTGCCAACTCTCATATTGTAAGTTATAGCTCTGAAATTCAAATCTCTTTTTCAAATCTATACCAATAGCTTTAAAAAATAATTAACTTCATAAAATTTAAATTTGTGCTATGAAATCTATGTTAATGTTACTTTTATTTACCCTGTAAGTCTAGTTGCCCACAGGTACTTCTGCTTTTATAGCCATTTTTAAAATGCATACACCAACCTCTTGGTAGGATATACACTAATCTCATAAATAGTCCCAACATAAATACAATATAAATTCCCAAGGAAATCAAACAAATAGAAATTTGAAATGAGAATGATAATATATCATATGTCTTTGAATAGGACCAACCCAAATTTCTTGTAGGCCATGGGCTACTGGACTAGTGTTTGTTTTCATGGCTGATTAATAGTTCTGATTAGTCCTTGAAACAGAAAATCCAATATCCTTTAGGAAAACCCTAAAGATGCAGATGATTTTGAATTCAAGAAGGCCTATTCACAACAGGAATCAATGGAGAAAGAAGGCAATGTTACTTGAGACAAAATTCTACCACTTCCTGAAAGTGCTCAGCAGAGATGGGGGTTGGGAAAGAGGATAACAGAGAATGTATTCAGAATACCAAATTGAAGTTTCATCAGTCTAAAAGCCAGCTTTAACAACTCACATCCCAATGTGGAAATTTAAAGCTTCCTTTCTGTGAATTTTGACTGGTTTATTGCCATGAAAAGAACCTTCACCTCCCCTAGAGCTCTTACCTCTTGGATTGAATCTGCTTCCTGGAGACGGTGAGTATTTACATCAGCAGCAAGGCTGCTGAAATTCAATCACAGCCAAATCAATGTGTGAAATGAGGATGATTTCAAAAGGATGAAAGTTCTGAAAAGCTGCAGAAATGTGGAAACTGCACTAATTTCTGCCACATGCATATTATCTAAAGATCAGGTGACTGCAATGGAACAGTTAGGTTCAATAAAAGCAACTGTACATTTTATACAAGGGAATTACTTAGTTTTCCAATCATCCACAGGATCTGGGGAGAGCATGACTTAGCTTTCTGTCATTCCTGGCTTTCTCAAATCTCTTTAAAAAACAAAGCAAAACATTAATCCTTTATAGTCTAGCACTTGGCACAGTGCCTTGCACATAATCAGTACTTAATAAATGTTATTTAATTTAATAGAATAGAGCAAGATGTAGAATTTAAGGTGTAAAGGAATTAAGGTCACCTCAATCTGGGATACCTTCAGTGTTATTAAGAGTCTGCCTACTTAACTCTCTTTAGCAGTACCATAACTATCAATTGTTATACACAGTTACCTTACAGCTACTTAGAATAGGTGGGCAAAATAATACATTCCTTACATTCAACATCAAAAGGAATAAGAAGACTAGGTAAGGGGGCATCAATGAGTTTTCTGAATAGATTAAGGAAGTGTTATGAAGTGTTATGGCATGGGGTTTAGAATCAAGAAAGAATAATATTGTCTCTGCCTCTCAAAAGAATGGGGTGTAAGACATAAAGATTATAACAGGAACAAGAGCAATTTCATGAGAATTGACTAAAGAATAAATAGTTAATAATGAAAAGACTTAAGGATGTCTAGACTTGCATTTATAGCCTCTGAAGATTTTGCTCTCTCTCTTTTTTCTCTCTCCCTCTCTTCTTCTTCTTCTTCTTCTTCTTCTTCTTCTTCTTCTTCTTCTTCTTCTTCTTCTTCTTCTTCTTCTTCTTCTTCTTCTTCTCCTCCTCCTCCTCCTCCTCCTAGTCATGTACTACAAATTGTCACATACTGCTTATGATAATCACTATGAAAATAATTACTTGTTAATTAATATACTTATATACCAAAAGTTGTTGCAAAACATGAAATTCCATAAATAACATGAAAATTCTTACAAAACTAGTTGGCATATTCTCTAAAATTTGATAATTTCAGTTCATAGATAGGCTGAGGAAGTTTGGACAAAGTTTTTTGTTGTTGTTGTTTGTTTGTTTTGGAAATATAACATGTCTAAGAAATGAAAGAGTCAAAGATTTAAGCCTATTCAGAAGATTCTCATCTATAAAATCTAAAGATATGGGTACAGATATAAATGATACAGCTATAAGAAATATTTTCTTGCAGAAGAGTCATGAAGTGCTATGTATATGACAAATATTGACTACATCACAAAACAATGAAATTGCTTATATTTTAATAGAAAATAAAAGACTGGTAACTGATTTTATGAAATAAATCTCACATTTATATAAATTTAAGTTTTACAGACCACTTAACATATATCATTTCACTAGATCTTCACACTAATCCTTTCATGTAAATACTCTAGATCATATAATTCTCATTTTATAGATTATGAAACTCAAGCTGAAAGAGGTTTATGAACACAGGTCTCTCCTGATTTGTTTCCCAATTCTCTCTTCATTCCATCATGCTGCTTATATATAAGGGAGTCATATAAGAATCAGCTTTCTATAAGCAGTCAGTCCACTGCTCAGTGAAAAAGTCAAAATCAATTTCAAATGAGACCCAAAGGGTAAAGATCAGAAGGGGAAGATACTGCAATTGCAAATTAAATTTGCCTAATCAAACGAGCCAATTCTGGAAATTATAGGAAATGGAATGGATACTAATCTTGTTTATCACCATTTTCCGTAAAAGTTCAACAGGAATAAAAGCAATTGGCAAAACAAGGAAGCCAAAAGAGCCCATAAACCATCTAAGCCAGGAAACATTTGATCCCCTTGCCAGTTCAGAAATATGGCAGTGAAGGCAATACTAATTTAGCATACAAATTCATTTGTAAAACACTTATAAAGAAGCTAGAAAATTATGATAAGCAATATCACTTTTTGAAATAGCAAATATATACATGCATATATATATAAAAGCAAAAGCAAACCTACAAAAAAAATAATGTGGTATGAGATCCTATAGAAATAGATACATAATATAAAAAGAGTTCAATGATGAAACTGATGTGGGTTGTGGTCTCTTTAAGAATTGATTTATTCCTTTCTTTCTGATTTCCAATCCCTCCTAGTTGATGCATTATCAATTCAGAAAGCTAGGACCTTTTGATTCACAAATCCTAGTCCCTCTGAATTCCAACAGAAAATCTGGGCCTGTCTCAGCCCCACCTGGATCTGAGCCAACTTGGAACTCCACCCACAGGCCCCTTTAGCTAAATCTTTCATTATAAAAGAGCCAAACTAAAATCCTCTCTTTGCAGAGGTTCCAAACATGCCAGCCTTATGCCTGCCATGCCAGGGATCTCTGTCCACTGGAATCCTGTTTAATGAGAATGATCTACACACATATTGAAGGTATCCTTGATGAAAATATTAAAAAGAAGCACAGATTTTTGTCAATAATTTTCTACAATAAGTCACATTTTTTACATTTACAAAATTGACTAAAAAGTGCAAAAAAGTTCCACTCTAATATGTCATTTAAAAAAAAATTCACCCAGTTTAAAAAAAAAAATGCAATGAATTTCAAAGAGTCTCTCATGAATAACTTAAACTCATATAAAATCTTTGCCAAATGAAACCACAGTGAGACTTGCATTTTTGCGTTCCTTCACAGGCTAATTGTATAATATTTCAGAACCTGATTCTTTTTGTAGAGCAAAATAATGGTTTGGTCATGTATACTTATTGTGTATCTAATTTATATTTTAATATATCTAACATCTACTGGTCATCCTGCCATCTGGGGGAGGGGATGGGGGGAAGGAGGGGAAAAATTGGAACAAGAGGTTTGGCAATTGTCAATGCTGTAAAGTTACCCATACATATAACCTGTAAATAAAAGGCTATTAAAATTTTTAAAAAGAAAAGAAAAGAAACCACAGTGAGAATATTATACAAGGGACAAAAATAGTAATATCAAATAAATTACATGATAGAGAGAATAATTGCCAAAGGTTTTTGTCACTATTTTGTGGTATGTGGTACTCTGGGTCTAGATGGAAGTAGATTGTATGCAGATGGGAAAATTTCATTTTATGCTCAAATTTATGAATAATGTGAGAAATGGCATTTGGTTTCTGATGAGGTCTAGATATGGGGTACCTAATGAAATTAGGGTTTAATTGAGGTCTAGTGGCAGGTTCAGGATACAGGGAGTCAAATAGCACTCCCCTGCAACCTCTTTGAGTTCAGCGCAAGGATATGGAGTTAAATGAGGTCTACAAGGGGTTCGAGAATTCCCTGAAAAGGAATTTACAAGCCCAACAAGCTAGATTGATAAAAGAGATTTATCATGGGGATTGGAAGTAAGGTTAAAGTATAAGGAAACAGGTAAGGATGAAGAGATAAGAAGGGCACCAGAAACAGGATTCCAGTGGACAGAGATCCCTGGCATGGCAGGCATAAGGCTGGCATGTTTGGAACCTCTGCAAAGAGGGGATTTTAGTTTGGCTCTTTTATAATGAGATTTAGCTAGAGGGGCCTGTGGGTGGATTTCCAAGTTGGCTCAAATCCAGGTGGGGCTGGGACAGGCCTTGATCTTCTATTGGAATTCAAAGGGACCAGGATTTGTGAATCAAAAGGTCTTAGCTTTCTGAATTGATAATGCATCAACTAGGAGGAGGTGGGAATCAGAAAGAAAGGAATAAATCAATTCTTAAAGGGACTATAACCTGCATCAGTTTCTAGAGTTATGAAAATTAAATTGGAGAAATGAAACTTAAATTAGAAAAATAAAACCAAATTAGTAAGTACATCAAGGAATAATCCAAGGTTGAAATTTATCTTCCCCTGGGGGCAAGGACTGACTTTTGTAATCTAGGGTGGTGGCTTAAGATTTGAAAAGAATCTTTCTCCTCATCATCTGGTAATTACATTGGAGCTGTTTGCACTGGATATTGCCTTGTTGTCTTAAAAGGCCTGTATTCTTCCCAACTGTAATCCTGATTGCTTTTCTGTTGGTTGATGACATCAGAGTCCTGAATTTCTAAAGTCTCTCTGGATGTAACCTCAGCTGCTATGGAGCCCCACCTGTCCTTTGGTTGATACTTTGGAGCTGGACCTTGCCTCTCCTTCCTCTGGGTCAATATACATTTAGAGGCCCAGTGAAAGCCTTGGTTACATTTTGGACATGGGGTTTTGGGTTTTCTCTCACTCTGTCTTCTCATTGTATCTCTGTATCTACATTGAACTCTTAGATGTCCAACTTTTCCACAATGAAAACATCGACGAGTTTCTCTAGAATTCCTTTGCCAAGAAGGACCTTGTCTTTCCATGTTCATCATAGTTTGGGCATAATAAGCATTTGTGGCCACTGTGGCACAGCATCTTATGATCTCCTCCAAAGAAGCATCTTTGTCTAGCCCCCATATAATTCTTTTGCAAATCTCATTGGCATTTTCCTTAGCCAAATGTCTAGTCATTATTTCTGTGGCAGCATTATCTCCAATGGTTCTTATTACAGCTGTTTGCAAACGTCCCACAAAATCTGCAAAAGGTTCATTGGGACCTTGCTCTATTTTTGTGAAAGCATTATTTCCATCTTTCTGTCCAGGGAGAGAACTCCAAGCTTTTATTGCAGCCTTAGAAATTTGCTCATACACTGTTATTTTCTCTTAGCCCTCTGCATGTATCATATTGAGAACTCTAGGATAGATCATGTGACATATAAAGCAATAGGAATGAAGATAATGGAAAAGTAGTCTAGCTTGAAGCTTACTGTTAGGTTAAACGTATTTATTGAGAATCATTGTCAGTTTGTAATTGTGGCTTCTTGTCCTATCTCCCTTCTAGCATGTAAGTTCCTATGAATTGATTTAACTATTCTGGAGAGCAATTAGGAATTATCCCCAAAGAGCAATCAAACTGTATATATCCTTTGATCAAGTGGTACTGGGTCTATATCCAAAGAGATCTTAAAGGATGGAAAGAGACCCACATGTGTAAAAATGTTAGTGGCAGCCCTTTTTGTAGTGGCAAGAAAGTGGAAACAGTGAATGCTCATCAATTGAAGAATGGTTGACTAAATTGTGGTATATAAATGTTATAGAATATTACTGTTCTATAAGAAACAATCAGCAGGATGATTTCAGAAAGGCCTGGAGAAACTTACAAAAACTGATGCTAAGTGAAATGAGCAGAATCAAGAGATTATTATACACAGCAATAAGAAGATTATATGATGATCAATTCTGATGGCCACAGCTCTTCTCAAGGGTAAGATCATTCACATCAGTTCGAATGATCTTATGATGAAAAGAGCCATTTGCACCCAATGAGAGGACTGTGGGATGAGTGTAGATCACAACATAGTATTTTAACTTTTTTGTTGTTTGCTTGCATTTTGTTTTCTTTTGCATTTTTTTCCCCCTTTTGATCTGATATTTCTTGTGCAACATGATCATTGTGGAAATATGTATAGAAGAACTGCACATGTTTAACATATATTGAATTACTTGCTATCTAGGGGAGGGAAGAAGAAGGGAAAGAAAAAATTTGGATTACAAAGTTATGCGAGGGTGAATGTTGAAAATTATCCATGTATACGTTTTGAAAATCAAAAACCCTTAATTAAAAAGAAAATTTTTAATAGAATGTAAGATCCTTGGAGGCAGGGACTGGCTATGTAATGAGGGATGGAAATCCAATTAATGGGATATCAGAGGAGGGACTTGTGCTTCAGAATAGGAAATAAAATGCTGCCTTTGTAGTTTCAAAGGTGTGTCTCCTCACCTAAGTACCCATTCTAACAAGAATGTAAAATAAATCTTTCCTACATTCATCAGTGAGTCAGTGAAGTTTTTTGTAAAGTATTTTGTTTCTTATAATATCATACTTACTAAGATAAGCAATAAAATGTTACAGGACTTTTTCAATAAAACCATTGACTACACAAAAGCTGTATATTATTAGTTTTTGTTGTATTATTAAACTGATGATATTGACTACACAAATATCATCAGTTTAATAATACAACAAAAACTAATAATATACAGCTGAATGGCTAGTCCATTGAGTTAGTATTTGGATACTTTTGATGTGATTTACAATGTGAGGTTTGGTACCAAATGATGGTAGGCACCAAAAGTTGGGGTTTCGTTATGCAAAGAATTCACAATGGCGATTCTCTTTGGCAAAAAGTAGATTTATTTATAGGAATTCATCACAAATAAAATGGAGGTATACAATAGTCGCCAGAAATGGTAGATATGAAATAGAATGGGGAAGCATATGAAAGACAAGTTTCTCAGTATAACTCACAATTACCCTGTGGAAAGGGATACTCCATGAGGTTGGGACATCCCCTTAGCTGGCAGGTTAAATCCTGAAAGGGACTTTTAGCATCTTAAAAGAGTTAGTTACCTGTAAGAAAGAGAAACAGTATTAGGAAGCATAGTGGAGTTAGGGGAGATTTTGCATGGCATGGGGAAAGAGGAAGTAGAAAGACCCCACAAAGCAGAGTCCCCTGGTGGATGGTCCCAAAGGAGGATGGTAATTATGGCATGGGGTATAAATTGTAATATTGGGAGAATTTAGCCGTAGGGACTTGATATAACTTGGATTTCTGACTGGATTATTTTCAGTGGGTGGGACCATATAACTAAACTGATCTTTATTATCAGGGCCTCTTTCCTGCCTGCTCCAAGGATCAATTCTTTAGTTTCTCTTGGTACAAAATACCATTCAGGATTTCATCACTTTCAAGTTATCAATGCTCTTTCTCAAATGTAGCACTCAAAACAGAATAAAATGTTGAAGACATGATCTGACCAAAAAAGAGGACAGTAGTACTATTAACACCTCCCTAGTCCTGAACATGATGTCTCTTTTATAGCAACTGACAATTATATTAGCTTTTGGGGGGTGTCATGTCATACTGTTGAGCAACATTAAGTATACACTCTACTAAAATTCCTAGACCTTTTTCTGAAAGGGTTTCAAACTACACTTGGCTTATCTTAGGTTAATTAAATTATGTAGGATATTTTATAGTTATCTTTATTAAATATCTTTATGAGACTCATCGTAAAAGTCTAAGCTATCAAGATCATTTTTAGATATTGATTCTGCATCCAATATGTTAATTATCTATTCTAATTTTATTAAATCTGAGAATTTAATAAGTATTGTTTATATCAGAATCACTAAAAATAATCTTAAATCGGACTGGACAAACCCCTGGAGGCTTTTTCCAAAGTAAAACTGACAGGGGGTGAACCCTGAAACTGTCCTTGACTTTTGGGGTGAGCCCTGAGACTCTTCTAATAGAGATTCACCTTTCAGGGCAGTTAAGTGGTTTCATTAAGATTGGCCCAGAACTACTCCCTTCTTAGCTTGAATTTAAATGGTCTCATTTAGCTGGAGATCTGGACCTGATACTTCTATTGAGTAGCTGTACCCTCTATTGAGCTGAAAATTAGTCCAGGACCACTTCTACTTAGCTAGAACTTAAAAGTGAATCTTACTCAACTGGAAATCTGGAAATCTAGGCCTGAGGCAGTGACAACATTGAAGAAATTTCATTCAATTGAAACTTCAGTCTCAGATTTCCTCTTAAAAGGCTATTTTGTGCTCATTTTGCAGAGGCCCAAAGCAGGACCATACCTTGTCAAGGAACCTCTCTCCTTGGCATAGCTGCCTGTCAGGACCCTTTCTGCTGTGGAGACATTCTCTTCTCAGTGTTCACACCTCTGTTTATCTCTCTGCCAGGATTTCTCTGTTAGAATCTTTATTTCTCTGCCAGGACTTTATCACTCGAAGTCAGTCTTCCTAGCAAAAGCTGACTTCTGCAGTGCCAAGTAAACTTCCTTTTGCCAGGCTAATATTTTGGGTTCGTGAATTTTTTCACATTGGACCTGCACCGACCAAAGAGGGGTTCCCACTACTCTCTGCATTGCCACTGACCGCATCATTTTGGCTACCTAACCGCATCAAAACCTAACACAATTTTAAAAAGCATTTATTAAATGCATACTGTGTACCAAATGCTAGAAAACTGTGTTACAGAGAAAAAAAAAAAACAGCTCCACTCCTCAAAGAGATTCCATTCTGTTGATCTTTCAGTAAATTCTTTGGATCTATATGTTCCACTGACTTTAAATCATTCAGCAGATCAACAAGCATTTATTAAGTACCTATTATGTGCCAAGTAGCTATTCAAAATACAAAGACAAAATAAATAAATAAATAATCAACAGTCTCTGCCCCCACATGGCTCACATTATATGATTTAAGATCACTGGTAATTTTGGTGAGAGCAATTTCAGTTGAGTAATGAGGTCAAACAGCAAAAAGGTGAGAAAGTAAAGGAGACATATGAAGTCCATGAGTGTAGATAGTATTTTTTCCGAGGAGTTTGATTGAAAGGGAGAGGAGAAATAGGAGACTAGTATGGACTTACTCTCTTGTCTGGAAGAAGTCCCAGACTATTCTGTTTGTATAGAGTGATTGCAAGGATAGAACTCTTTATCACCCTCCTTTGTCCATCTCTCATCTTCTGGGTATTTTTAAACAACCTTTTGAGATATTAATTAGCATATCTTTAGACAGGTTTCCCTTTAATGTCATCTTTACCCTTATTATATAGCTAACTCTGGTTAGTGTGGTAAACTCCTCTATGGATTTAATCTGTCAGTCAATGGTGTACTCCCACTCCATAGTATATTCCTTTAATGGATTCTCCCAAACTCCTTTCCTTGATAATGATAACCCTATTTCTCTCCCACTCTATTTCATATTTGCCACTCTTGGTGCCTATTTTACATCTTATTTTGTCTGTAACCTCTTCCCCCAAATAAACCTACTTTTTGGCAAAGAGAATGGCCATTGTGAATTTGTCACATGTTTATTTCGAACTATTGCTAACCTGATCTCATCAGTAAGATCCAGTGAAGAATTTTTAAAGATGGGGAATATTTGAGATTATAAGGCAGGAGAGAAGAAACGAGCATAGGGAGAAAGGTTGAAAATTATAAGAAGGGGACTATTGGGGACAATCTGCTGGAAAAAATAGAAGGGAGAGTGATAAAAGGTATATGTAGAGCAGCTGGCTTTGAGAGAGGGGCTACGTCATTATGGAAAAGGAATAGAAGGGAGGAGAAAAGAATGATGTCAAATAATGATAACCCTATTTCTCTCCCACTCTCTTTCATATTTGCCACTCTTGGTGCCTATTTTACATCTTATTTTGTCTGTAACCTCTTCCCCCAAATAAACCTACTTTTTGGCAAAGAGAATGGCCATTGTGAATTTGTCACATGTTTATTTCAAACTATTGCTAACCTGATCTCATCAGTAAGATCCAGTGAAGAATTTTTAAAGATGGGGAATATTTGAGATTATAAGGCAGGAGAGAAGAAACAAGCATAGGGAGAAAGGTTGAAAATTATAAGAAGGGGACTATTGGGGACAATCTGCTGGAAAAAATAGAAGGGAGAGTGATAAAAGGTATATGTAGAGCAGCTGGCTTTGAGAGAGGGGCTACGTCATTATGGAAAAGGAATAGAAGGGAGGAGAAAAGAATGATGTCAAGAAGTCTTTAGATGAAGAGAAGAAAAGGACTTCATTTCAGATGGCCAGTTTTCTCAGTAAAAAGGAAGGTCTTTAGCTGGTAGGGAAAGGAGAAAGGGAAGTGCATAAATCTTGAGGAAAGAAAAAAAGGTTTGTAATAACTTGGATGGGTGAATATTAGGAATTGATTGTTGTTTTTTCAATCATTTTTTCCCAGTTGTTTCTGACTCTTCTTTACCCCATTTGGGGTTTTGCTTGGCAAAGATACTGAAATGGTTTGCAATTTCCTTCTTCAGTTTATTTTACAGATGACAAAACTGAGGCAAATAGGGTTAAGGACTTGACCAGAGTCCCACAGCTAATAAGTGTTCAAGATCAAATTTGAACTGAACTCAGGAAAATGAATCTTCCTATTTCTAAGTCCAAAGTTCTATAGACTGTGCCACCAAATTGCCCTGGCGACTCAATTAGGGAAGGATAAAAATATTGTCTAAAATTGTCAGGGACTATGATCTATAAACCCATTCACCTGAATCAACGACCTGATTCCACATTTCACCCTCTTCTATTTTTAGAAATTCTTTTGCTATTGTCCTTGGCTTTTGTCACCAACATTACTTCATTCTGAGCTTTAGAACTTTTATAGAATGAGGTATTCCCTTCCAAATACCAAAGATCTATCCCATCACATCACCCCAGTGATACCTGTAAGGTCAAGCTTACTTTGTTGCTTTAGAATTTCTATTTCATCTTGTATATTACACACTTTATATACTTGGATATAGGACATCCGAGGCCATGGGTTTTCTTTTTTTGAACTATCATGATCATAGTTCAAATAAATTTTGTAAAATAGTACCAATAATTAGATTAACATTTGTGATGCTAACTGACCCATGAATTCTAGGATTGGATGAGGAGGAGCCCTATTTTTGTGCTTTCTTTCTCAACTACTATCATTGATTGAAAGTATAATAAAACTGTGCTAAATGAATATACACCAAGTTTAGTTTTCAATACAACAATAATTCACAACTTAGTGTGAGCTATAAACTCAGGAAATGGAGGCCCTATAACAAGCCTTTTCTGAGCCACAATAAGTACTCTGAGAAAAATTTTACCATAAAATCTGTTTTATTTTTGAATTTATCTTTGATTAATATTTTAAGTCAGTTCTCTGATCCATGAGATGAGGCAACTCCTTTCTAGAGCCAAATGGAATCTGATTAGAATTATATAATGGGTGAGATTTGGGTCAGGTCCAAGAGATCTGTGTCTTCGATAAAAGGCTACTCCATCAAAACCCAAATTAAAATAATTTTACTGTTAGATTTAGTGTGACTACTTTTTTCCTTGCTGCATCTGTTTATTTCTCCCATTTAGTGTTACCTTCAGTTGGACTGGTTACTGTCATACTTAGAGGGCAGTAAGATGGGGAAAAAAAGTCAATCAAGGCCTCTTCAAGACTTTTGATTACATAGATACAGCTAAAAATTACATTCTAAAATAGCTACACAAAACTATATTATTTTCATTCTCTAACTACCATCTTTCATGCTGCTTCTGGGTATATATTTAAGTTGATTCATATTGACTGCTTTTTAAAATGGTTCCTAAACACTTTGCTATTTTCATTGGTGACAATGGCCATTTTCACTGAAGGTTACATAAAATTTGGATTGGATGAACATATGGAATATTTAAATGTCTTTAAATTCCCTTGGAGCTTTTGCCTGCCTGAGGCAGAAGATATAACATATCAAATATCCTATCAAAAATTAAATTTTATCATGTGTTTCTAACCTCATTCATTTCCACTTGTATTAATAGCATTAAAAAAAATCACAAAGTTTAAACTAATGCATCAAAGTTATCAGAATAGATCTCTTTATCAGATTTTTGTGACCATTATTTTTTTCTTTTGCAACATTTTAAACTAAATTCAGCACTCATCATCATTTTGGAAAAAAAGATTTCACCAAGGAATATTAATTAAGTTGTATCTTTGCCAATTTGATTTTTTTGGTTTAGAACTTGGCAGATTAAAGTCAACACAACTGATTACATGCCAACTTTATTTTTATTCATTACCTTTAAATGGTCCCAATTTTATCCACAAAATCTAGATTTATGACAGAAAGTTCAAATTGACCTTACCAAAGTTCTTACTAATTTACAGTAGAATTTTTTATATGGTTTTCTTCCTTTGTAATAATTTCTTGACTAACCCTTGATGAAATACAAAATAACAAGTGAATATAAATGTCTTATCTCTCTTCTTTCTCTCTTCTTTCCCCTTCCCTCCATTCCTCCCTTCCTTTCTCCCTCTTTCTCTCTCTCCTTCCCTGTCTCCCTCTGTCTTTCTTCCTTTCTTCTCTCTCTCTCTCTCTCTCTCTCTCTCTCCTCTCTCCTCCCTCCCCTTTCTTATATCCCCCTCTCTTTCTCCCTTCTTACTCAATAATTTTCCCAGGTATGATCTCAGTATCTTGAGTACATACCTTCCTTGTTCTTTATCCCTTCTGGGAAAGCAGATCCCAATTTCCAAGATGTGACCTTCAGCATCTCCTGTGATTACCGTGGCAAAGAATTCATTGAAGCTCCCTCAGTGACAAACCTCATCTGTCCCTGACTTCCTACTCATGTCTGGAAAAATCCAATAGACCTTTTGGCCTAGCTATTTCTTATTCTATTTTCTTTTTCCCACTTCAGTTGCTTTCATCTGTTGTTGATAATTCCCTGGGTTCCTTTCCCTCTTATTTGTTGTTGTTCAGTTTGGATGGGAGGAGGAGGAATTAATGTTATTAGGGTCTGTTCTGAAGCTTCTACCATGTTTATTCAAAAAACATCACTAATTAATTGGCTGATTCATTCTGGCCCAGTTATTACATTTAGTGTTATTTTAATGCAGTACTATATTTTCCCTTACATCACTTTCTCATCCATACCCAGCAGCCTTTGCATTCCATTAAAACTCACCATTCCAAAGTTCACTTGTTTCTGTTCTATCTTATTTTATTTTCATTTTCATTCTGATCCCCAACACAATAAGATTGTGATCACTATTTCCCAGATTCTTCTGTACCATTCTGCCTGCAATCAGACCTCATGCATCACACAATACCAAGGCCAGTATTGTTTCTTCTCCTTATTGGCCAGTGCACATATTGAATTAGAAAGCAATCCTGTATCAGAGCCACAAACATGCTGCCTGCCTTATCTATTCTACTTAATACAATCCAGTCTATTCATGGGAAATTCAATTCTACTGGTCACTACTGGCCTTTTGGATGTTTGCACACTTTTTGTAAAAATTGAAGAGATTCCTTTATCCAGGTGTTCCTTCTAATTGTGCAAATTACACTGAGCAACTTATTCTATGAAATATCTTTATGCTGAATACACAATGACCAAAGCTTATCAGTAAAGTAATCCATAATTTCAAGGAAAAGAAGTAGAATTGTTTATTTAAAAACAACAACAACAACAAACATATTTTGATGATCTGTAACTTGTTTTAGAGATTGATTTTACCCTTTTTTGTATTCTCAGTGCCTGGAACATAATAAAGTATTAATTAAAGCTTGTTGATTGAATTAAATTATTCTAAAAGTTCACGTTATTTAAAAATGAAATGCAGTTTTCAAACCTTAAACTCTTTGAATCTTCACCAAAGCCAACTTACCTCTATTCCTCATGTTGCTGAAAAGAACTTACACTTTAATTTATATGTACATATAAATTCAGAGGATCTATTTTTTAAGAATCTCTTCTAGAAATAGACTTCTCGTATTTGTAATAGACTTCTCATATTCTAATAACTTTAGGTCTCAAGGTTTTACAGTATACTGTAGGATTTCCTTATAGCCAAGATTGGGGGTGGAGGGAACAAATAAATGGAAGAACAAACCTGGAAAATATCTCCTTAAGTCTTTATCTATTGCACTGGTGAGTTATTCTAAGAATCATTTCAAGCTTAAAAGTTGGGAGAATAGACAATCAATACTGACTGAAGACTTAGGTCTCTGCTGAGAGAAACAGAAAATAAATGACTGGCCTGAAATTTAGGTTTTAGATTTTTTTCCAGTCCATTTGATAGAATTGTCATTCTTGCCACCAGCCCAAACCTTCCCCTTCCCCAGTCCAAAGCCTACAGAAATCCTCAGTCACTAACTGACAGGTACAGGTCTACAATTCCATCATCTACCAAGCCTAGAAATATCATAAAAATCAGCCAATAAGAAAGTAGCACCAACAAGATATAGTCTAGGACATTAAACCACAAACTTTAACAAATCTTTCCCCTGACATGGCACCTGCATACTATCCTTTGCTGTTTGAGTGAATTTATGATGAAATTAGACTAAGCATAATATCAATACCATACATTAATACTTCCTCAAGTAAGCTTTTTCTGTACACATTCTGGGTAATCATATGCACAATTCTAGCAAGACTTTAGGACCTCTCCATAGCAGGACCTCCTGTAATCTCAAAATCTAAATAGATTGTGATATAATCAGATTCCATAAATATCTGTATCTTGTTTTGTTGGGCTATTAACTACTGCTAAATTCCTAAAAGAAGCACAATCCTGTTCTGAGTACATGGTTCTCCATTAATGTTAATAAATATTTTTCTTGATCAGGAGATGGCCTGAGTCTTGAACACTTTCAAAGACAACACCACAGATTATCTGCTTGAACCCTTATACATTCAGCCATCAAGTTTGTATACTCTGCTTTTAAAACAAAAATTTAAAAGGTGGGGGATTTGGCAGAGAAAAATCTATTTACTGAATGGTGTGATGAAAGAGATCATAGGATCATGGATCTGAAGTTGGAAGAAAGTTTATGGGTCACCTAGTCCAATTGATTCATTTTACAGTCAGGAAAATGAGACTTCAATAAATAATCAGTTGTTTAAATTCAGATTGAAACAAATTGTTGTATCAAGTTGATTTATTTAGAAAATTACAAATTAATGTTATCTATTATGTTCTATATTAATTAATTTTGTTAGATCTTTCCCAATTACATTTTAAAAGACACTATTGATGTTTTTGTTTGTTTCATTGCCATAGTTCTCCTGTGTATCCCTTCTTTCTTCCTTCCAGAGAGCCATTCTTTATGACAAATCATTTTTTTTAGAAAAAGGAAAAAACTCAACACAACTGCTCAACACATTGAGTAAGTCTGGAAATATATGTAGTGGTTGATATTGGTGGGTCTCCCACCCCTTGAAATGGTAAGTTAAGAGTATCGCCTCATCTTTCTTCATTTGATACCTCACTGTTAATAATTTGTTATTTCATTAAAAAAATATTTTTTTAACTTTTTATAATTTTTAAAACTTATTTTAATTTTAGCATATGTAGTTGTTCTTTACATTTACATTGTAGTGGTCACTTCATGTATTGCTTGCCTGTCTCTGCTTACTTCATTTCTCTGCATTTATCATGCACATCATTTCTTATACCATAGTGATATTCTATTACATTCATGTGTCACAATTTGTGCAGCCATACCCCAATGGATAGGAATCTACTTGATTTCCAATTTTCATATCACAAAAAGTGCTTCTCTAAATATTTGGAGTTTATAGTAACATTATTATTATCAATGAATTCCTTATCATTGTTGTTGTTCATTCATTCAGTCTTGTCCAATTCTTCATGACACCATAGATCATATCACTCCAATCCCTTTTATCATCTACTATCTCTTGAAATCTGTCCAAATTCATGTTCATTGTTACCTTGATACTACTTATCTACTTCATCCTTTGCCATCCCATTTTCCTCTTGCCTTCAATGTTTCCCAAAATCAGGGTCTTTTCCAAAATCCTATCTTCTCATTATATGGTCAGAGTATTAACTTTCAGCTTTAGTAGTTGACCTTCCATTGAATGGTCTTTAAGTATTGACAGATTTAATCTTCTTGCAGCACTACAATTTGAAAGCATCAATTTTGCAGTTCTTACCTTTCTTTATAGTCCAACTTCCACAGCCATACATTGCAACTCATAGCTTTGAGTATACAGACCTTTTTTTTTTTTTTTTTTTTGTTTGCAAAAGTTAAGTCTGCTTTTTGATTCCACTTACATTTTATCCAGTTCAGGATGTTGGAGTTCTACACAAGGACTATTGGCTACATATTTAACACCTCTGGATTAAATGGCTTATCCAATGCCACACATTTAAATGACATAACTAAGATTTTTAAAACCAGAGCCTCTAATTCTAAATCTATTTTATTTCATTGTATCATAATGAGAGGAAGTACTCAAATCAGATGCTTGGTATCAGGTAAGTTAATCAATAGTCAATTTATAGACTGATTTTTTTTTTCTTTACAAATAGTATTATAGCCATATAACCTAGAAGTTTTAAGATCCTGAGTGAAAGTGAAAGAGAACTTCATCATTTAAGATTCTAAACATTAAGAATGCATGAATAATTATCTAAATTTACAAAATGAAACAACACTCCCAAATTTTTAGTGATTTGAAATGTGTGATATTGTCAATACTGTAACAGAGGGAGGGCTGTATAAAGAAACTGAAATTTGAAGGGATACATCAATTGGGAAATAGCTAAATAAATTATGTAATAGATTGGAATATTACTGTCATAAGAACTAATGAAAGGAATGAATTTAGACCAAACAAGAAAGACATATGAACTGATGCAATGAAGTGAGCAGAACCAGAAATATAAGCTATATAATGACCATATTGTAAAGAAAAACAATTTTGAAAGATTAAAAATCTCTGAACAATGCAATGAGTATATACTACTCCAGAAGACCAATGAAAAATCATGCTATCCACCTTCTGAAAAAGAAGCAAGAAACTAAAATGTAAAATGTTAAGTACAATTTTTGTATAGGGACTGTATATGAATTTGGTTTTGCTAATATGCTTATTGTTAACAAAAAAAGTTTTGGGGAGGCCAATGATAATGAGGAGACTTCTTCAAAAAAAAAAAAAGGAAATAGAGTCATTTAAGTATTTTTAAAGCACAAGTGAATACAGAAAAGAGTTCAGGAGAAACCAACAAGGAGAGTATATGTAAAGGATCATATGCTTTTTAAAATCAAGCTGTTCATAATATTCATAATTTTATATATGATCTATTTTTTCTGTTATTTGTATATGAAAATCCTTTTTTTTTAGTTTTTTTTCAAGTTCAAAATAACAAAAATATAAAAATTATTTCTAAAACAAAAAGCAGCTGCTCTGTGCCTAATCAGAAGACTTGAATTCTGTTTCCCATTCATCAAGTATATTCTCTCAACTTCATATTCCTTATCTATAAAATGAGAGGACTAAGATCCATTCCACCTTTAAATATTTATTATTTTTTCTACATTTAATTCCTCTTACTGTGATTGACACCAGACAATACTCTCCTTCTTCATCTCTACTTTCTGACGTCCCCCTAGTTTCCTTCAAGCCCCAACTAAAATTCTACCTTCTACAAAAAATGTCTTTACCAATTCCACTTAATGTTAGTATCTTCCTTCTGTATATATTTTTTATCCTGTATATATCTTGTTTGTATTTTGTCTCCCCCATTAGTCTCTGAGTTCCATAAGAATAAAGACATTTTTTCCCTTTCTTTATATCCATGGTACTTAAAACAGTGCCTGGTACATAGAAGGTATTTATTAAGTGACTAGGGACCTGACTTTACTTGACTTGACAGTGAATGTAATTTGCCTGGTGAAAACATCAGACTATTAAATTTGTGAACAGAGCAGTCAGCATTACCACAATCTACTAATTTTCTTGGCTTCATCAAAATGTTTAATGTTGCTTAACAACTTTAAGTTCCAGAAGTTTGTGGAGTTAAGCTTTCATTGGTAAGCATAGGCAAAATTCACAAGTCAATCTTGTAGCTTCCATAGTGTGTCAATTTTCACAATATATATATTTTGTTGAACAAAGTTGTCTTGAAAAAGTTTCAGGGGTGGCAATAATATTTTAACCGTGATTCGTTTAAAAAAACTACTCTAAGACATACACAATTTTCATGTATCAAATAAAATTTACTTGCCTATATGACTAGACTCCCATTGGAAAGGGCCAATTGTAATGGTCTTAAACATTTTCTGATTCAGTATTGTGAAGTGAGATTCCTCTTCTCATCACTGACACAAGAAGAGATTCTCTTGCCCTTTTGTAGGACAAGCTGTCAAAGATGGGAAAACTGACAGCTCCAGGTCATTTGAACTGACAATTCTGATCACCTGAACTTCTGATAAAAGTAAAATAACTTACAGCAGAGGTCAGTAGTTGTTCACAAGTCAGGTGCCTGGTTACTGATCCTTTTTTCCTTTCACAGTGAGGGAAATTAAAGATAAGAGAATAATAACAATGATAACCAGAACTTATACAGCATTTGAAGTTTATGATGTTCTTAAGATATGTTATCTCTTTTGACCTCTTCAAGAAAAAACTGAATGATGACTTGTCAGGTATGTCATACAGGAGGTTCCTTCCAACTCTTAAATTCTGTGAATCCTTTCTCCTTGGAAAACCCTGGAAAGAACATGCAATTATCATTCCCATTTTATAGATGGAGAAAGTTAAGGTAAAAGAGATTTCAATGACTAGTGCAAGGTCACTCAGTCAGTAAATTTGAAGGGAAGGAAAGATTCAAACCCAGATATTATTAATACCAAGATCAGTATTGCAGCCCCTATGCCAATCTACCTCTAAAATAGTAGTTGATATTTAGATGGAGCTTTAAGAATTGAAAAACACGCCATTTATGTTATTATATTTGAATCTCATGACTCTCTAAGGTAGTTTCAGGTATTATTCATCTCATTTTACATATGAAATTCAATGAGGTTTTGATTTACCCAAGCCTAAGCTCCTGTGTCCAGGAAGCTATCTACAATGAGTTTGAAGAAGGCAGTGGGTAGAAGCAAGATTCCCCTAAACAAAAACAAACACATCCTATTACATAAGATTCATTTAAATCCATACATTTCTTTTAAAAATAAAAAATATTTTGAGAAAGTTTGAAATATAGTTATTCCCACAGGGTGTGGGTGTCCTTAATCAATATGCTTCTCCCTTAACACCTAGCTAATATCATGTCAATGAAGAAAAAATAATGGATTTAATTGATGTAAGATTTGGTCTTACAGCATGAAGCTGACAGAAAAATTGGCTAAGTTAAGGGTTTAAGTAAGTGATTTTCACTATCTGATCCAATAAACATTTATTAAATATCTACTAGATGCCAATCTGGTGATATAATTAATAAACAGAGAGATAGCCTCTGTCCTCAAGAAGCTCACAATTCAATGTAGGGAAACAATAGGCAAAAGGAAGAAAGAAAGGGGACTGGGCATTAGGAGATACCCAATATCGTGTATTTTGCTCCACAAAACAGAAACCAGGCAGAATAGCAGATGAAAGGAGGAGAGAGTTGAAGAAAAATCAGATTTTTGCCCTCTATTAAGGAAACTATAGGGAGAAATTTACTACTCAACTCATTAGTCCTCCGATCAGAGTGGGGAAGAGGGAGGTGGTCTTTTGAGTTCGGTGCATGATGATGAGTTTAACCTGGGAGGGCTATCTTAGGAACTGAAATGGAGCAGAGAAGCTGACATAGGGTAAAGGTGGAACAAAGAAAGCAAAAATAAAAGGTCAACTAATAGGATAAAGAAATGATGAAAAGCTACCAAAAACAAGCTTCATTTAAACCCGAGATTTGTCCTGGTAGCCTGGGGGAACAATTAGTTAATGTAAGCAGCTCAAGAGCAATAGGCTGCTGGTTACTTAAGATGATTCTAGGGGAAACTTCTTCAGATATGACTGAATAAATCATTGTTGCTGCTATTGTAGTTGACTCTTTTTCAAGTCTTGTCTGACTCTTCATGACCCCACTTGGGATTTTCTTGATAAAAATGGTGGAATGTTTTGCCATTTCCTTCTCCAGCTCATTTTACAGATGAGGAAACTGAGGCAAACAGGATAAAGGACTTATCTAGGGTAACACAGATAATAAGTATCAAAAACTACATTTGAATTCAAATATTCCTAACCCAGGGCTCTATCCATGCATGCACCACCAATTCATTACTATAAAACAAACAAGTTCACAAATTCCTCAGGATACTTCTGGATAAAAACATCCACTTTTAGGACAAGAATCTCATTTTCTTTTCCCTCTATTTTATAAGTTCTTTAATGAAATGATATCCAGAAAGTACATGCTTATTTATGAGCCTTCTAATAAGAAAATTTTGCATTTGCCTCAAAAATTCTGCGTAAAAGGAATGTTGTTGATATATTTAAATTAGTAAAAGAGAATTCATTAAAATCTTCACTTGAACTAAATTCCAATTATTTTTCCCTTCTGTCATCACTATCATATGACAATTTTAGAAGTCTACAACAAAGTTTGCAAACTTAAGAAATCTCAAATATTTTCAAGAGTGCACTCCTGGAAGAAGAAATGCCAAATGTTTCCTTAAGTCACCTCTCGTTTCAAAATAATATATCAGCCCCAAATTGTGATTACATAATGATAGTCAACTATAAAATTATTTTAGCAGAATACTAACAAAAGTTTCACCAAGTAGAATAGCATGGTGGTGATAGAGTGATGAGCTTGAAGGAAGGGAGACCTGAATTCAAATACTACCTAAAGATATCTTTGTGTCTCACAGCACAGAATTTTGAATCAATAGACCTATGATCAAATCCTTGATCTGCTATTTACTAAATGTATAACTTTGAAATGTCACTTCACTGTTGGTCTTGGTTTCCTCATCTGTAAAATGAGCAGAAGGAAATGGCAAACACTCTAGTATATTTGCCAAGAAAATCCCAAGTGGGATTGTGAAGAGTCAGGCATGCAACTTAAAAGAGTCAACATTGATGATGATGATGATGGTTCAGTGATTTATTCAGTCATACCTGAAGTAGTTTCTCATGCTGTTTCTCTAGAATCATCTTAAATAGCCAACAATTTATTGCATTTCAATTGATTTTCTTTCTAGTTGTCTTCTCCCCTCACCCCCTGGCATCAGGACAAAGCTAATGGTTAAATAAAGCTTCTTGTTGCACAGGAAAATACATTTTTAAAAATTGTTAAATAAAATGGTTAAATAAATAAAGAAATGTTCTTCTCCATTTCTTTGAGAGTAGGTCTAGAGAACTTTTCTAAGGTACCTCCTTCCAACTCCTAATGTTATAGTGACATGGTATAACGCTTCCCACCCCAAACACCTAGTATATTCCATGAACACTTACTGACTGGCTGACAAATTGTGACTTTTTTGTGAAGCAGATGGGGTCAAGTGACTTGCTCAAGGACACACAACTAGTAAATGCTGTATCTGAGGTCAGATTTGAACTCAGGTCTTCCTAACTTCAGGGCTAATGCTCTATATATTGTGCCATCTAGCTGCCACTCAAATTGTGACTTTTGTAATGGACATGAGGAATACACTAAAGTCACATAGTATACATATAAAAGAACAGATATTCACATTGTCAGTATACATGGAATTTAACCTTAAGCCTGTGATAGTCACCTTGGCAAAGACAATCTCATTCTAAGAGAAGCAATCAGATGTCTTATTATGCAAGAGTTTGATAAACAAGGTCACTTTAATGTGGAATATCTGTCCTGTCATTTTTTCTCCACAGATCAGCTAGAGAGCCAAGTCACTTGTGTGGCAGCTTGGGAGCCCCAGTCCCATTGTTTGCAAGACAAACATGGAACATTTTGGGTCCCAGTTCAATTAGACTACAATTGTGGAAACCAGCCAGCACTGAAGAAATTCTGATCTCTCAATGTTGACAGTGATTCCCTCTCTGACCTGATGTAGTCTTAGGTATCCATTTCCTCTGATGCCCTCTCTGCCTAAGTCTTTAGGTATCCATTTCATCATCAGGAACAAGAAGATATGGAATTGGAAAGAATTCCTAAGTCCCAATAAAATTGTATGTATGTGTGGATGTGTGTGTTTCCCCCTTTAATGAAATGCTTTCTTTTATTTCAGGACCATATAATACTTCACAGCTACGTCTGTTCATTACTTTGGATAAAATGGATAATGTGCATGACTCAGACCTTGGAGCCTACTCAAAGATGTTGTAAAATTTATTTAAAGAAAGTAACTGGACAAAGTGGGAGACAAGATTCAGTTCTTCCTAAGTAAATTCTGACTGAGGAACAAACTTTTATGCCAATTAGCACTGAAACAAGATAAATCTGAATAGTTCTGTAATCAGCCTCTCCAGAGAGATTATGTATTAATATCCTGAGGTATCTGACAAATACAACTCTCTTATGCAAAGGCTATGTGGCCTAATGAATAGAGAGGGCAAGCCTTGGAGTCCGGAAGGTGTGTTTTCAAGTCTATCTCTGACACATGGATAAGGAATTAATTCTTAGGAGTCCAGACATCTCTTTAGACTATAAGCTAAAAAAGAATCTCTGATGTGAATCAATGGAAGGAGTTTCCAAATCAGGACATCTTTATGTAATCATAGTTGTTGAGTTAAATGTTGAATAGTTTCTTTGATAACAATCTTCTGTGACTTTACTATAGATGAGAACAATTTATTCCAATACCATGAAAGTGGCTTAAGCAGGCACTGTGGAGCACTTTGAACTTGATCAGATATCAAAGAAACCAAGGTCATTCAATGCATCCCAGGCTATTGCCAGTCATCCTGAATTTTGTCTTGCCATTGGATTTTGATGACTCTGGAAAAGAGCATGAAGCTGAGGATGTTGTGCAACTCTGCCTCACTTAAATCCACTTTACAATGAAATCAGTACATCATCTCATGACATCATTGATCCCCTTCAAAAATGAAGGACAAACAACAAGCATCTTCATTTTATAGTTAAGGAAATAGAAACCTTGCCCAATGTTATTTATATAGATTAAAAAGTATTTGAATGCTGCAAATCGAGTCTACTTGACTTCCAGTATAAATAAATGCTCTGTCCACTAATGAACACTATTCTGCTTCTAAATCTAGTCCAAATTCTTCTTCCCTAAGAAAGAATAAATGTATAAATTGAGACAATCCTTTGAAAGTAAAAGAGCTTCTGAGATACTACACACCTGTCAGATTGGCTAGAATGACAGGGAAAGATAATGCAGGGGATATGGGCAAACTGGGTCATTGATACATTGTTGGTAGAATTGTGAATACATCCAGCCATTCTGGAGAGCGATTTGGAACTATGCTCAAAAAGTTATAAAAGTGTGCATAACCTTTATTCCAGCAGTGTTTCTACTGGGTTTATATGCCAAAGAGATTTTTTTAATTTAATTTTTTAATAATTATAACTTTTTATTGACAGAACCCATGCCTGGGTAATTTTTTAACATTATCCCTTGCACTCACTTCTGTTCTGAATTTTCCCCTCCCTTCCTCCACCCCCTCCCCCAGATGGCAAGCAGTCCTATACATGTTAAATAGGTTACAGTATATCCTAGTGTATATGTGTGCAGAACCAAACAATTCTCTTGTTGCACAGGAAAAATTGGATTCAGAAGGTAAAAATAACCCGGGAAGAAAAACAAAAATGCAAACAGTTTACATTCATTTCCCAGTGTTCTTTCTTTGGGTGTAGCTGCTTCTGTCCAACATTGATCAATTGGAATTGAATTAGATCTTCTCTTTGTTGAAGAAATCCACTTCCATCAGAATACATCTCATATAATATTGTTGTTGAAGTGTATAATGATCTCCTGGCTCTGCTCATTTCACTTAGCATCAGTTCATGTAAGTCTCACCAATCCTCTCTGTATTCTTCCTGCTGGTCATTTCTTACAGAACAATAATATTCCATAACATTCATATACCACAATTTACCCAGCCATTCTCCAATTGATGGGCATCCATTCAATTTCCAGTTTCTGGCCACTACAAACAGGGCTGCCACAAACATTTTGGCACATATAGGTCCCTTTCCCTTCTTTAGTATCTCTTTGGGGTATAAGCCCAGTACAAACACTGCTGGATCAAAGGGTATGCACAGTTTGATAACTTTTTGGGCATAATTCCAGATTACTCTCCAGAATGGCTGGATTCGTTCACAACTCCACCAACAATGCATCAGTGTCCCAGTTTTCCTGTATCCCCTTCAACATTCATCATTATTTTTTTCCTGTCATTTTAGCCAATCTGAGAGGTGTGTAGTGGTATCTCAGAGTTGACTTAATTCGCATTTCTCTGATCAATAGTGATTTGGAACACTCTTTCATATGAGTAGAAATAATTTCAATTTCATCATCTGAAAATTGTCTGTTCATATCCTCAAAGACATTTTAAAGAAGGGAAAGGCACCTGTATGTGCAAGAATGTTTGTGGCAGCTTCTTTGTAGTGGCCAGAAACTGGAAACTGAGTGGATGCCCATCAATTGAAGAATAAATTGTGATCTATGAATATTATGGAATATTATTGTTCTGTAAGAAATGACCAGCAGAGTGATTTCAGAAAGGCCTGGAGAGACTTACAGGAACTGATGCTGAATGAAATGAGTAGGACCAGGAGATCATTATATACTTCAACAATAATACTATATGAAGATCAATTCTGACGGATGTGGCCCTCTTCAAGAATGAGATGAACCAAATCAGTTCCAATAGAGCAGTAATGAATTGAACCAGCTACACCCAGCGAAAGAACTCTGGGAAATGACTATAAATCACTACATAGAATTTCCAATCCCTCTATTTTTGCCCGCCTGCATTTTTTATTTCCTTCACAGGCTAATTGTACACTATTTCAAAGTCCGATTCTTTCTGTACAGCAAAATAACTATATGGACATGTATACATATATTGTATTTAACTTATACTTTAACATATTTAACATGTATTGATCAACCTGCCATCTGAGGGAGGGAGTGGGGGGAAGGAGGGGAAAAGCTGGAACAAAAGGTTTTTACAATTGCCAATGCTGAAAAATTACCCATGCATATATCTTGTAAGTAAAAAGCTATAATTAAAAAAAAGAAAGTAAAAGAGCTTGAAATTATTGTTATAATATAAAGTTTTGCTTTTATATACTTATGATATACAAATACTTTTGACAAATGGTATTTCAAATAGCAAGAGTAGGGCTGCATAATAATCTTATTTTTCTGGTACTAAGCAAACTACCCATGTCCTGATTCTTCTCTGGACAGTTCTGAGCTGTGAAATAACTTACCATCACTTCCTTTCTCTAGCTGCTGTAGCAATCATCCCTCTTGCAAAACATGTAGAAACTCCAACTCTTCATGGGTTTAGGAGTTTAAAGAAGGAACTAGAGCCAAATAGAAGGGACAACAGAGAAACTGCAAAGGGCACAGAAATTGTTATGAGCTTTTCTGGATTGGTTCTCAGAGTAGGGGAAAGCCTTTTGCCAGGCTTTTTCCCAAAGGTTTCTCTCTTAGATATACCTACCAGGGTTTGTACTCAGCTGACATCACCTTCAAGAACCTAGGATCACCTCCACATCACAATGAGGCATCAATGTGGGATCTTTGTGGGGGCCTGAGCTTTATACTTCTAATCAAAAGCCTCCTATGTTTCCAGGATTCAGGCCAGCTGGCACAAAAAGCCTTCCCTTTGTTTCTCTAGTGGGAGAAACATAACTGCCTGCTCACACTTAATCAAAGGGCAAGGATTAGTTTGGCTTTTCTCACCCCTGCTCCCTCCCTGTCTGGATTAACATGAAGAAATTACCAAGGCAGAAGAGAACAACAGCTTTTCCCTCTCAATACCCCATTCTTGATGGCCTGATTATGGTCTTGGGTCATATGGCTTGTACTTCCCAGTAATATAGTGGATAGGCCCCCAGCTATGAGAGCAATGATAACAGTGTGCATTTATATGGCTTTAAGGTTAATAAATATTTTCTTTATAGTAACAACAGTGAAGCAATTGCTATAATATTTTCATCCATACTTTACAGATAAGGAAACTGAGATTTAAAGAAGCTGCCTCTGACGCCTTTCTATGCTAACCTAAATCATTCTCCCTTTTGCCCACCATTTCTAAGAAATGAGCAATAATACAGCCTTGGTGTAGTGATGACATCTCCAAAATTATAACAATGGTAACAAAATCATATTTATTTCAAAATATAGTCTGTCACCTCCCAAAAAGCCCTCTTTTGTTATTGTTCAGTTGTTTTTCAATCATATCCACCTCTTTATGATCCCATTTGTGATTTTCTTGGCAAGAATACTAGATTGGTTTGCCATTTTCTTTTGCAACTCATTTTACACATGATGAAACTGAGGCAAATAGGATTGAGTTGTCCAGAAACAAGCAGCTAGAAAGTGTCTGAGGCCAGACTTGAACTGAGGAAAATGGGGTCTTCCTAACTCCAGGACTGGCACACTATCCATATACCTCCTAGCCGACCCTCTTGCAGATCCTCTAGATATCTCTAAAACATCTCAGAACATTTCATTACAGGTGCTCTCACAATGTTATTTTTTTTTTAAAAATTCTATGTTAACAAAAAAGTAGAAGATTGAAATAATAAGAAAGCATTGTTTAACCAAAAATTCAAAATCCATCAACTATAAACATTGAAGAAAAATACTAATTATGTAATTTAGGCTCAAGTGTGCATGAAACAATTTATTGAATTTAACATTAATCTACATCCAAGTCATTTCTATTTAGAGAGATATCAAAACCATCATGGAACCTTATGCCCACCAAAAAGATTCTATAGCCTAAGATATCAGGTAATAATTATAGGAATCTTCAATAAGGCAAACAACATAATATTTTGAATTAATATTCCAGAATAGTCAGTCTACCACTCTGATCAACTTTCCTCAACCACTTGTTCAAAGAAAAAGCTCCTCTATTTGAATAAAATCTTAATATTTCTAGAGAAATTAAAAAAAAAAGATTTTTAATGTACTTCCACACAAGCTGGATCTATACACTCTACCACATGCCTCTCTTAATACAAATGTGCGATATAAACATAAGAAAAAATCAAATATTTATTATTATAATATGTTAAGAGCAGGTTTATTGTTAGTGTTTTTGTTATTATGAATGATGAATATAATAGTTATATATACTATAACATAGAATATTCATTTACAGTTTTACAATCCACAAAATACTTTCCTCACAACTCTGTGTGACAGTACATAAGAGGATCATTCTCACTTTACAGGGCAATAAATGGATTGAGAGGTCAAATAACTAGTCTAAGGTCACACAGTTAATAAGTGACAAAACACTTGATAATTTCTCATGCTGTCCTTGTGGGCACATAAAGATGGTCTCAATGTATATAGGAAATTTCATTTCTCTCCAGATTACACTCCTTATCTCTTTCTACAATAATCCAAAAACCTTGTCAACAGGCTAGAATCTGATAATCTGATAAAAAGAAATTATATCAGGATTAATATAATCCTTTGTTGTTATTCAGTCATGTCCAATTCTTCCTGATGCTATTTTGGGTTTTCTTGGCAAAAATACTGGAGTGATTTGTCATTTCCTTCTCCACCTCATTTTATAGATGAAGATCTGAGGCAAACAGGATTAAATGATTTGTCCAGGAACACACAATTAGAAAAAGTCTGAGGATAGATTTGAACTCAGGAAAATGAATTTTTCTGATTCCAAGCCCACTGCTCTATATACTGTACCACCTAGTTATCTGCCATAGTCCTGTAGAAGCTTTTTAAAAACTCAACAGCGCACACATCCTATCAGATAGACATGGTTAGGCAAGGGTTCAGATAAAAAATATATATGGATTTTTGTGGATTTCAAGCTCAAAATGAGTCAACATAATAGCACTATTAGCAAATTTTTTAAAATTTGAGAGCAATCTTAGCCATAATGAATAAAAACATGATACCTGGCACACAGTAGGCACTTAAGAAGTGCTTGTTGAACTGAATTGAAGTTAAATGAATTGGTATCCAGAAATAGGGAGGTGATAATGCTCGGGACTAGTCAATCCAAACTGGTATATTTTGGTTAGTTCTAATCTGCTAATTTTTTGAGAAATTGGAACATGTCCAGAGGAAAGAGACCAGAATGATTAGGGGAATGGAGAATATGTCTTGCCTATATTACTTGAAAGAGTTGGGATAAATAAATGAAGTGGATTAACTCATGAAGAGCAAGAATAGTCTTCAAATATTTAAAGAGCTATCATGTGAAGGATTAAAATTGTTATATCTGACTCATAAGAATAGAAATCAGAGCAATCACTGGCTCCTATAGAGTTTATGTCATGACAGATTCAGAGCAGGAGCCAGATAACCACAAAAGTCATATAGACTAACTCACCCATTTTACAAATTATCAAATAAGACCCTGAGAAGTTAAATGATGTGTTCAAAGTTTACAAAAACTGCTGTTTGTGATCCCATGGATATGGGATACCAATACTATCCATGGTAGCTTCTTAGTGGATATACTGAAGTGGTTTCTCCAGTGGATTAAAGCAAAAAATTAAGTGATTTGCCTATGGTCACACAGCTAATAAATATCTGAGGCCATATTTGAACTCAGGTTTTCATGATGCTAGGCCCAGTGCTAGCTACTGAAAAACATAACTGCCCCAACTGCCTTTCCATTAAAAAGTATTACTGACTTCTTTTATTAATTATATGCTAGCATTATTAATAAAATCATTGACTACCCAGAAATTGTGTTTCAAACTTTTTATACATCACAGATCAAGGCATAGTTTGTTTCCTTTTTATTGTATTCCCATAGCCTAGCTGTCTAACACATAGTAGAAGCTTAATAAATGCTTCCTAACAATCTAGATCTTCAAACTGCTAGTCTAATTTTCTTTCTGATATGCCATTTTGCCTTTTTAATTAGTCATTTATTAAAAATCAAAATTAGTAATAAGGAAGGAATAAAAGATAGAAACAATTTATTTCAGATGTTATACTTTTACTTAAACTCAATTAAGACCTTGAAATGGAAACCTGGATTCCTAACTGGATATATTCACTACTACTGTATCATTCATGACTTTTTTATACTTTTATGCCCCTGAAGAAAGGCATAAAATTTTGTTTTTATGTTATCAACCATTATGTCAAAAACTTACAATTACACGTAAGCTTGAATAAAGCAATTGTGATAAATTATAAATTGCAATGTTTCCCTAATCTGCCAGTATCTGTATTAATACAAACCTTACTTGCTATTTGATTATTACATTTTTAACTATAAAAGAATATAGAAGAAATTGTGCTATGGAGTACATTTTGGAAAATGAAATTTACTTTAATGACTTGAGTCAACACAAATTTTGACTGAAGAAGCTAGATAAAGATAATAACTTGAGATGGTAGCATCTAGTGAGAATCTTCTAAGAATGGGATAGATTTGAATATGTTTATATATATATATATACTAGAAATTTGACAGAAAGACAAAGAAAAATGGTAGATGTCTGAGAGAACTTTAATACAATCTTTTAGGGATTGTAGACAGAAAAGTATGAATTCAAGAACATATCAGAGGCACTGATCTTGACGAGGAGCTTGACTACTTCTTCATTAGGGACTATAGAGAAAGGAGAGAAAACTGGAAATGATGTCAGGTGCTTATGAAATGAAGAGGGGGAAAGAGGCAGTTCTAGGTTCAGCAAAGTATGAAATAAAGACTTTAGCTCTGAAAAAAACAAGGTTAAGTGGAGAAAGGTGGGGGGGCATGTTTCAGGAGAGAATAGATAATTTAGAATAGCATCAGATTTAATATTTACTACTATTAGGATCATGAAAGGAAAATATCTAAGAAATTTGTCCCCAAATGAAATATTTATTGAAACATTCATCGAATTTAATGAGAGGTTTAATAATCTATCTACTAAAGCATACATAGGAAAGAATAAAAGCACAAAATATTTTATGGAAATAAAGACATGCTTAAATAATTGAGAAATGGTAACTAATCATTGATAGAATGAGCCAATATAATAAAAATGACAATACTACCTTTAAACTAATTCAGTATCATCCCAATCAAAATACAAGGATTACTTTGCAGAGTTATGAAAAAATAAGAAAATTCATCTAGAAGAACAAAAGATCAAAAATCTCAATGAAGATGATGGGGGGAAATAGGAAGGAAGAGGGACTAATAGTATCAAATCTCAAGCCATACTATAAAACAGAAATCATCAAAATGACCCAATGTTGACTAAGAAATAAAGGGGTAGATAAGTAGAACAGATCTGGTACATGACATTAAGAAGGAATTTGGCACAGTAGCCCAAAATTTTTACCAAAAAATTACTGGGAAAATGGAGGGGGAAGTTTGGCAGAAATTAAACATAGATTAATATTTCATGACAGAGACAATTTGATATGACAAACATAAAAGAGGATAGGATGAACAAAATAAAGAAGGGGAAAAAACAAATTATATAAGAACAGTTTCAAATGTGTAAGAATAAGACCTATTTCCCAACTGACAATTGGTCCTAAAGGATAGGAATAAAAAGTTTTCATAGGAAGAAATCCAAGCTACTAATAGCCAAATGAAAAAAAAATGCTTTAAATCATTAACAATTAGAGAAATTAAAGTAATTCTGAGGTTTCTCACATGCATAAAACTGGTAAAACTGACAAAAATGGAAAATCACAAATGTTGAAGAGATTGCAGGAAAAAAGTACATCAAAAACCCTACTGGTGGAGCTGCGAATTGATGTAGCCATTCTGGAACATAATTTAGAATTATGCCCAAAATGTTACTAAATTATGTGTGCCTTTTGATGTTAGCACTGCCATGGGTTTAAAATCCTAAAGAGATTTTTTAAAAGAGCAAAAATACCAATATCTGCAAAAAAAATATTTTAGCTGCAAATTCTTAGAAACCAAAGAGGTATTCACCACTTAGGGAATAGCTAGTCAAAATTATGGCAAACGAATGTAACAAAAAAAAAAAGTGTTCCCCAATAAATGATTAAAAAACAAGTTGTTCCAGACAAATTGGGAAGACTTGTATAAATTCACTGAAGTATACAGAAAAAGGGAGAAAATTATGATAACATTATAAAGAGGTACAACTTTGAAGGACTGGACTCTGATCAACAGACTGATTAAGCATGATTTCAAAGGTCATGTGATCAAACATGTACTTTACCTCCTGATGGAGAGATAATATACTCAAGATGCAGAATGAGACATTGTCAGATCTAGCCAACTCAAAAATTTGTCTTGTTTGACAATTTTTGTTACAAGAGTTTTTATGTTTTTTTCTGTTTTTCCCCCCACTGGGATGGAGGTGGTGAGAAGAAAAGAAAATAACTTAATTGAAAAAGTAAAATTTCTTTAAAAAAAGAAAATCAAAAGTGAAGCTCATTTGCTCTTCTTTAGTTTCAAATGTCTGGTCTTTTGTAGTTCAGTTATCCATCATTTTGAAGCCTGAAGTAATGTAGATAGAAATTGGATTGATTTTAAATTGTTTAAACACTGGGAATAAGAGCCTTTCTGTCTTAATTGCAACTTTCTACAAATCCCTCTATTTCAAGGGTTCCGAACATGGAGAGGGTTGAGAGAATGGAGGACAGATTCCAGTGATTCCATGAACTTGAATGGAGAAAAGAGTAGATATTTATTCCAACATAATTGGTTTTCTTTAAAATTTTATGTATTTTTATGTTGGAAGAGTTTATAACCAAATAAGAAACAAAAAACATTACAAAATGTAAAATAGATCATTTTGATGATAATAAAATTTAAAAAGGATTTTGCCAAAAAAAAAAAAAAAAGCCAATGCAACTACAATTAGAAGGAAAGCAGAAAATTGGGTGGAGAAGGGAGAGAATAAGTAGCAAGTTTCTCTGAAAAAGGTATAATTTCTCAAATATAAAGAGAACTGGGTCAAAATTTTAAGAACACAAATCATTCCCCAACTAATAAATGATCAAAAGATATGAATAATTTTAGACAAATTAAAATTATCCATATTCATATGATAAAACTGCTCTAAATAACTATTAATTAAAGAAATACAAATTAAAACAACTCTGAAGTACCACTCCACATCTACATTTTGTCTTAAATGAGAGAAAAGGAAAATGCCAAATGTTGGAAGGGTTGTGGGAAAATTGGGACACTAATGAACTGTTGGTAGAGTTGTGAATTAATCCTACCATTCTGGAGAACAATCTGGAACAAGGACAAAAAGACTATAAAACTATGCATATTCTTTGTTCTAGAAATATCACTATGAAGTTTGTATTTCAAAAGAGATTAAAAAAAACAGAAAGGAAAAGGACCTAAATTTTAAAATATATTTGTAGTACCTCTTTTTATGGTGGCAAAGAACCGAAATTGAGAGGATGCATATCAATTGAGAAATGACTGAAAAAGTTTTGATATGTTTGTAATAGAATACTATTGTGCAATAAGAGATGGTGAGCAGTATGCTTTCAGAAAAACTAAGACAGACTTAATTGATGAATTGATAGAAAGTGAAATGAGCAGAACCAAGAGAATGTTGTGTACATATCAGCAATATTGTATAATGATTAACTGTGAATAACAGCTATTCTCAGCAATACAGTGATTTAACATAATTCCAAAGAACTTAAGATGAAAAATGCTATCTCCAGAGTAAGAACTGATAAGAGTCTGAATAAAGATTGAAGCATACTTGTTTTTTAACTGTCTTTATTTTTTGTTGGGTTTTAGTTTTTGTTCTGGATTTTCTTTCATAACATGTGTAATATGGAAATATGTTTTGTATTATTACACATGTATAATCTATATCCAATTGCCTGCCTTCTAAATAAGGGGGGAGAGAAAGGAGAGAATTGAAACTCAAAATTTTAAAAAACTTTAAAATGTTTACATGTATGTAATTGGAAAAAACAAAATATTTTCAAATTATATATATATATATATAATATATGTATATACATACACACACACATATATATGTATAGATATATATGCTCTGAGAACACATGCATAATCTTTGCCAAACTGACAAAGAAATTACCAAAAAAAGTTAAAAACCCATGGTCTAATCATTGGTGTTCCCTTTCTTTTCAAATTATCTTTCATCTATTTATGCAAATATTGGACTTCCCTGGACTCTGCTGGGAGGTTTGAGATAAGGATGGAGCCTGTGATTTCAATGACACAGGAAACTTTCTCAATGAGAAAATTCTCTATACCCAATAGGAAGGTGATTCTCAAAGTGTGGTTCAAGGATCCCTAAAGATCGTTTTAGTAAAAATTACTTTCATACTAATATTATGATGTTATTTTTCTATTTAAAATCTACTCCATTTTCCAAGTGTATATCTGGTGTGAGGCAGATTTTCTTCATATACTTCAACCAAAACAACATATCACAACAGATTGAGTGTAGAAGCAGATATGAGAATCCAGATGTCTTCTATTAAGCCAGACATTAAAAAGATTTGCAAAAATATGTAAAAGAATGCTACTCTTCTCACTATATTTTTGTTTTCAAAAATAGTTATTTTCATTAAAAGTGTTATGTTGATGTATAATTGGTTTCATATTATTTTGAAATAATTTAATAAGCATTTTTAAACTATCAGTTTTAGTGTCTAATGGTAAATATTGATAGATAACTCACATAAACAAAAGCTCTTTGGGGTCCTCCATAATTTTAAAAGTCTAAGGGATATTCTAAGAGCAAGAAGTTTGAGAACTACTGCAATAGATGTTGCCACTATCTCTGAAATTTATAGTTTTTGAAAGCTGCCTAGACTATCAATAGATTAAATGATGTACCCAAGGAGATAGGACTTATAGCCAAGTCTTCTTGGCTTTCAGGCTAAATTTCTACCTATTACTCCATACTGATTCACTACTAATTTTATGGGGGGAAAATTCATTATCCAATGGCTTTATTTCCTTGTTAGCTAGATAGCAACAGTGTACAGAAAGCTGGGCCTGGACAAATCTGACCTTAGATACTTACTAGCTATGTGTCCTTTTTGTTTGTCTCACTTTCCTCAATTGTAAAATCAGGATCATAACAACTACTTTTCAGGGTTGTTTTGAAAATCAAATAAGATTTTTGTGAAGTACTTGACCAAAAGCACTTCCTTCTACTTCCAGGCATATGACTGGAATTTATAAATTATTTTTTCAACTCTCTGCCATCTGACTTTTCCTATGATGTTACTAAAACTAATCTTTCCAAGGTGATCAACAAATCCAGTGGCCTTTTTTTCAGTTCTTATCTTCCATGACTTTCTCAATGTTGATCTTTTAGATCAGAGATCAGAGATCACCTCATTTTTCCTCACCTTGTCTGGTCACTCTTCTTCCTCTGTATCACTGGAAAAATATGTGAACTAATATAAAATAAAAGCCAGGCATAGCCAGTGGAAAATTCACATATTCTATGACTACCCACATAGTCCTACGAAATTTAGAAGAAAGCTCCAAGTGTATCGGAATACTCCCAATGGAAGATTTATGGGAGAAATTGGACAAGAATCCTACAAGATAGATCATGGATGAATACCAATCTATACTATTAAGGGAAATTAATACATCAATGACATTATAAATCTATCCTTTCATACTGAAATATGTTTTTAATGATATTCTGATTTTTTTTAGGCTTATTCTTGTTCCTATGTAACTCTTCCCCTTAGCTAGATTTTATATTTCTTGGGCTTCATCACTTTTTGTTTTTCTAATGACTAATAGAGTTCCTATAGAGTAAGCACAGAATAAATGTTTGTTGAATTGAATTTGTTGAGCTGTTTGTCAGGTACTTCTATCTTTACCCTAAGGATACATGCAGTAAAAAAGGGGGAAAAAAAAGAACAATGAGAGCCTTATAAGTGTGGAAACAACCCCCAATTCAAATACATAGTATTGCATAATTTAGCAAGTTGTTATTTCTGGACTTTTTCTTTTCCTTCCCAACATTTCAGAGTATCCTAACTTATCTTTATCTTTGCAGTTTGAGAATATATTAATACTCTAAGGATGATGATGATGATGATAATGAAAGAGAGTCAGCATGAAAATCAAAAAACTTCTGTTAAAGTCTCTCTTCTAATACATATTGATTCTGAGATCCTGAACTCACATTCAGTGTCCTCTCCCTCCCCTCTAGCAACTTTTTGAGACAATAAGTTGAAGAACAGTTGATCTATATAGATAGAAAGATAGTCTTCAGTGGTAGTCCTCTACAACAACAACAAAAAAAAAAAAATAAGCTTTCAGAGTAAGTTATTACTAGTGGTTCAAGCATAGTGACTTAGTAATCAAAATAAACACACACACACACACACACACAAACAGAGAGAGAGAGAGAGAAAGAGAGAGAGAGAGAATGTAAATTATGTAGTGTTTCAGGACTTACCTAAATATTTAAGAGTTCCATTGACTTTTTTTTTTAATTTTTTTTTAATTTTTATTAGTTCCATTGACTTTGTTGATACCATGGCATTCCGAGCTCTGGGGATGAGTGTGATAAAGTAGGAATATGATGGAAAATATCTTTGAGTGATAAGGAATAAAAATTATTCAAATAAAAAAGAACTTCTAGAGTGCCAACAATAAAATTTTAATGTGATACCTACCTCACAAAGTTACATTGCACAGTTAATATAGGCTTCGGGAAAGTCCATGAAGTTACATGCTGATCTACAAATGGATCTTCTCTTTCATAAATATATACTATATGACTTCAAGAGAAAAAAAAAACAGTGAAAATTACTGATAAAAATATTTTCTGAAGAAACTTATAATATGTAGTTTTGAAATGATTTGGAATTTTCTCATGAAATTATAAAACTTTAAAAATTAATTTGGACATCTTAACTTGTTTGGAAAAAAAAACTTAATCCAAGGGCAAGAGAAAGAATATGGCTATCTGGAATTCTTAAATTATAATCTTTTGTGTCTTAAATTATAACCTATTGTGTCCGTACCTCCTCCTAGGTCAATGCCACAGGGAGACAATGAACCAGTCCCTAAATTGAATATGAATACAGGATTTGACTGCCTCATATTTGGGAAAATGCAATTCTTCTAATGATTTGTGTCTTGTTGCCACAAAAATTCATCTTGTTAATACTAAAATTCTCTCCATGATATTTTATGATTAAAAATCATGGAATTCCAAAATGTTAAAAAGAATCACAGTTTCAGTTGATGAAAAAGTTCTTGACAAGATACATGGCGGGTCTATTAAAAAGGCTAAAATTTATTATCATTGATGATTTTCATGAAAAAAAATGGCCTAAAATATATCAAGAACTAAAATATTTTAAAAATATTTTAGTAGCACTCTTTGCGATAACAAAGAAATGGACACAACACAGATAAGGCAATGACTGAACAAATTTGGTACAAGTATGTAATTGAACATTACTGTATAGTAAGAAATGATGGATGTCATAAATATAAAGAAGTATGGGAATATCTTTGAACTGATTCATACTGAAGTAGGCAGAACCAGGAAAACCATATGCACAACAACTACAATAATGTAAATGAAATAATTACATATGTAAAAAATAACGAATTAACAAAATTATAAAGAACAAGTATAGCTCAAATGAAAATATATGAAGCTACCTCATCCTTCCTGTTCATGAAGATGGAAGCTTTACAAGTGTTGCATATTACATATACTTTGTGTTTTCTCAATAAATTGATCAGTTGTAGTGATATATTTATTCTTTAAGGTTAATCTGCTTATATTCCTATATGGGAGGATAATATTTATAAGTCATAAAAACTTTCTCATTATTAGGATAGTTAGAAGGAGTATATGTAGACAGAAGACACATGTATGAATTGCATATAAAGGGATAATATCTTTTTTTTTTATTTTATTTTATTTAATAATAACTTTGTATTGACAGAATCCATGCCAGGATAATTTTTACACGACATTATCCCTTGCAATCACTTATGTTTCGTTTTTTCCCCTCCCTCCCTCTTCCCCCCCCCCCAGGATGGCAAGCAGTCCTATATATGTTAAATATGTTGCAGTATATCCTAGATACAATACATATTTGCAGAACCGAACAGTTCTCTTGTTGCACAGGGAGAATTAGATTCAGAAGGTAAAAATAACTCGGGAAGAAAATCAAAAATGCAAATAGTTCACATTCATTTCAAAGGGATAATATCTAAGAAAAATGAAATCAAAGGGAAAGGGAGAGATAGAATGACATAACTCATCTGCCATAAAAGAGGCAAGAAAAAAATCTTTTACAGTGGAGGGGAATGGGAAGAAGTGAGGGAAAGTGAACAAATTTTACTCTCATCAGAATTGGCTCAAAGAGGAAATAACAGACAAACTCAAAATGTTTGGAGACATCCGAAGGGCTCTAAGCCTCTAAACCGGCTGTGCCCTGAGAAGAACAAACTCCAACATTTGAACTCTAACAGTTTTCCATTATGAAATGATGATTCCTCTTGGTTTAAGATGGCCCTGGAGGCAGTGTAGGAGCTTGGAAGGGAAGGCAAGCTGTACAGCTTTTCACTATGCTCCTAGCTTCTTCTTTTGTAATCCCAAACTGTAAACGCAAAGCTCGAGCAGCCTGATGGTATTTAGAATGGGATTCCTGGGCCTCTTGAAATAAAGGCGTACTGGCCAACATAGTTAAAAGGCTATCTGCCTTTGAATTTCCATCAAAAATAGGACCTGGAAGTCCACTATGTGAATGGACATGCAGGATATAAATCTTTCCTGGATGCTTTCTCACTTGCTCTTGAAGTTCCTTAAAGAGCTGATATATATTAGAAGCTGCAAATTTTATTTGGGCTGTGGCAATTCTTTGTACGATACCTACTGAATAGGCTGAATCAGATATTATATTTATGTCGCCTGGGTAATAAGTGAGAGCTAGCATGATCGCATATAATTCGTTCTGCTGAGTGGACTGAAAAGGAGTTCTGACTACTCTTTTTACGGTTAGCCCTTGTTCAAGCTGCTCCTGTACTATATCTAATAAGGCCTGAATTTTATCGCTACTTAAGGGCCACTGTTCTATCCACACTGGTGTATCAGTTTTCCATTGGATAGGAATAGGTGAAAGTGTTGGCAGGCCTTCAACAGCAGCCCTGCTTAAAAAACCGAAGTACTCATTTTTAACCCCAATTGTTGTAAAACGTCTCTTCCCCACAGATTAGCAGTATGAAGCCACTTGATATAAATAAACAGCTCTGCCCACTTTCAGTAACTCCTAAAAACAGGCAAGAGAGATCAAATTATTATCCAAATGGCATGTTCAATATCATCACACTACCTGAACTCTTTTTTTCGATATCTACTTCTCCATCTTAAACCAAGAGGAATCATCATTTCATAATGGAAAACTGTTAGAGTTCAAATGTTGGAGTTTGTTCTTCTCAGGGCACAGCCGGTTTAGAGGCTTAGAGCCCTTCGGATGTCTCCAAATCCAAAGGTTCTGTCCTTCAGCCTCTGCCTCTGCTTTCTTCTGCCTCCAACCAAGACAGAGATGGAAGGTCTCTCTTATCTCCTTCTGGGGAGCCCAGCCACCAACTTGCCGCGGAGAGAGGGCTTCTGGCGTAGCTCCACTGAAATCCGTCAAAGTGTCGTTCCTCTCGAGTCCAGCGCGATCAGCCAGCCAAGAGGAAAAAATGTATTCTGGAATGGCTGTCTCGCCTTATATGTGAACCTTCTGAGAGAATGGGATTATGGGTTTTCTCCCATAGTGCTCTCTGGCCCAAAGAGCTTTAAGGTGTGGACTCCCTTGAGTAAAGGTGGGAACACAAGCCTTGTCTTGATTAGTTCTACTTAGTACCTTGTTTCAGGTTCTGGCCAAAACAACTTCTTGTAAGATTAGATCAACTCTAATTAGTTAGCAGTTAGTAAGGATTCCAACAAAAATGGATACAGAAAACACTTTGAGGAGGAACAGGGCAAAAGGAGAGAAAGAATAAAATAAAGAACAATCATAATAGTGAAAAGATTTTGAAGTGAGGTAGCTAGGTGGCACAGTGGATAAAGCATCAGCACTGAAGTCAGGACGACCTGAGTTCAAATCTGTTCTCTGACACTCAACACTTCCTAGCTGTGTGACCCTGAATTGCCTCAAAAAAAAAAAAAACAAACAAATAAAATTCTGAAGCAAGTTTCTCTGACAAAAGGCTAATTTCTCAAACATAGGGAACTGAATCAAATTTATAAAAAACAATGAGCCATTTTCCAATTGATAAATGATCAAAATATACGAAAAGTTTTTTAGATTGATTAAACTATTTATAGCCATATGAAAAAAAATACTCTAACTCACTATTGATTGGAGAATGTAAATTAAAACAGTACTAAGTTACTACCTCATAGCTATTAGATTGGTTAATAGAACATTCAAGGCAAATGACAAATGATAGAGGGAATGTGGGGAAAATGAGACATTAATGCATAACTGGTAGAATTGCAAACTGTTCTGAAGAACACTTGGAATTATGCACAAAGGACTGTAAAGTCATGCATACCTTTTGATCTAACAATATTTCTAATAGGCATGTATCACAAAATAGATTAAGAAAAGGGGAAGGCCCTATATGTACAAAAATATTTATAGCATAATATAAGCAATAATATAGCTTTACTAGGGCCAAAGAATTAGAAATTGAAGGGATGTCCATCAATTAAGGAATGGCTAAATAAATTGTGGCATGTGATTATGATGGAATACCATTGTTCTATAAGAAATGATGAGAAGAATGTTTTCATAAAAACCTAGAAACTTCTTCATAGCTTTATGCAACATGAAATACATTGTATAGAAAGTAATAGCAATGTTGTGGGATGATCAGCAATACAATGACCTAGAACTACTCTGAAGGATTTATGATGAAAATGCTGTCTATATCCAGAGAAAGAAACAATTGTGTCTGAAGAGATTCTTTTTTTTTTTTTTAACTTTATTTTTCTTGAGAGTTCTTGGTGGGAGGGAGATCTATGATTTCTTTTACATTATGACTTTTATGTGAATGTTTTGCACATGTGAAGTTATGCATTGTCGAAATCTAAATAAATCACATTTTTAAAAAACTGTATAAGTCTAGCATGATCTTCTCTTGACAAAATTCTTTATCACCATTCCCCTTGATAGATCATTCCCCAACCATCTCTTTCATGATTCATTCTACAATTTCCTCAGGAACTAGAAGTTATATACACTATAGTCTACACGTTGCATACTCCAGTTTCCTCTTTTTATAAAAATTTGGACATTTTCTTTTCTCCAATCTAGTCCTTCCTCTGTTTTCTATAATCATTCAAATATCACTAACAATATTTCCACCACCCAAAGATTCATTTCATCCAGTTTGGGCAATTTTAATTCAAGATCAGAAAAGTACTCTCCTGTCTCTTTATTCATCTTAGGTATGGAGTCTCTTTTAGTGATTGTTTTTGTCATTTTCAGTGTAAATGTCATTCACCTTTGAAAGGAAAAACAGAAACAAAATAAAAATTGAGCATTTCTGCTTTCTCTTTGCCACTGATTGTATTATTCTATTCACCCAAAGCGAAGTGACATCCCTATTTTGAGCCTCCTTTTCCCCAAAAAATATCTCTTTCAAAACCCTTTTCATTTTTCTTAGCTTCCAAATTGAGCTAAGACAGAGAGAGACAGAGCAGGAGATAGGGAGAAAAGGAAACATACAGAAAAAGAGACAGACAGACAGAAAGATATAGACAAAGAGTATTAATTATGATTATAAGAAAATATGGACAAAGATGTTGGAAGACATGTTAAAGAGAAAGAAATGAAATGCCAAAAGCTATAGATTGTACAGAAGCTTCTTGCTTATAAATCAAATATGTTATTCAAGAAGAGAGTTGGGATACACTGGACATAGTAACTACCTAAAAACACTGATAAAATCAAAACTAATTTTATTTTTAGTGTACAGAAACAACTGGTGTATGGAACATAAGTTATTTCCAAGTCAGCTGTCTTTATGTAGTCTTATTAAAACAAATATTAAAATTAACACTACATTAGAAGATTAAGGTATTTGGCATATAATTAAAATAACTAAAACCAGGCCCATTTGTTTAAATGAGCTCTTCCTGATGAAAAATGAGAAATGATAAATGATAAAATGATAAAAGAATGGACATTTTCATAGACTAGTATCATTTCCTAAGAAACCCCCTGCAACATCCCAATATCAAACACCATTATTCATTTGCTCCATGATAATTATAGCAGTTCTACTTCTCCTGTCCCTGCCAATCTTAGTAGTCAGCATTACAATGCTTTTAACAGACTGCAACCTAAACACAACATTCTTCAACCTTTCTGGAGGAGGAGACCCAATCTTATACCAACACTTATTTTGATTCTTTGGACACCCAGAAGTATATATTCTTTCAGGCTTTGGAATTATTTCTCACATTGTCACATACTATGCAGGCAAAAAAGAACCTTTTGGCTATATGGGAATAATATGAGTAATAATATCCACTGGATTCCTAGGCTTCATTGTATGAGCCCATCACATGTTTACTGTTGGTCTAGATGTAGACACACAGGCATATTTTATATTATATTATTATATTATATAAATTAATAACCACATAAAAAGAAATCAAAAGAATCTACAGATAGTCTTAAGCATAAGCATTTGATCTCATTGCCAAACAAAGAAATGGTAGCTATCACCAAAAATAGTTTTTAATACCATTACAGTTACATAAAACTTACAGAAATAAAAAAATGGAAACTTATGGACATCCCAGAACTGAAACCAGACCCCAAAGATGGGTTGTATGGGTTGTGATTGAATAGCACTCATATAGCAATTTGGAACGGCAGATCCAGAGGCAGGATAACTTTTACTCAATAATGATGAATAATCATGGTAAGACAAAGGGTCTCATGACTCAATCAATTACCAAGCATTTATTTATCACCCACTATATACCAGGCCCTGTACTAGCAAAAGGAGATACAACGACAAAAATGAAATAATCCCTGCCACAAAGAAGATTATATTTTATCAAGTGAAACAACATATATAAATGATAAATATACAAAATATATTCAAAATAAATAAAACATAATGAGGGAGGTTACTAACACATGAGGGGACAGGAAAAAATATACATCTAAATGTCGAACTTATGTTTAGCTTTGAAAGAAATTAGAGAATCTAAGAAGTAAAGGTAAGAAGAGAGTACCCATGTCAATAAGAACAAAAGTATCTAAGAAAGTATCAAAGTTAATCAATGTATGTTTCACTCTTATATCTTCAAAATGTAAACACTCCTATTTTAAAGTGGAAATATGTGTTATTAGGTAATTTGCCAAGATGTAAAACTGTCTGTGTTAAGATTCCAAATTCATAGAAGTCTTAGGAATCTAGCCCAAAAACCATTAGTAGGGTCTTGAAATAAGTATGTTTTTTGCCTTGGCAGAGATGGCAAGTGACATAAATTAAGGTATGGATGTGAATCTGAGAAAATGCAAGTATTCATGGGACAGTAGACTAAATAAAAATACAGGGTCAAATAATGAATTTGTAGGTGATGAAGTTGGAAAGGCAGGTTGAGGCTAAATTATGAAAGTCATTCAATACCAGGATCAAAAGTTTGGAACTTAATAGGTAACAGTGAAAACCCATAGAAGGTTGTTTTTGCTTTTGAGAAGTTAAGTAATATGGAAGGAATATGTTGAAAAGATTGATCAGCTGCCTATGTACAAAATATATTGAAGGGGGGAAAACTTGGAAGCAATTTTTGGGTTACTTGGACAAGTTCATTAATGACTTGATAAGAGCATAAACTGGGGTGGTAGAAGAGAGGAAAAGGAACTAACAGAAGAAAGAAACATTTCAAGGGAAGAATTAAAAGGGTATGGTACTGATTTATGTGACAGTGAAGAAAAAGAAGAATTCATTGGTGATTCTTTAAAAAAAAAACTATGAAAGACATAAAATATAAAGAAAGGTAGAATATCAAATCATGTAGAACAGTTAAGACTTATACTATGGAAAAGGAAAAAGAAAAGTATGCAGATGAGACAAGAGACAGAAAGATTAAAAAATCAAAATAGTGTCCTCTTACAGAAGCCAAAAAAGGAGTAAATTTCAAGGACAGATTCAACTATAATATCAAATGCCCAGAGAAGTCAACGAATAGCACAACTAGGAAAAGATCAATTGACTTCTTTACAAAGAAGCCAATAATGCCTTTGCAGAATTAAGTTTCAGTGTAATGATAAATACATATAAACACTGCAATGATTTAAGGAAAGAGCTGAAGAGATTGAAGAAAAAGAAAAAAGAAAGTAGTGAAAATTGATGGACTTCCCATTCTAGAAATTTGGCAGGGGAAGGAAAAAAGTAAAATGGTGGCCACAGAGGGAAATAAAATCATGCATTTGGTTGTCCAACATGAACTTAGGCATGTGAAGAAGGAGGAATTAGTGATGCTGGTTGAAAAGGAATCAAAGTCTCAAAATCAAGGGAGAAAAAGACACTGAGCACACAGGTGGAGAAACTGGAAATTATATGTCCATATCAGGATAACTTAAAGTGAAGAATGTGGTTCAAACCCAAGGGAACAAATTATCCTCTTTTCTATTACTTTTGTCAATGTTCTATGTTATCTTCAGATAGAACTCATCTCCTGACTCCAGTCAGGAGTCAATTTTCACTGATTATCCCCCATTCAGAAGAATACTTTCCTTTCTCATCTCTGCCTCACAACTTCCTTTGACTTCCTTTAGTAAAATATAACTCTCTATAAGAAGACTTTTCCAGTCTTCCTTAATCTTACTGCTTTTCCTGTGAGACAATCCAAATCATTCTGTGTATATATAAAGTTGTTTGTACCTCCATCCTCCCTCATTGAACTGTGAGCTCTTTGAGTGCAGGAACCATCCTTCACCTTCCTTTTTCCCATTACTCACCACATTATTTGGCACACAGTTAGTAAAAGCTAATTGGCTAACTATGCACATAAATATGTAAAGATCAGTTCCCAAAATGAGTACCACTAACTTATTATCATTTCCTCTCATATACTAGACACTGAAACTCATATGGATACAACTCACAAAAATCAATATTTTCAAGAAAACTATCACCTCATTACAGCTAGAGCAGAAGAGAAATGGACAGCATGTGTGATCTTTTGGTATACACATAATAATGTCAAAAGACTATAACAAAGTTTCCCAGTACAATAGATAGACCCTCTATAGCAAATTTATAGAAATAAAGGGACAAGAATTTTAAAAGATGGAGAAACAGGAACCAATTACAATCTCTATGGTTGGAGGAAATATGCAAATGACTGAGATTATAGATTATTGGAATAACTTTATTATGCTAATAAAACTACAAGACCAGAATACTTATGTGTACATATGTATGTCTTTAGAATGTGTATATATGTAGTATATATGTGTGTAGAATATGTATGTAGATTGTCCCAAAAGTCTTAGTTTAATAGTTTACAACATAATGCCATATAATAATATACCTAGATCCTGATTTGTACAAATAATGAATGTCCTACGATAGTCATATATATTCAGATTCACACTATTTGATGTTATAATTATTTAAAATATGGTAATTGATTCCAACCCAATGGAAATATGCAATGTAAATTCAAATAATGGAATTACTTTCAGGGGGGGATTCATTGTTTACACTAATTTTGAGCTAACTGTACCTAGATAGCTAAATATGGTGGTGTGAATTGAAAAGAAAGTCTAACAATTAAAACACAACTCTGAAAGTCTAGAATTCTATTTCTATATTTGTCCTTAACTTCCACATGACTCTGGGTATGTTGTTGAGCATTTGGAAGCTTTTTCATAAAAGAATAATGATTTCCTTCTTGGAAAGAGACTATTATTGTCTCAGATGCCAGTTATTTTACACAGGCAAAGACATGAAAACAGTAGCTAAAATCCAGAAAAATTCTAATTCAAATACTCATCAAACCTAATTATGTCCAGATTTGGAAGGTGGGAGGACCTAGTGGGAAAAATGATAACCTGTCCTTATGATCAAATGTATTATCTGTAACTATTAACATAAATGAGTAATTATTTAGAATAGAAAGTAGGAAAAATAACAGAAAGAAATTGTTCTCCCCTCCATACCCAGAAGGGGCAGTACTTAGGCTTTACTGACCACTAAGGAGGGCATCAATATTTATATTCATATAATTCAGCTAAGAAAAGATTTCATACACTTGAATAATAGATTCATTTCTCTTTTATGGGCCTTGTCCATTAAGATACATAAAGATACATCCATTTTCAGTTGAAGATGAATGACAATGGTGTTATAAATCCATTCCCAGCATCCATATTTTCAAATGAATGTATCAAAAACATCAATGCAATGGTTTTATAATGAGAACTGAATAGTCAAGTCTACACAAGCAATGCCAACTGGAGTGCTGAAAAATTATCAAATTAATTTAGGAAGAGACAGATGGCAACTCCATTATGTCTAATTTGAACGGAGAATGACTGAGCTATTTATTGGTCCCCTCCATGCCCACCAGATAATACAGGTCTCTAGGAAGGAATCTTCTAAACTCTGTCTTTGATAGAGAGGCACAGAAATGACAGCACCAGTAACAGTATATCCCAATGAATAACAAGGTTTGAATTCCATCATGTATTAGATTCTACATAGTTATAATAATATCATTTATCCTACATATGGTATTTAGGCAACTAAGTGTCACAATGGATTGTGTGCTGAGCCTAGAGTCAAAAAGATTTGAATTCAAATCTAACCTTTTCTATTTATTAACTATATGATCCTAGACAAATCATTTAATCCATCTATATTTTTTCCAACTATAAACTGGGGGTAATAACAGCACCTATATAATTGGACTATTGTGAAGACTAAATTAAATCATATTTGTAAAATGTTTAGTAAAGTGCCTGGCATATAGTAGGCACTTAATAAATGACTGTTTCCTTCTCTTTATTTCATTTGATCCCCATAAGAATCCCCATTTTTGTATGTGAGGAAGCTGAAACTAAGAACCTTGCCCAGGGATGCACAACTATAAAGTGTCTCAGGCAAGATTCAAATTTAGATCTTACTAAGTCCAATATTCTATCCACTGCATCACTAAATGGCCAGCTAGGTGATATAAATACATTGTTGATTTTGTAGACAACTGTCAAAGGGTGTCCCAAAGTCTTAGTGCACTCTTAAGCTTTAATAATTAGGCCTGTCCTCAGCATCTCATTCCCCCACTTCTAGCAAATGACACCTATCACTGCAGAATTTCATTATCACCTTAGCATAATGAATCAATTCCCAAACCCCAATTTTATTTTTTAAATAACTTTTTATTGGCAGAACCCATGACAGTGTGATTTTTTACAACATTATCCCTTGCATTCACTTCTGTTCCGATTTTTTCTCTCCCTCCCTGAACCCCCTCCCCAAGATGGCAAGCAGTCCTATACATGTTAAATAGGTAACAATATATCCTAAATACAATATATGTGTGCAGAACCAAACAGTTCTCTTGTTGCATGGGGAGAGTTGGATTCAGAAGGTATACATAACCCAAGAAGAAAAACAAAAATGCAAACATTCATTTCCCAGTGTTCTTTCTTTGGGTGTAGCTGCTTCTGTCCATCCTTGATGAACTGAAACTGAGATAGGTCTCTTTGTTGAAGAAATCCACTTCCATCAGAATACATCCTCAAACAGTATCATTGTTGAGATATATAATGATCTCCTGGTTCTGCTCATTTCAGTTAGCATCAGTTCATGTAAGTCTCTCCAGGCCTCTCTGTATTCATCCTGCTGGTCATTTCTTACAGAACAATAATATTCCATAACATTCATATACCACAATGTACTCAACCATTCTCCAATTGATGGGCAGCCATTCATTTTCTAGCTTTTAGGTACTACAAACAGGGCTGCCACAAACATTTTGGCACATACAGGTCCCTTTCCCTTCTTTAGTATTTCTTTGGGGTATAAGCCCAGTAGAAACACTGCTGGATCGAAGAGTATGCACAGTTTGATAGCTTTTTGAGCATAGTTCCAAATCTCTCTCCAGAATGGCTGGATGTGTTCACAATTCCACCAACAATGTATCGTGTCCCTGTTTTCCCACATCCCCTCCAACATTCCACATTATCTTTCCCTGTCATTCTAACCAATCTGACAGGTGTGTAGTGGTATCTCAGAGTTGTTTTAATTTGCATTTCTCTGATTAATAATGATTTGGAGCATATTTCCATATGGCTAGAAATAGTTTTAATTTCTTCATCTGAGAATTGTCTGTTCATATCCTTTGACCATTTATCAATTGGAGAATGGCTTGATTTCTTATAAATTTGAGTCAGTTCTCTATATATTTTGGAAATGAGGCCTTTATCAGAACCTTTGCCTGTAAAAATGTTTTCCCTTCTAATCTTGTCTGCATTAATTTTGTTTGTACAAAAACTTTTCAATTTGATATAATCAATTTTTTCTATTTTGTGGTCAATAGTGATCTCTAGTTCTTCTTTGGTTATAAATTTCTTCCTCTTCCACAGGTCTGAGAGGTAAACTGTCCTATGCTCCTCCAATTTAATTTATAATCTCATTCTTTATGCCTAGGTCATGAACCCATTTTGACATTATCTTGGTGTACAATGTTAAGTGTGTCCAAACCCCCATTTTATGTTTCATACACCTTCCACCTCAAAAGCCTCCAGAAAATTCAAAGTAGATGTTGTGTCAGCTTTATAATCCAAATTCCTGCAATATTATCTCATTAAATTTAAGCTTTAATTCTTTAAAATTGCACTAAAACTGCTGGAAACTCTATTTAACATAGACACAGAAGTAGAAGTCCAGAATGTACTTCCCCACTCCTACATAATGATATAGAGGAAGTTTTCAAGATTAAATCTCAATCTACAGATTGAAAAAAATCAAAATCATTCTATTCTCTAAGTAGACATTGCCTGAAAAGGTAAATGGAGAAGTACTCAATCAGATCAACTTCTGTTTTTCTTTTAAAAAGTGCAAATTATCTCAATTTATAAAGTTCTTCTTTGGCTCAAAGCCTTCAAGAAAAAAATGTAAATTGGACATCTCAAATATGCAAAATAGTTGTTACATAGAGAAACATCTTTTTTTTTTACTTTTTTAAACATTCAAGACTTTTATAAGTCATAAAACAAACATGAAGACATCATAATACTATATAAATAACCCAAATAACTCACTTTTTAAACAAATATGTTATAGTTTATGTCATTTGAAAAACAGAAAAAAAATAAGGATAAAGACTTAAGAATACACTTTGCTTTGACCCCCCATATTAAATATTCATATCAAAAATGCTGTCTCTTATACTCAAAAGCTAGCTTTTCCATGTAAGAAATTAAGCCAGATAGATTTCTGCAATGTTTTCCTAATTTGCTCCCCACCAAAACTGAAAATGGGAAGTATTATATTTTATTAAACTGAAGGCGTCTAATTTTTACATCCCATTTAGATCAGATTTTATTTTAATAACTTCATAATAAATATACCAATTTTCCACTTGAAAATATTTTATATTTTTAATTACATTTAAAATTAGTTTTCAACATTTACTTTTATAAAATTTTGATTTCTACTTTCTTCTGCCCACCTTTCCTTCACTTCTTTCCAAGATGGAAAGCAATCTGAGATAGATTGCCCATGGACAATCATATTAAACATATTTCTACATTGAACATGTTAATGAATGTAACAGGAAAGGGAAAAAAAGCAAAAAGAAAGTATGCTTAAATCTACATTTAGACTCCATAGTTTTTTCCTCTGGATATGTATACTATTTCCCATTATAGTCTTTTGTAATTGTCTTAGAACATAGGATTGTTGAGAAGAGCTAAGTCTATCAAAAATGATCATCACATGATATTGCTGTTACCATGTACCATGTTCTTCTGATTCTATTCACTTCACTTAGCACCAGTTCATATAAGTCTTACCAGGTTTTTTTTTTTTTTTCTGAAATCTGCCTACTCATCATTTATTATAGAATAATAGTGTCCCATTCCATTCATATAATACAATTAGTTCAGCCATTCTCCAAGTTATGGCAATCCCCTTAATTTCCAATTCTTTGTCACCACAAACATAGTTGCTCTAAATAATAAAGGTACCAGGGCAGCAGTGGATGGCACATCAGCCCTGAATTCAGGAGGATCTGAGTTCAAATCTGGCCTCAAATACTTAACACTTCCCAGCTTTGTGACCCTGGGCAAGTCACTTAACCTCAATTGCCTCAGCAATAATAATAATAAATGTACCAATTTAATATTAACCTGGGAGAATTGAAAATAAACCACATTTCTCCTCTTGGTGTAAAGAGATGGGGTATTATAGGTGAGAAATGTTGATACTAATCAATTACTATGTCACTGACTTAGTTTAACTTTTTCTCCATGATAACATGGAAAGGTCTTTCAGAAAATTACTGTGATCTAAAAACAAAATCATATTAAAAAAAAAAAAAAACTATGGATCTTCTGATGGAAGAACCAAGCTAGAAAATACACTCTAACTCTTCTCAACATTCTCCTCCAGACAACTTTAAAATAACACATTTTAGAGTAATAGAGCCAACAAAAGGTTAGAATGAGACAGTCTTCTATCCCAGGACAAATTGCAAGTCAGAAAGAGAGATCTACCTCATGGAGGTAGAGGCTGGAACAGAGATCATGTGAATAAAATATAGTGGTGGGACTAGGTGGTAGCTACAAAAACAACAGCAGTTTTAGGAACCCCCAAGCCAAAGACAGAAAGGCGATGTGACAATTGGCTAGAAAGCAACTAGACAGGGCCCCTTTGCATTGGATGCAGGACCAGAAGTATTTATTTGACAACTTCATTGCCTATACCTCTTCTGGACCATGGTAGACTTGTGAAAAATCAAGAAGACTCGGGGTAGAACAGGGTGCTGATAATAATACTAGAAGAGTTAAAGAAAGAATGGAGAAGATCTGGGGAAAGACCTGGGGCTGGGATTTACCCTGGTGAAGCACAAACACCTGAGGGCTAATGCCAAAGAAACACAAACTGGGGAGCCGGGAGAGTGAGCTGGAATTGCCTGGAGCCTGAGCTGGAAACACAGAAACTTTCACCTCCCGAACTGTTTGTGGAGTCATGGTCTAAATCCAGTAAGACTAAGGAAACCTTGGTTGATTAGGAATGCCAGGCCCAGCTATGCAGCAGAGACACAGCCCTGGGAAAGAAGGAACCAGCGCACCCAGTGAATGCAGAAGCAGTGGGGCAAAAATGCTGCAGGCTGCAGGCACTTGCAGGAGAGTGGAGCTTTTGCAGGAGAGAAAAGAGCTGTGAGAAGCTCTGAAAATCCAGACACTAACCCCTTCACCCCCAGATTAGAAGTACTTACACTAATACCTCTTATTTAAAAAATGAGCCAGCAAAAAAGAAAGAATACCACCATAGAAACATACTATGGAAACAGAGGTTCAGCTTCAGACGATACTGAAATAAAGAAAGCGCTTCCATCCCAAACAGAAATGTGAAATGGCTCCCTGCCCCGAGAGAATTTATCAAAGAACTTAAAAAGAATTTAAAAGTCAAATGAGAGACACTGAGGAAAATATGAAAAATAAAGATAAAGATAAAAATTATCCAAGAAAACAAGAAGAATATAAAAAAAATTAAACAACTAGGAAAAGAGATACAGAGTCTCAAAGATGAAAATAATTCATTGAAAATTATAACTGGGCAAGAAGAAGCCAGGGGAGCTATGAGAGAGCAAGAAATAATAAAACAGATTATAAAGAATGAAAAAATAAAACAGAAAGTGAAACATAAAAAGATAGATTGAAGAACAAATCAAGATGAAAAAAATATAAGAATAACTGGACTTTCTGAAAGTTAGGACAAAAAAAAAAAAAGAACCTTTACACAATAATGCAACAAATAATTCAAGAAAATTGTTCTGGAGTGATAGAACATGAGGATAAAGTAGAAAGAGGGAAAAAAAATCTACCAATCATCTCAATGAGATCTTTTGTGGAAAACACATAGGAACATTATATCCAAATTTTGTAACTTCCAGATCAAAGAGAACATTCTGCAAGAAACAAGAAAAAAAATTTTAAATGCTGGCACTACAATTAGAATTGTAGAGGACTTATCAGCAGCCACAATAAAAGATCACAGGTGCTGGAATTATAAATACCAACAATCTAAAGAAATAGACCTGTGGCCAAAAATATCATATCCAATAAACTTATTTATAATATTGAATGAGAAAAGATGGACATTCAATGAACTTACAAATTTCCAGGACTCTCTGTCAACTAAACCCGAACTTTTGATATATAAAAGCCAATATCAAAAAGCAATTTCAAGGAACTAATCATGAATAAGTTGTTTGGTTTTTTTACGTGGGAAATTTATAGCATATGTTTAAGATTGATTTTAACACTACAACAACTCAAAAGAAATATTGGGGCAGAGTTAAGATAAAAATAGTAATTATGTTATACAAATGAGGTACAGAGAAAGAATAGACACAGAAACAGAGGAAGAAGGAGGTCTCGTAGTTCTGAAAATTTACATATATTGGGAATTGGTTAAATAGGCAACCCTACATATATACCACGTAGGGTATTGCACCCTACAAAAATTATAAAGACATAAGTGGGGTGGACAGGGAGGCAAAGGTAAAGGAAGAAGACAAGAGAAGGATCCATGAGCTGGGGGAAGTTAAGTAATAGGAAGGCAAAAGTAGAATTGAAGCAAAAGGTCAGCAGGGATAGGAAAGACATGTGTATATCTATATGTGGGGGTATGTATTATGTATGTGGGTATATATCAACATATATGTATATGTGTGTATATATATTCTTTTTAAACTATAGCTTGCTTGGGGATGGAGAGATTAAAAGGGAAAAAAAGAATAAAGTAAAAATGATGCACAGCAGAGAACAGAAGAACAATTTACAAGGAAGTAAAAAAAAAAAGGTAAACATTCATGAATATAATTTCCTCTACTAATTATAGATATATATTTATATACTTTCTTGATTTGATATTTGTTGTTATATATTTTGAATCTTCCCATTCCTGTCCTACAAGACAATGTTCTCTTTTATTTCATTTCACTTTGTTTTGTATTCTTTTTGTTGTTGTTGTTCTATTTCTTTAAATAAAATAAATTTGGGGGAAAAAAGGAAGAAAAAAATTGAAGAAAATAGCATTTTTAAAAAATAGAACTGGACAAATGGAAAAAGATACAAAAGTTCACTGGAGAAAATAATTACTTAAAAATCAGAATTGAGCAAATGAAAGCTAATGATTCCATTAGACATCAAAAATATATTTTTTAAAAAGAGTACAAAGAATTTTAAAAGAAAACAAGAAACAAAGTAGGCTGTAGAATCTTTTATCATGACCACAGTATGGTGTACAACTTTTAAGGTAAAACTATAGTGGAAGGATGGTTTCTTATCTGGACGCAATGTATTGTAGTTTTTCTTTGTCAACTTATCATCCTATTTATCAATTTTTCAAACATTCATATCAGACATATTATTCTATCTTAGGATAGCATCATTCTAGCCATCTAAAATTTTGCCTATGTGCTACTGACTAAAGCATATACTGTCTGCAGTCTGGATAACAAAAACATAATGTGAAAAAGTCTTTTGTACAGATAATAGACTCTTTTAAATGACCACAAGTCAGCACTATGCTTGCCCTTTATCACATATATAATCTTCAATCCAAAGATGTGTTCAGGTTGAGCACTTCTTGAGTTGAGACTGAGAAGTTCCTAGTTCTCCCCTACAACTCCATGCTACTTTCTTCACATGCCACTGCCCCATAAGTAGAAATGTGAATGTTGGTGTTCTGGGTCAATAAACATTCCCTTTGCCATGGAGCTTTTGAGATCAAGTGCCATGATTAACACACAGTCCTTAATGATGGGCAAAAGGACTGAGCATTCCAAAATTGGTCTGGATTTTTGCCAGAAGGGAAAGAAAGAGGTCTTTGTTTATAGACATTTGAAGGGCGGGCATCAGCATGTTAACTGACACTTAACACCCCAAACCAGTGCCAAAACTGTTGGCGGCCCTCGTCAACCTACCCTGGATTTAACTGTCCACTACTACAGAATAGTCACCTCTGATTATAAAACTTATTCTTTCAACTTCCTCAGAGGAATTTCCAAAATAACAGCTCTTAGAAGCAAACAGATTCTAATTCATTGACATATGCAGACCTTTTAATGTTTTTTTTTTTTTCTGGAGACAGTTCCATTTTTTTGTACCTACAAGATGATCTATGCATTTTTAATAATTACCTTGTATGTTACGTGATGCAATTCCTTCAGGCACTAAAAAAGAGAAGCCACAGAATTCATATTCAGATGCAATTGTTAGTTTTGCTACAAGAGGCCCAAGCTAATTTATGTAGTGAATTTTTTATATAGCTTTCCCCCCCTGGTTTTCCTTCCCTGCTGTCCTCACCCCCTTTCTTCTCCAGTACATTAAGAGATTCTGATATGCCTGCAGCAACATCCGCTGGAGGTAGCTGTCTGTACTGATGCCAATGCAGGCTTCCCTACCGTGGAACTCAGCCATGTGTGCTGTCTCAGCAGTGCTCACTCACTTAGAATACCCTCTGGGACCTCCTTTCCGTGAGGGCTAGAGCTCATTGCATACCCTCAATAACTTTTGTGGGCTCATTTTTGTTCCTTATAGACAGTCACCTATGCTGTATAAATTCTACATGGAAAGTAAGCAATCTCTTATCTCTAGAGAACCATTGGTTGAGAAGATTACTGCCACAGCAATTGCAGAAACTTCATATTAGGAGAGGCTATGTGTTGCCTGCTACAAGGAAAAAAATGAAATATATTTTTGACATATAGCTCCTTTTGCTCCATTGTGAATTACTGTTGTCCTCTAAAGATCCATAATTTCATCCATACATCTGCAACTAAGGCAAATTTATGTCCATCAATTTGTTATTGAGTCATGTCTTACTGTGATCCCATTTGGAGTTTTCTTGGCAAAGATACTGAAGTGCTTTGTCATTTCCTTCTCCAGCACATTTTACAGATTAGGAAACTGAGGCAAAAAGAGTTAAGTGAATTGCCCAGAGTCACAAACTAGTAAATATCAGAGGCCAAATTTGAACTTGTCTTCCTTATGACAGGCTGGTGCTCTATCCACTGTGTCATCTAGCTGCCTCTACTCCAAAATTCAAGTAGATTTTATAAAGCTATGATAAATTATGATATTGTATTTAATAAAGTTTTTTTTAATGGGGATGAAGTACTAGATAAATGTGGAATAATAATCCAAATCTTGTAATAGTATCATTAACCATTATTTGTAAAAGCAAAAAGCAAACATTTCAAATTTAATGAGTTTTTTTTTTAATAACTACTGTATTAGAATATATCACGAAAAAATGTCCATTTTTAGATTTGTGCTCCATTGAAAAGGTCACTTTGATCTCTGGCTGAAAAGCTCAAGTACAGAGGCATACTGTTAGCAAAGAAGACACCAAAATCCTTTCTCAAGCTAAACTGCCAAGCATTCAAGCTCTTCTGCAGAGTGTATAATAGATGGTAAAATTGAATGCAGAGTGATGTATTGGTTATGTTGTTCAAAAGACAACTGTATCTTTCCCTAAAAGACTATTTTTCAGAGAACTCACATAAGGCTGGAGCTCACATGGAGTTCAGAAGAAGTAATGCAAAGACACTCTCAAGGGTTCTCTGAAGAATTTTGGAATCAATTATAAGACAGGGGAGATACTCGCATAGGACCATCTGGCATAGCATGCCCTCATCAAAGCACTATGCTGTATAAGTGAAGCAGAATGGCAATAGCTCAAAAGAAATGTGAGATGCACAAATTTAGAGATATTTCTACTCTAAATGTTCATATGAACTATTTGTGCCTAACCTGTGGTAAAGTGTTCCAAGCTCATATGTAACTATGCCCAAAGGGCTATCCCTTTGATTCAACAGTGTTTCTACTGGGCCTATATCTCAGAGATCATAAAATAGGGGAAAGGACCCACATGTGCAAAAATGTTTGTAGAGGCCCTCTTTGTAGTGGCAAGGAACCGGAAATTGAGTGGATACCAATGGGGAATGGCTGAATAAGTTATTATATATTAATGTTATGGAATATTATTGTCCTATAAGAAATGATCAGCAGGATGATTTCAGAAATGCCTGGAGAGACTTACATGAACTAAGTAAAGTGAATAGAACCAAGAAACATTGCACACTATAACAAGAAGATTATGCGATGATCAATTTTAATAGACATGGTTCTTTTCAACAATGAGATAATTCAGGGCAATTCCAATAGACTTGTGGAGAGAGGTATCTGCATTCAGAAAGAGGACTATGGGAACTGAATGTGGATCACAATATAGTATTTTCACCTTTTTTGTTGATTTTTTGCGTGCTTTTTGTTTTTCTTTCTCATTGTTTTCCCTTTTGATCTGATTTTTCTTGTGCAACATGATAATTATAGAAATATGTATAGAAAAATTGCACATATTTAACATATATAGGATTTACCTCTGCAAAACCCTTTGTTCCAAATTTTTCTCTCTCCCTTCTCTTCCCCCAACAGCATATGCAAACATATGAAAAATCTTTTCATTTCTAAAATCAGAGAAATGATGGTTAAATGTCTTTTTTAAGTTCAAATCCAACTTTTACCACTTTCTATATGTGTGGCTTTAGGCATACCTTGACCTCAGGCAAACTTATTCTCTCTGGGGATCATGTTTGCTCAAAAGTAAAAGGAAGTGACTGGAGCACATGACTTCTGAGATTCCTTCTAATTCTAGATTTATATCTCATATTCTAATTCCAACTGAACAGTTCTAGTTTCAAATGAAGGAAAAAACAGTTTTAAAAAAATGACTAAATACCTGAGTACAGCATTCTGTAATCCTCTAAAAAATAAAGAAGCAAAAGAACCCGTAACTGGGAATAATAAACCTCTGGAGGTCTTTGTATCTTTAAGTACATATGTACACATTAAAGAGTTTCAATAGATGCCAAAAGATTGAAGTTACTATGTATATAGGGGTAAATTTATAAATTGAGGTAATTTAAATTAAGGAATTGCTTCAAAATACTTTATTTCATGAACACGAACAAAAGTTTGACAAATTTATACTTAAGAAACTAAATATCACATATTAATCTTTCTGAATAAATTAATGAACATTATATATCAATCTTTCTGAATATATTGTAATCCTGGGCATCTATGTACCACAGTGGATGAAATGTCAGCCTTGGAATCAAGAAAACTGGAATTCAAATTCAATCTCAGACACTTACTAGCTGTGTGACCTAAGGCCAATCACTTAGTTCTGTTTGCCTCAGTTTCCTAATCTGCAAAATGAGCTAGAAAAGGAAGTAGCAAACTACTCCACTATCTGTATCAAGAAAATCCCAAATGGGGTCACAAAGAGTTGGTTATGATTGAATTCACTAAATAACAACATAGTAATCCTTGCTATTTGAAGCAGAGTGCATTAAAAAAACAGAATCCTACAATTATGTTGTTTACAAGAAACACATTTGAAACAGAGACACATATAGAGTAAGGGCAAAAGGTTAGAGCAGAATTTACTATCCTTCAGCTGAAGCAAAAAAGAAAAAAAAAAGAAAGCAGGGGTAGCAATTCTGATCTCAGATAAAGCAAAATAAAAATAGATCTAATTAAAAGAAATAAGGAAGGAAACTATATCTTGTTAAAGGTATCATAAACAATAAAGTAGGAACAATACTAAATGCACACGTACCAAGTGGTGTGTATCTACCAAGTAGTAGAGTATCCAAATGCTTAGAGGAGTCATTAAGAGAAAGACAGAGCAAAGACAGGAACTTAACCAACCTCTCCCCAATTGCTCTAAATTCCTTCAAATAATGACTCTAAACAAATTTTAGAGCATCAGGATACCCAAAAGACATAGCAGAATATTTTCCAGTTGAAGGCAACTTAGAAGGTCAGCAGAAAAGGTCTGTGACACCAGGGTGGGAGTCTAGCATACAGTCCTGTTACAGGGTACACCACCATAACCCCAGATCTAGACCCAGCTCCTGAGCCAAAATTGGACCCATCCCAACCTTTGAATCAGGACGGCACTAGAGGCTTCCAGACCTCTCAGTCCAGAGACACCAAAAACCAGAAAGGTCAGGAGAAAAAGTCTCTGGAAGCAGAGTGGGAGCCCAGCAAGCAGTCCCAGCAACCCCAGCCTTAGCCCCAAATAAGCCCCTACCCAGCCCTAGATCTGTCCTGGACTTCAGCATCAGGAAGGTGGGACCTATGAAGCAGTAGCAGTGCTGAAGGCTTCTGGACATCTTGGCCCAAGACCACCAGAATGGACTTGGAAGATCAGCAGAGAGAATCTGTGGCAATAAGATGATAATTCTATGTGCAATCCCAGCAGAGACCACACCAACCCAGTCCTGGTCACAACTTCAGCAGCCCCAGCTTCAGCAAAGAAGGACTCTTGATTTAGCACACTACATCTTTATAGCTACTGTGGGGCAGGAATACTTCTAACACCTCCAAGGCAGAAAAGAGTGCTTGTGGTCAGGTTCCTACAAGGATCTCTGAAAATAGCTGCACAAAATCTCTGAAGCTTGAGACAATGTACGCTACACTCTGGAAACAGAACCCAGAATTAATCATCGAGTAATAGAATAGGATAATGAACAGACAATATAAAAAGTTTCTGACCATTGAAAGTTATTATGGTGACAAGGAAGATCAAAACACACTCAGAAGATAATAAAATCAACGTGCCCATATGCAAGCCTCCAAGAAAAATAAGAATTGGGCTCAGGCCATGGAAGAATTCAAAAAGGATTTTGAGAATCAAATAAGAGAAATAGAGGGAAAAATAGGAAAAGAATTGAGAGTGGAGCAAAAGTAAATACAAAAAGCTAATTCCTTAAAAAAGCAAAATTGATCAATTGAGAAAGAAGGTACAAAAGCTCACTAAGGAAAATAATTCCTTAAAAAATTGAACAAATGGAACCTAATGACTTTATGAGAAATCAATATACAATAAAGCAAAACAAAAAAAAAAAAGAAAAAATAGAAAAAATGTAAAATATCTCATTGGAAACAACTGATCTGGAAAACAGATCCAGAAAAAAATCATTTTAAAATTATTGGTCTACCTGAAAGTCATGATCAAAAAAAGAGGTCTGGATATCATCTTTCAAGAAATTATCACGGAAAAGTGTAATCCTTCAATCGTCTCCTGAAAGATATCTCAAAATGAAAATTCCCAGAAATATTATAGCCAAATTCCAGAATTTCTAGGTCAGGGAGAAATTATTGCAAGCATCCAGAAAGAAACAATTCAAGTATAGTGGAGTCACAGTGAGGATAACACAAGCTTTAGTAGCTTTTACATGAAATGACTGGAAGGCTTGGATTATAATATTGTGGAGAGGAATGGAGCTAAGATTAAAGATTAAAACTAAGAACTGTGTATAAAAACTGAGTATAATCCTTCAGAGGAAAGGGTTGTTATTAAATGAAATAAAGGATTTTCAAACACTCATGATGACAAGACCAGAGCTGAAGGGAAAAGTTGATTTTCAAATATAGAACTCTGGAGAAAAATAAGGAGGTAATCAGTAAAGTGATATCATAAGGGATTTAATAAGGTTTATGTGTTTACATCCCTACATGATACTTGTAACTCATAAGAACTTTCTTGTTATTATGGAGTCAGAATATATGAAGTCAGAGTATATATAGACAGAGGGCATAGGTGTGAATTAAACTTGAAGGGATAATCTTTTTTTAAATGATGAAATTGAGGGGTGAAAGAGGAATATATTGGGAGAAAGGTAAAGGGAGAAGTGGAATGGTGCAAATTATCTGCCATAAAAAAGAGGCATGAAAAAAGCTTTTAGAGTGAAGGGGTAGAGGGAGATCAGAGGTGTGAGAATTGATTCAAAGAGGAAATAACATAAATACTCAATAGGAGAATAAAAATCTATCTTACCCTGCAGGAAAATAGAAAAAAAAATGGGAGATGGGAAGGAGAAAGAATGATAAAAGAGAAGGCATATTGAGGGAAGGAATGGTCAGAACCAAAGCACTTTTGAGGAAAGGATGAATGTGTCCTCCCTGCTATCTTGGCTCTGCCCCCTCCATCTTAGCTCTGCCCCTATCAATTCTGGATTGAATTGGATGAAAGGAGAGAATAAATTGAGGAGGGGATAAAGTTAGCAATATAAATTGTAAAAAGAACATTTCCAGGTAGTACTGCAACTTTGAAAAATGGTTATATATTGTATATCCCCTCCTAGTATATTGTTTTTTCCTATTAAATTCTCATAACTTAATCTTATCTTTTCTACACCCACCAAAACAAACTCATCATTGGAAATGTTAGCTGCTTATACTTGAAATACACATAATTGAAATAAGGGGCTAAAATAAAATCTTATGATTCAAATAGGTAGAAGGAATCAATCATGAACTCAGACAAGGCAGCAGGAAAAATAGATTTGACTAAAGGAAACTAACACTAAAACAATAAAACATATATTCAGATATTCATCAAATGGTATAGTATTCAAAGGTTTAAAACACAATTTCTGAGTTACAAGGAGAAAGAGAAAGTAAAATTATAAAAGTAAAGGACATTACTATACTCTTTTTAGAACAAAAGAAATCCAGCCCCACCCCAAAATAAATAAAAAATAAAATAAGAACTTTAATCGAATTTTAAGAAAAAATAGCTACCTTTAACAACTATTAAATGAAAATATAAAGGAATACACATTTTACCCAACAGCATATGGTACTTTTGGAAGAGCTAGGGAGCACAACGAATAGAGTACCAAGCCTAGAGTCAGGAAGACTTATATTCCTGAATTCAAATCAGAACTCAGACACATACTAGCTGTGTGACCCTGGACAAATAACTTAACCAGTTTGCCTCAGTTTCTTCATTTGTAAAAAGTGCTGGAGAAGAAAATGACAAATCACTTCAGAACTTTTGCCAAGAAAACTCCAAATGGACTCCCAAAGAATCAGACATGGCTGAAAACAACTAAACAGCAATAATATGGCACCTTTGCAAAAATACTATTATTGCAGCATGTAAATCTGACAAACAAACAAAAAAATATATTAAACATATGCTTTATGGACAATAGTGGAAAAATCAATAAAAGACTGCTAAATAAATGAGTAAACATTAATGGGATGTTAAATAATTGTACAGAGAGAGTAAATCAAGATGCCCATCAATTGGGGAATGATTGAACACGTTGTGGTATATAATTGGGAAAGAATGCTAATGTGCTGTAAAAAATAATAAGCTGGTTGATTTTCAAAAACAAGATTTGCATGAAATAACAAAAGGTGAAATAAGCAGGACCAAGAGAATGTGCACACCAATAATATTGTTCAAAGAATAGTTGTGAACAATCAACTTGTTTTGAGAATTACAAATATTCAAATTAAATAGAGAAAGTCTCAGGAGGAAGATGCTATCCACTTTTAGAGAAAGAATTGATAGGGGCAGAGCCAAGATGGAGGGAGCAGAGCCAAGATAGCAGGAAGGACACATGCTTCTTTCTGAACTTCTCCCTGGATGCTCAACTAATCACCAAAATCAGCTTCTGAATTAATTCTAGACTGGCAGAACTTGTGAGTATTGGGAGTGCAGCAAATTAATAGCAGAAGATAATTTCAAAGATCACCAGAAAAAGTTTGTTTTGGTCAGCACAGAGGGAGGCCAGGTGCAGGACGCCAACACAAGCTGTGCAGACGTAGGGTAGGATGCAGTCTCCATTGGGTGGTGCAGACACCATGCAGTGGAGAATATACCAGAAGTACTCTATCACAGTTTGGGATACTGGGACCTGGTTGCAAGCCAGTAGATGAACAGAGAAATTATAAAACATCCAATATAAATACAAAAGGTAAAGCGTGAACCCCAAAGCACCAGAGTCTTTTGGGACCTGGTCACACCCACCAAGTACCAGGAGTGATTCTGCACAAACCCAGAGCAGCAGCAGCTTTGCTCTGCTGCTGCTTTGCTGGTGCCTATAGAGGAAGCTTGGAAAACCTTTCTTGCCCTAAAAGCAGATCCCAACTTTTTTTTAAAAAAATGAGTAAAAAGGCAAAGTGAACTCTAACTATAGATAACTTCTATGGTGAAAGAGAAGAACAGATTTCAAATGCTGAGGAGACTAAAAGCAGATTGTCTCTAGATGAAGCCCCAAAGAGTGTCATAACCTGATCCCTATCACACAAAGCTCTCCTAGAAGAAATTAAAAAGGATCTCAAAAGAGAGCTAGAAGAAAAATGGGGAAAGGAAAGAAAAATTCTGCAAGAAGATTTGGAAAAAGCATATAACTCATTAAAAGATAGATTTGATAAAGTGGAAAAAGAAAACAACTATGTGAAAAACAGAATTTGTGAAATGGAAAAGGTAAAAAAAAACTCCCAGGAAAACAGAATTTGTGAAGTAGAAAAAGAAAATAACTCCTTAAAAAACAGAATTTGTGAAATGTAAAAAAAAAAAAAAAAAAAAAAAAAAAAAAAAAAAAAAAAAACTCCATAGAACAAAACAATTCATTTAAAAACTCAGTTTGACAAATACAAAAAGAAGTAAAAATAAAAGTAAATAAGGAAAATAATTTACTAAAAATCAGAATTGAACAAATGTAAATGAATGACTCGATGAGACATCAAGAATCAATCAAGGAAAACCAAAAAATTGAAAAAATTGAAAAAAATTGTAAAATACCTACTTGGGAAAATACCTAACCTGGAAAATAGCTCTAAGAGAGACAATCTAAGGATTATTGTACTCCCTGAAAACCATGATAAAAAAAAAGAGCCTAGATACTATTTTTTCAAAAAATCATCAAAGAGAATTGCCCTGATGTCATAGAATCAGAAGGTAAAATAGCCATTGAAAGAATTCACTGAACATCTGCTGAAAGAGACCCTAAAATTAAAATGCCAAGGAATATTGTGGCTAAATGTCAGAACTATCACATCAAGGAAAAAATATCTTAAGCTGCCAGAAAAAAACAATTCAAGTACTAAGAACCCACAATAAAGATCACCCAGGATCTAGTGGCTTCTACTTTAAAGGTCAAAGGACCTGGAATCTGATATTCTGAAAGGCAAAGAAACAAAATCCAACAGCAAGGATACAAAGAGAAATTCCACTTAAAATAACCATTGATGGTATAAAATATTTGGGAATCTATCTGCCAAGGGCAAGTCAGGAAATGTATGAGCAAAACTACAAAACACTTTCCACACAAATAAAGTCAGTTCTAAACAATTAAAGAAACATCAAATGCTCTTGAATAAGTCGAGGGAATATAATAAAGATGACAATACTACCTAAACTAATCTATTTATTTAGTGTTATACCAATCAAACTCCCAAGAAACTGCTTTACTGACCTAAAAAAAATAACAACAAAATTCATCTGAAAGAACAAAAGGTACAGAATTTCAAGGGAACTAATAAAACAATTTTAAAAAAGCAAATGCGGGTAGCCTAGCTGTACTAGATTTAAAATTATATTCTAAAGCAGCAGTCATCAAAACCGTTTGGTACTGGCTAAGAAATAGACTAGCTGAACAGTGGAATAGGTTAGGTTCACAGGACAAAATAGTCAATAACCATAGCAATCTAGTGTTTGACAAACCCAAAGACCCTAGCTTTTGGGATAAGAATTCACTTCTAGGAAACTTCTGGGAAAATTGGAAACTAGTATGTAGAAACTAGGCATTGACCCATACTTAACACTGTGTATCAAGATAAGGTCAAAATGGGTTCATGATCTAAGCATAAAGAAAGAGATTATAAATAAATTAGAAGAACATACTATAGTTTATTTCTCCTACCTGTGTAGGAGGAAGGAATTTGTGATCAAAGAATTGGAGATCATTATTGGTCACAAAACAGATAATTTTGATTACATTAAGTTAAAAGGGGTTTATACAAACAAAATCAATGCAGACAAGATTAGAAGGAAAGCAATAAATTGGAAAAACATGTTTACATTCAAAGGTTCTTATAAAGGCTTCATTTCTAAAACATACAGAGAACTGAGTCAAATTTATAAGAAATTAATCCATCCTCTAATTGATAAATGGTCAAAGGAGATGAACACTGTTTTCAGATGAAGAAAGCGAAACTATTTCTATTCATATGAAAAGGTGCTCCAAATCACTATTGATCAGAAAACTCAAATTAAAACAACTCTGAGATACCACTACACACCTTTCAAATTGGCTAAGATGACAGGAAAAGATAATAAAGAATGTTGGAGGGAATGTGGGAAAACTGGGATACTGATACATTGTTAGTGGAACTGTGAGTGAATCCAATCATTCTGGAGAGCAATTTGGAACTATGCTCAAAAAGTTATGAAATTGTGCATACCCTTTGGGCCACAGTGTTACTACTGGGCTTATATTCCAAAGACATCTTAAAAGAGGGAAAGGGATCCACATGTACAAAAATGTTTGTAACAGCCCTTTTTGTAATGTCAATAAACTGGAAACTGAATGGATGTCCATCATTTAGAGAATGACTGAATAAATTATGGTATATAAATGTTATGGAATATTATTGTTCTATAAGAAATGACCAACAGGATGATTTCAGAGAGGTCTGGAGAGACTTACATGAATTGATGCTAAGTGAAATGAGCAAAGCCAGGAGATCGTTGTACATGGCAATAACAAGACTATACAATGATCACTTCTGATGAACATGGGTCTCTTCAACGATGAACTGATTCAGACCATTTCCAACTGTTCAGTAATGAAGAGAGCCATCTATATCCAGGAAGAGGACTGCGGGAACTGAGTGTGGACCACAACATAGCATTTTCTCTCTTTCTGTTGTTGTCTGCTTGCATTTTTGTTTTCCTTCTTAGGTTGTTTTTTTTTTTCTTTCTAGATCCAATTTTTCTTGTGCAGCAAGATAACTGTATGGATATGTATACATATTTAACATATATTTTAACATGTATTGGAATGTTTGCCATCTATGTGAGGGATGGGGGGAAAGAAGGGAAAATTTGGAACAGAAAGCTTTATAAGGATCAATATTGAAAATTTACCCATGCATATATTTTGTAAATAAAAACCTATAATAAAAATTGATAAATAAAAATATGCATAGTATGATTCTGTTTACATTTATAAAGCTGTGTCAAATTGTCTACTACAAGGTTGGGAGGGAGGGAAGAAAACAGTTCAGAATTTAAAATGTAACAAAATAAATAAAATTCTAAAAAAGTTAATAGTATTGTATTTTTCCAAATACATGCAAAGATAGTTTTCAATATTCACCTTTGTGAAAACTTGTGCTCCAAATTTTTCTCCCCCTTTCCCCTCTCTCCAAAACAACAAGCAATCTGATTTATGTTAAACATGTGCAATTCTTTTTTTTAATTGCTTTATTATAGCTTTTTATTTACAAGATATATGCATGGGTAATTTTTCAGCATTGACAATTGCAAAACCTTTTGTTCCAATTTTTCCCCTCCTTACCCCCACTCCCTCCCCCAGATGGCAGGTAGAACAATAATATGTGCAATTTTTCTAAACTTATTTCTCTATTAGTCATGATATACAGGAAAAATCATGTCAAAGAAGAAAAAAACACAAGAAAGAAAAGAGAATAAGAAAACAAACAACAAAGGTAAAAATACTATGCTTTTATCCACATTCACCCTTCATAAGTTCTCTCTCTACATGGAGATGGCACTTTCCATTACAAGTCGATTGGAATTGCCTTGCATCATCATCTCATTGTTGTTATTGTGTACAATGTTTTCTTGGTTGTGCTCACTTAATATTAGTTCATGTAAGTCTTTCCAAGCTATTCTGAATTGATCATCATTTCTTATACAACAATAATATTTCATTACATTCATATACCATAACTTATTCAGCCATTCCCCAACTGATCATCCATTCTATTTTCCATTCCTTACCACTACAAAAAGGACTGCTACAAACGTTTTTGCACATGTGAGTCCCTTTCCTCTTTTATTATCTCTTTAGGATACAGATTCTATAGAGACAATGATGGATCAAAGTATATACACAGTTTTATAGCTCTTTGGGCACCCTTCCAAATTGCTCTCCAAAATGATTGGATAATTTCACAATTCCATCCATAATGCATTAGTGTCCCAAATTTTCCATATCTCCTCCAACATTCTTTTCCTGTTATTTTAGCCAATCTGAGAGGTGTGAAGTTGTCTTAATTTCCATTTTTCTAATTAATACTTATTTAGAAAAATAAATAAAATTACAGAAACAGTAGATAATTTCATTAGCAATTAATAAAAACAAGAAAATAGATCAACATTTTGGAGATATAGTTTTTATAGACCTCAAGAGAAATTTTATGTCCCAGAACACTTTCATCAACAAAAAAAAAAAATGAAGAACAGATTTTTTAATTATCATACAATTTTTAAAAATCTAGAAATCAATTTTAATCCCAAGCAAATACTAAAGTAAAAATTCTAAAAACCAAATAAATTAACAAAATAAAACCAAGCTGTAAAGTTTGCAATGAAATAGATAAGTCTATAGCTAATTTGAATTTAACTAGTGAGTTTTTTACAATAAGTAATACCACTCATATTTACACTTAATTCACCTCTAAACCAGCTGCCTTTTCAAATTAGAAATGACTCCATTCCAATAACCACTTCTTGCAACTGCCAAGTTCATATCCAGAACTTCTATTTCAAGAAAATACCATCCCAACCATGATCACTACTACTACTGCTACTCTGCTCATGACTCTTTGAATGTTTATACTTTGACTTATGAAAGTTGCTGGCTTTCACCTATGATTTCTGTATTGTCTTCCTCCTCTTTTTGAAGAAAAAGACTCTTTTTTTTTTACTTCTATATGTCTTTCAAAGGCTTATTATACAACTCATATTATCAATATCAAAAATGAAAATTGTAAATTCATAACATGTGAAGAAGAGATAAAGAAAATTAGTATTGACTATTTTGTCCAATTATGCACCAATGACATTGATGATGTAAATTAAGTGATTATTTACAAAAATACAAACTATTCCTATTAACAGAATGAGAAACAGAAAACTTATATAATCCAGTCACAGAGGGAAAGAAATTGAACAAGACATAAGTAAGTTCCCAAAGAAAAAGACTGGGGCCAGAAAGATTTACAAATGAAGTCTACCAGTTTTTTAAAAAACAATTAATCTAATGTTTTATAAGCTATTTTTAAGAAGGAAAAGAAGGGGTTCTACACAGTTCCTTTTATGATACAAATATGATCTCATTACTTAAATCAGGAGGAGTCAGACCAGAGGAAAAAAAGACCAATATCCCTAATGAATAGTAATACAAAAATTTTCAGTAAAATTTTAGACCATAGAAATGTATCACAAAGATTATACATTATGATCAGAGTATTTATACCATAAATAAATGGTTGTTTTAAGATATTACTAAAACTATCACCATAATAGAACATGCTAAAACAAGAATAACAAAAATCATATGATTCTATCATTATATGTAGAAAAAGCTTCTGTCAGTACACATTCCTATTTTTTAATAGAAAAATAGGAATATATTGATCTTTTTGCAATATAAGTATTATAAATTTAAGAGCAAAGATCAGCAACATATTTAATGAACATAAAATAAGGGCTTTGCAAAAAGATTAGAGGAAAAGTAAGGTCATTCATTAGCAATATTAATATTTGCTATGGTGGAGAAATTTTACTGTTAGTAATAAGACAAAAAAGGAAAACTAAAAAATTAATTGAAACAATAACCAGTAAAATTTCAGAACATAAAATAAATCCATATAAATCATTAACATTTCTATATATTACCAACAAAATATAGCAGAAGAGACAGAAATTTCACTTAAAATAACTACAGAATATATAAAGTACTTGAGAGTCTATCTGCCACAGGCTACATGGGAACTGGATGACTAAAATTAGAAAACACTCTTTGTACAAATAAAGAGAGACCTGAAGAAATAGTAATTGCTCATGGGAAGGCCAACCCAGTTTACTAAAAATGAAAAATATTACTCAAATTAAGGCCAAAAATCTCAAGAAAATGATGGGTAAAGTAGGGAAAAAATGGGTTTAGCAGCACCAGATATCTAACTTCACTGCAAAACAATAATCAGCAAAATTACTTTGAACAGATTAAAAAAGAGACATCAGCCACTGGAAAAAGATTAAATTGCAGAATATACAAAAACAAACACAGCAGTTTATTTTCTTATAACCTCACAGACCCCAAATATTAGGGTAAGAAATAATTTTCCAAAAAAAAAAAAAATCTGATGGAAAGAGTGAAAAACAGTCTGGATAAAATCAGATAAAGACCAAGATCAGTTTCAAAAAGGTGCACAAACAAATTAGAGGAGAAAGGAAGAAATTGTCTTTGTCATCTATGAATAGAGGAAGGAGAGAGTTTATGATCCAATAAGGAATTGAGAATCTCGGAAGATAAAATGAACGAGTTCTGTTTAAAATTTAAAATGTCTTTTCACAAAGTAATCATATAAGTAAAATTAGAAAGGAATTAAGTAATTGGGGGAGAAATTTTCCATGATAATTTTCCATGTTTTTGGTAAAAGATTCATTTCCAAAATATAGTGACCTGGTTCAAATTTTTAAGAATAAGATTTATTCTCCAAACAATAAAGGGCCAAAGAATAAGAACAGAAAGTTAAAGGAATAAATTCAAGCTATGAATAGCTATATTTTAAAATTCTCAGTTCACTAATAATTAAGGAAATGTACATTAAAACAATTCTAATTTCCACCTTCATCCAAATGATTTGCAAAAACAGACCAAAAAGAAAATGGCCCTATTAGAGAATCAACAAGAAAACAAGTGCACTAATGTACTATTGGTGAAAACTATTTGAGAATTAAGTCGAAAAAAATTTACTTTAGTACTATGCATACACTTTGATCCAACAATATCATCACTAAGACTCTTTCCTGAAGAGATCAAGGAAAGGTAAAAAGTAACTATATATACAAAAATGTTTTAATATCTCTTTCTGTAAGAACAAAAAACTGCAAATTATAGAGATATCCATAAATTGGAAAATTTGGTGAGCAAATTATGGTATATGAGTAAAATTAAATGTTAAAGTATAAGAAACACTGAAGGGGAAATTTTCAGAAAAAAAAAACATAGGAAAGAAGATCAAGCAATGAAAACTGAAAAGGAATAGTAAGACAGAAAAAAAGAATGAGGAGTGAATAGTATCATAACCTAGAGAAGACCAAGTATCTAACAGGCGATGGTGATCAACAGTGTTAAACACTGGAAAGGGTTGAGAAGAATAAAAAATGATAAAAATCATTATATTAAATAATTTTAAAATCACCAGTAACTTTGAAGACAGTAGTTTCAGTTAAATGATAAGGATGGAAACTACATTGCAGAGGGTTTGGAAGAAAATAAAAGAGAGAAAGTGGAGGTACCATTTATAAATGGTTTTCCCAGATTTTAGCCTACATGTGGAAGAAAAACTAATAAAGAGAAGAGAATCAAGTGAAAGTTTCTCGAAGATTAGAAAGATATGAGAATGTCAATAAGGTAGTAAGGAATGAGCCAGTAGATAAAAGAGACTGAAAAAAATAAAGGCAATAAGGATGAGCCTAGGAGTAATCCACAAGAGAGCAATGGAAAGAATGGGATCAGTGATAAATGCAGAGGAGTTGACTTTGGCATTGATTTACATTACTTAATATGTTATTCCTTATCATTTATGTTAGCAATACTCGACTGATAATAGAAATTACCTTCTAAATGTACTGGGCAGAAAAATGTAGCTTTTTGGTCATTTAAATTATATCAGAAGACACAATGTCACTCTAGTAGCATATTGCTGGCCTCAGCATTCTTAAGATTCACTTGGTTCCTAGAAATAGATGCTTGGGCTCTGCTTCCAATTTGCTGACTGCCAGTGAATGAAAGCCAAAGTGAATTTCAGATACATCATGTAGGCCTAGATTTGTCCCACTCCTGAAAGTACCAAGTCACCCCACCTTAAGCCAGTTGGATGAACCACTATGACTCAAGAGGGTATCACTGGGGCTAAACCTAGAAACAGAAGAGAATGATCTGTGAGCTCTTTTGAGCAAACTTGTATCCAGGATCAGCTACAGTATTCAATTACTGTTAGTATATGTGGATTATACTGTTATTAAATGCCTTTTGAAACAATCTTTATCCCTTTGTCTACATATTTGCCTCTTTGTTTCTTCTACCTTTCTGTGTGTCTGTCTCTGTCTGTCTCTGTCTCGCTCTCTCTGTGTCTCTCTCTGTCTCTCTGTCTCTGTCTGTCTCTGTCTCACACACACACACACACACACACACACACACACATGCACACACATACATAGACATTCTTCTGTTTACCAGGAAGATTAAAAATGCTGGGATATTCTCAAATCTGGGTGACATGCTGCCCCAAAAAATTATATTAATAATAGAATAATGATAATAAAATTGCACAACAATTTTAATACAAGACAGACAAATTTCTAAAGTGATAAAACTCATAAGTTTTCATATTTCTCTCTTTCTCTAATGAAGATGAAAATCATGTTAAATACCAAATACACTTGTCTAATTACATCAGGAAACATTGTTCTATACTTGCTAATGAAATGTGATGGTATTGTACTCATTGAAAGTTAAACCAAAGTGAAGATATAACATGCTAATTACAAAAATGAAATTGGTAAAATGGTCATATGTTTGAATGTAGTAAAAATGAATAAGATTATGTAAACATAAAAATAGCATAAAAACATTCAATTCTCATTTCACACAAACTATGGAACATGGCTATTTCTTAAAGAAACTTCAAATGAGAAATTCAGTTTTAACTTCTGGCTCCTCTCAGGGAAGAGCCAAATGCTAGAATATTTGTTTCAATAGCTGATTAATTTGTGGATAAGAGAAATTTAATGGTGCTTATTTGACCATATAGAAGCATAGGATTCACCTGCAAATCCCTTGTGAATTAGCAAGAAAGAAATCCTAAATTAATAAACAAAGGTATAATAAGTATAGCCTGTCCTATACTTTCAAAATCTCAGTTAAAACACAATTATATATTCAGAATAAATATCTTAATGATTTGACTATATAGATCCTGTTATAATGCAAGAGTCAGGCCACTGAAATCATAATAGATATCGTAACTTATCCAAATTATAATAATAGAGATGTGCTATACATCAATATGTATACGGAGAACAAGAATTGACCTCCATGACTAAACCCATGATCAATCCAGATGCTTAATAATGACTTTTTACAATATGTGGTATTTAGTCATTGCTTACAATAGGCCTAGACTGTAGTCATTTTTATTTTCTTACTTTAATCTCTTCATAGAATTTATATTTACTCAAGAAATGCAATGTCTTCAAAATTAACCTCCAGAATATATGTTCTATTAAATTTCCTTATAATTTAAACACAAGGCTCATTATTAAAATTCATGTATACCCTACCTCTACATTTTAATTATCAGAATACATATTTTTATTCTGTTTGACAGGAAGCAGGGAAATGATAAGCTTTCTAACTTTCAACACAAAAATCTTGGTCAAAAAGTATATATATATGGCTCCAAACCAAACAAGCAATTCTGAAACTCTTTGATTGTTGTGTCTTTGAATTGTCTGAACAAATACTGTATTCTTTACTAACAGTCATCAATGATAAATGTGCTTATTTGCAATACACTTATACAAGGAGTTATAAAGGGACCAGAGATAATGTAAAAGATCCCTTACTTGCTTTAGTATGCAGGGGGAAAAATTACTGCTTCGGGTCTGAGAATATATAATGGACAGTATATCTTCCATTTGGTTCTGATTACTTTTTGTAATCTACTGGAAAGTTAATATAAAAGCAGAATCACATCCTCAGTACTTCTGTGGGTGAATCTTCCCCTAAGGAAAAAAAGAAAAAAAAAACTGTATCAGTTACATAAGACATGAATCTCCCCCATTATAACTGCCACTAATCCAGTATCACTACACACACACACACACACACACACACATCCCAAAACTTTTTATTTTCAGGCTTTGATTGGTTTCAATCCTGAAGGACTGATTTAAACCATAAGAGTATATCTCTTAATTGGGTTTTCAATATTTTATTTCAGAACCATGAAAAAACTATTTCCACCACACACACGTACACACATACACACACACACACACACACACACACACACACACACACACATATATATATATGGTAAAATGGGGATAGTGCTGAAAACATCCAGATAAAGCAGCTAAATAATAAATATTTCATACTTCTGCACATCTGTTCTTTGTAACACTTTTAGCACAGTACAATACAGTATTTCAGTAAACCAATGCAAACATAAGAACTACTATGTAGCAAAAGCTCTTGTCATTGTTTGTGATTGTCTAATGGTATAGGGTTCAATAATAAAGGGCAACTGACAGGCAGGGATAAGAAATGAATTTTCTTCTTCTTACTGACACATCATGGCAGTAATGCATGATTACTGAAATCATGCTGTAATGCAGAAAATCTCATATGCAAAAAGAATATAGCAACTTAAAACACGTTTATTATTCAGAAGACTCAGCTTTGGATGGGGTTTTTGGGTGTGATTTTTTTATTGATCCAAATATTGCTCCAAAATCAGAAACAAATAGTATATAATGCCACAGCTATCATGATATCTCTTCCATTTAGCATTTGTGTGTCCTTTAGCAAATTATTTTTCTCTTCAATGACTCCATTTCCCTGTCTTTGAAAATGAGGATAACAATGAGTTTTGGTTCCATGCCTAGGATAGAATGAAAAATATTATTATTATTTTTAGTTTCTCTTTTTTATAATAGCTTTTTATTTACAAGATATATGCATGGGTAATTTTTCAGCATTGACAATTGAAAAACCTTTTATTCCAACTTTTCCCTTCCTTCCCCCCAATTCCCTTCCCCAGATGGCAGGTTGATCAATACATGTTAAATATGTTAAAGTATAAGTTAAATACTATATATGTATATATGTCCAAATAGTTATTTTGCTGTACAAAAAGAATCGGACTTTGAAATAGTGTACAATTAGCCTGTGAAGGAAATAAAAAATGCAGGTGGACAAAAATAGAGGGATTGGGAATTCTATGTAGTGATTCATAGTCATCTCCCAGAATTCTTTCACTGGGTGTAGCTGGTTCAGTTCATTACTGCTCTATTGGAACTGATTTGGTTCATCTCATTGTTGAAGAGACCCACATCCATCAGAATTGATCATCATATAGTACTGTTGTTGAAATATATAATGATCTTTTGGTCCTGCTAATTTCACTCAACATCAGTTCATGTAAGTCTCTTCAGTCCTTAGAATGAAAAATATTAACCATATTGCAAAGGAAAAAAAACAGACAAAAAAAGGCCTTTTTTGGAAAAGCATGTTTTGATCTGTGTTCATTCTTCATCAGTTCTTTCTAGGGAGATGGATAGAATTTGATCACCATATTGCTAAGAATAAATAAATCATTCATTTTAGTTGATCATAGAACAATATTGCTATTATCATGCATATTTTGGTTCTCCTCATTTTGCTTTCTATCAGTTCATGAAAGTCTTCTTAAGTTTCATTCTGAAAACATCCCACTCACCATTTTTTGGCACAATAGTATTCCATAACAGTCATATATCACAACTTTGAACATGAATTAATTCAGTTCAATCAGTTCAATAATTTTCCAGTCATGTCCAATTCTTTGTTGCCCTTTGGGGTTTTCTTGGCAAATATACAGACTAAATCATTTATAATGTACTTCAAGTATAATACTGCATTAATAATCTGCTCAGTGGAAAAATAACTATTGGAGTGCTACCACTGAAATGAGGAAGACTGGAACTCAAATGTACTTTCAGATACTTAACTAGTTGTGTGATCCTACACAAGACACAATCTTTCTCAGCATCAGTTTCTTCATAAATAAAACTGGATTAATAATAGCACCTATTTCCCAGATTTTTCTATGAGAATAAAATGAGATATTTAGAAGTACTTGTAAATCTTAAAGTGCAATATATATGCTAGCTATATATAGTCCTAAATGAATCTAAATAAAATATGCAGTTATGGTTCTACAGAAAAATTCCACCATTAGACAACTGAAACACATGACTTGGAACCTACCCCTAGACTATTGGTGATGGCTCTTTGGCCTGGGATAAAAATTCTAGCAAGGCTTTTATTCAAATAGAGATAAGAGGTGAAGAAAGAATTTGTGTAACTAGAAAAAAAATGAAATGCAAGATTAGGCATAGATTTCATGGGATCATTGAGGTAGTTCCCTAGTATCTTGCTTTTCCTTAGTGGTGCCCTAGGGATTAACATGTTCTAGTATCCTATTATAACTCCTTGTACTTATCTAGGAATCTAGTGCTTGATGAAAGATAGTTCAATTTATGGAGTTCTTAACAAAGTTCTGTATGAGCTCAAACAAATATTAAATTTCTCAAATCCCAATAAAGGCCATGAGAGTAGACACAACAAATTTGAAGTTAGTCATAGAGTGGGGCCGGCTCTCCCCTTCTCTTCTTCCTCCTTTGCCTCTTTTTATTCTTGCTTCCTTTGCTTTCCTAATGCTCAAATATCTTAATACATTGCAGGAGATGACCTCTCTCTACAATACTGGAAAGTAAAAGTCAAGAGACTAGGATCCAGGTATCAGAAGTGGCTGTCATTGAGGAGGCCCTGAGAGCTGAGAGGCAAGGCATTATCAGTACCCAAATATTATTGCAGATGTGCAATAATGCGAGCAGATGTGAAGCTATTGCCTGAGACCCAATGGAGCCAGAATAGCTGTAGTCATTGCTGACTTTTTGTCCAGGATAATGGGTGGTGTATTTTTGATTTCCTTCACAAGTTAATTGTACACTATTTCAAAGTCCGATTCTTTTTGTACAGCAAAATAACTGTTTGGACATGTATACTTATATAGTATTTAACTTATACTTTAACATATTTAACATGTATTGATCAACCTGCCATCTGGGGGAAGGGAGGGGGGAAAGGAGGGGAAAAATTGGAACAAAAGGTTTTGCAACTGTCAATGCTGAAAAATTACCCATGAATATATCTTGTAAATAAAAAGTTATAATAAAAAAAAGGGGGGATAATAGGTGGCAGTTTGGGAAGTATGGTCTCTTCTTTTCCTTTTCTTCTGCCCTACCCAATTATGGTTGAAGCAGATTTCACAGTTCATCCTGTTCTATAAAATTACTTCTGCATTTAATTTTTCTCATCTAGCAAAATCTGAACAATTTAACTGCTTTTGATCTGTGTTCTGAATTTATTTGTGAAAGGGGCAGACAGGCAAGAGGAAGGCATAGCAGGAAGTTAATAATATTTGGGTACTGATAATACAGAGATACAGAAAAGTCCAAGGTTCAATCTTCTGATGTCTCTAAGTGGGCTTTCTCCAGGCTAGGAGCTAAGTCAAATTGAGATTATTTTAAATTAACTGCATTTTTATTATCTGATTTTTCATTATCTGATTATTTTAGATAATTTCCCTTATTTAAAAAATTCTGAATGTAAACACCAAATAAAATAAGCATTTCTACATACAAATTACAATAATGTACATTAGACTATTAAACACAGTTATATAACACTTGCTTCTCCTCTAAGTATATAAGAAATTCAACATGTAACTGTCCTGCTTGTGATTTTCTTTATGGTTTTATGATAAATTTTTCAAAAGGCAAAATCAAGATCTAGAGATTATCTTTTCTTTGCTCTAAAAGGGAATGAGAGCATGATTTCACTGTCTGTGACAGGACTATCCCTTAAAATAACTTATATTTTATTGGAGAAGAATACAAGTAGATAGGGGTGTGTGTGTGTGTGTGTGTGTGTGTGTAAAATATCAGGGGAGAGAGACAGTTAATTTAAAATAATCTCAATCTAACAGTAATCTGTTAGAATCAAGACTTCTGATAGGAGATAGCAAGTACATTGAGCCTCAAAAGAAGCTAAAGATTTCAAGAATAAATGAAAGGAAGGAGTGAATTTGAGCCCCAAAAGACAGGTTTAATTGATGAATGGGTAAAACACATGTTCAATTAGTTCACTCTAGTAAGCTTTAGACCTTTAGACCACCAGAAGAGAACATACTTCTCATCCCAGTGATCTGACCACTCCAAATAATACATACATACATACATACATATATATATATATATATATATGTATATGTGTGTGTATTTATATGTGTGCATATGTATATGTATATTTATGTATGTATCATTCTATCAACACCCTCCACACTTCCAATTTCTTTTTCTGGAATCAGTATCAATACTAATTATTATAGAGGGTCATGTCAAGTGACTACCCTATGGATCAAATCATCATTACTGTGCTTCCCCATACACTCCCTTCCCTAGCCAACTGTATTTATATGTGATGACTCCATTTCAGTGATAATGATGATGATGATGATGATAGCACCGAACCAGGTTGTGGAGGATTTTAAATACCAATGTGAGAAATTTATAATTTATTCTAGAGATAACAGAAAGTGCCTGAAAATTTTTGAGCAGAAGAATAAACAGATTTGTGCTCTAGAAAGATGACCTTGACTGCTGGGTGGATGGTGGATTAGCAAAAAAAGAAACTGAAAGTCAGAGTCTATTATATTATAATAGACTCAGCAAGATATTATAAAGGACTAAACTCCAGGGGTAGCTGGATTAATGAAGAGAAAACAGCTGAATCCTTCTCTTGATAATTAGATATTATATGTGAAGAAGAAGAAAGAAAAAGAAGAAGAAAGAAAAAATGGAAAATGAGAAGCTAAATGGCTCCCTTTGAATCCAAGACCCTAAAAAATAAGAAAGAAGTCTGAGAGAGATATTTGTGGAGCACAGAAGTGAAGGAAGGGGGCTAATTAGTTCATAGCTAGGACATACAACCAGCAGTTGTTGGACTTCTTGAAAAGATGGGTCCCTGGAAAGATAAATCTCTCAGGTTTCCCCATAACTACTCCAACAGAACTCTGTATTTTTCATCATATGGAATAGTGATCAATAAATCTGATGAGAAAGTACATCACATAATTTTTTGCACAAAAATGTTAATTGTTCTCTACTCCAGTAGAGACAAAACCATCTCTAAATAACTTTTCTAGCATGAGTAAAGATAGCCTGGGACATTTATGAATAGAAAGCTTTTGTGTGTAGAGGAAATAAGAGTGGAGGGATTACCCAAGAAAGCCTCATTATGATCATAAGCCACAAAGTGGGGGACTTGAAAGCTCAAGGGAGCAAAAGTAGGCAGCAACCAGTAGTGATGTCAACCAGCAATTTGACACAATACTTAGACCTAAACAGAACAGATCCAAGATTTCTAAGGCCCCAAAGACTGCTCCTAGACAGAGAAAAGGCCCTAAATATCCATCACTACATATTTCAAATATCCAGGAAAAGTAACTCCAGAAGGTAAAGATTAGTACAAGAATAGAACAAAACAGGAACAAGAGAAAGCAGGGTTGACCAACCTAACAAAAAGCAAAGCAGAAGATAGAAGCTGGCCTTGGATCAAAACTCCAATTTAAGAACTAATGTTGAAAAGATAAAATAAATGTTGGGATATTCACCAACCAATATCAAAAATTATTGAAAATCTAAATTCCATAACAACTTCAAGCAAACATTCAAAGGGGGAAAATGTGTTTTCTACAACATCTTTATAAATATCTACACACGACAGGAAGCAAAACCTTGTTTTCTAAATAAAATAAGAGCTTTTGAAGAGAGAATTGGAAGGAAAATAAATAGGTTAGAAGAAAAAGTAGTAATCCTTGCCAAGTAAAGGACTCTCTGAAAACTAAAATAGAACAAACAAAAATCAATGACTCCATGAGAAAGAAATATTATAACAAAGTCAAAAGACAATAAATCAGAAGAAAATGTAAAATGTCTGATACTTAAAAAAACGAAAATAACAATGTGGCTATCAAGCTCTGCCTCCTGATCTTTTAGCTGACTAAGGAACTGAAAACATCAATTTTATTGGCAATTGCTAGTCTTATCAATAAATTAAACATGTTTGGAACTTTGTGCCTCAGATTGCAAATCATGATATGATTTATGGGTCAGGGAGACATCATTTAATAATTGTTGGGCTCCCTGAAAACCATGACTTAAAAAAAAAAACTTTTGTTATATTTCAAGAATTCAATTCAATATGTATTTATTAAGCACCTACTATATGCCAGATGCTGTGTTAAGCTCTGGGGATGCAAATAAGAAAAACTAAGATAATCACTGCTGTTGAAGACCTTACAATCTAATGGGGAAAGACATGACACAGATGGAACGTGGAGATGTTAGAACTGGGAAAAAGTAAATTCATCAGTCACCTCCTAAAAGGAAAAGACAGATTATGAAGGGCCTTTAAAGCCGAATAGAGGAGTTCATATTTTATCCTGAAAGCAAAAGAAGTCATTTGGGTTTAATAAGAAGTCAAGCACCATGATCAGATCTACACTAAGGAAAATCCTGATGCTTTGACCTGGTAAAGCCAGTGATATCTTATACCGAAAAGAAGTCAAAAAAAGAAGAAAAAAGCCCTCTATTACTATTAATAGTCACTCTTTTGTGAGGACAAAAACTGAAAACTGAGAAGATATAAATATGATTTGATTGTACTGAAAGAAATTAAGAAATAGATGACTTCAAAGACATACAGACTTATATGAATGAATGAATGAATGAATGCACAATGAAGTGAGCAGAACCTGAAGTATATTTTATACCATAACATCAATATTATAAAAATGAACAATTTTGAAGAATGTTCTAAGCTATTGAAGAATGAAATTAATATAACCACGAGAACAATTTAAACAGCAATATTGTAAAAACAAACAATTTCAGGGGGATCTAGATGGTCCAGTGGCTATGGCACCAGCCCTGAAGTCAGGAGACCTGAGTTCAAATCCAGTCTCAAACATTTAACATTTCCTAACTGTGTAACCCTGGACAAGTCACTTAACCCTAAATGCCTCATCCAAAAAAAGAAAAATCTTTAAAGGCTAAAAAACTATAATCAATAAAAGGACCATTCATAACAGAAAACTGATGATGAACATAACTACCCATTATGGAAAGCTGATAGTACATATTGTTATGTATAGTCATGAGGGAGTCCTTGTTTAGCTTGACTACATAGTTTTATAAAATATTCATGTTTTTTTCTTTTCTCCTTTTTTTGACGGGGTAGGAAATGAGAGCAAGAGAAAATATATTTCTCATAATTTCTTTTAAAAAGGTGAAGAGGTACCTCAGATGTGAATTATTGCATGAACTTTCAGATGAAGTCACTGTATTATTAGTTTTACTTAGCGGTTTTACTTTGTGACAAGAGATTGTTCACGAATCAGAAATAATCTGTAATGTAAAAACAAAACACATCAATAAAACTGAAAACTGTAGAAATGGGGGGAAAATCACTCTAGCAGAATTTTTGCTTATATCATCTGTTTCTACTGAGGAAGATTAAAGTGCAAAGAGATTTGCAACAGAGAAATCAATTAGGAGGTTACTGCAACAACTACTAGTTAAAGTTCAGTAAACAACGGCACTTAACTTGTACCCAAGTGCTTGTAATTCTATCAAATGTAACTGATTCCAGGACAATTGCATCATGTATGCCATTGCTTTAATCAAGAGCTTTTGTTGGTGCTAAATCATTTCAGCTGTATCCTACTCTCTATGCCCCATCTAGGGTTTTCTTGGCAAAGACATCATAGTGGCTTCCACTTCCTTCTTCAGGTCATTTTACACATAAAGCTAACAGGATTAAATGATTTGCCCTGGGTTACACAGCTAGTAAGTATCTGAGGCTAGATTTGAATTCAGGAAGATAAAACTTCCTGACTGCAGGACTAGCATTCTATTCATTGTATCAGCAAGATGCCAATCAAAAGACAAAACAGGAAAAAATGGATTGTGTGCTTGATGCTTCTAAACTCAACTGTCCCTACATGATAACCTAAAACTGCTATGAAGAAGCATAACACATTTCTTTTAAGAAATTGTATGTGACAGTTCAATTTTTTATTCAAATATGTTTTTTGTTCTGATAACTTGAAATGTTTGTTTGTTGGTGACAGATAAGTTCATAATTATACATGTAAGTAATAGAAATCCCAAATCTCAGTGGTATGTGACTGTCCTCACTGGTGGAGATCAATGCTCTGAGCAGAGCTGATGAGAATGGGAGGAGAACTTTCAGGTTTTGATTCACTTGAGTCTTTCCAGGTATTTCTGGCTTCCAACTTTCAAGAAAGAAGATGGAAAAAGCCAATCTCACTTTAGGTTGCTGAAGAAAAGACTCTAGGAACAAGTTGACATGAGAACTAACAGTCTCCTCTTTGTTGGGGGAACTTCCCCTTGGACTCTCTCTGTGTCTCTTATTTGAGCTGAGTTACCTCTTTCCCAGAGGGAGAAGGCTTTCACTGTATTATCTGGTAAATCTGCTCAGATATTTTCCTGGATTTCTGTTATGCTATAATTTGGATAAAATGATTTCTTAGTTAGTTCTCATGTCTGTTTATTATAGACTTGGTAACTGATGGGAAAGGAAATTCAGCCTTATATACAAACTTTGGGGTCCTGCTCTCCTATCAATTTATGAAACAATTATAAGAAATCAGATTGAACCTGAAAAACCACATTTCCAAGACTAAAAGTTTTTAATTGATATAATTCCAGTACAGTAAACTCTCCCCCAACCCTAAGGAGAGTACAGTGACTTCTAACCACTATTTCCTGTTCCCCTACAGACAAAAATTAAAGTTTCTCTTGGAAAAGGGAAGAAAATGGAGGAAGACAATGACATCTTATGCTACATGTGAAGGGCATTCCCTTGCTACAATTAATATGTATAACTATATAATCATGTAACTATATATGTATATATAGACACATGTACATATATGTATACAGTATAAATATGTATACACATGTATACACATGTGTGTTTATATATTTTTAAAAGCAAGATATTACTGCTCTCTTGATATAAGGTACCCAAATTTTCTGTGCCTAAGAAAACATTCAACCCTTCCAAGGCTGGCCTTCAAAAAGTAAGCTTAGTAAGAAATATTGGCAAAGTAGACAATAATCTAATTATATTAGTGAAAAAATTTCTAATTGTCACAATAGATGCAGAAAGATAGGATTTTACAAATCTATTCAAAATTCAACTCTCTTCTCTGAGATATTAAAATTTAAGATTTATGAATGTAAACAAATCAACTCAGGCCTAAAATAGTTGGTTTGTCTAATTTCCTAGGTGCTTTCCTCTTAGCGCACATATGAATCAGTTGGCTTTTTGGAGTCCCCTGTCCTAAATAGTGAATTAGACAGGGAGAATCTGATTCAGTTGTTGTTAGAAAGCCTGTATCTTCATGTGCTTTTATTTAGTTTTTACTTGTTTAATCTGCATCATACTCTATTCTATTCTTGGGAACTATGTTCTTGGGACCTGATCATGAATTGATTCCGAATGCAAAATTCCAATTAAAGCCTATGCAAGTATACAATCCATTACAGTGAATACAATATTTGTTTATTTCTTGGGCAAACCTTCCAAGGGTTTTTTCCCCTTCTGTCTCTATCCCAGTTGATTTCACACAATCCTATAAAATGTCTTAAAATAATAAACTGTAATCATGGTGGAAATATTTAATTTGCATTTGTCCCATCAACTCTAGTCATCAGGGTAATGGTTTTCTGGAACATTAGAAATAACAAAAAATTGAAAACCACTGCTTTATAAGGCACTGAAAGTTATAGAGTAGGACAAGGCCTAAATTTGAAATAAAAACATCTGTATTCAAGTCTTTGATTTACCTTTTACTGGCTATGAGATCTTATCCTTCTTCAGGCTTCTTTTTCTCATCTGTAAAGTGAGATATTTGGACTAGATCTATGAGGTCCCTTTGATTTCTGAAATTCTATGATTACATGGTATAAATGGTGCTTTCAGAAATTAATTAAACTAAAAAATTAAACTCTAAAGTATGTCTGAAGAACTGGTATTTTTAAAGTTGTATTATAGTGCATTATATTGGATATCCTTTATTAAGCTCTATTTTGATGCATTATTGAGGTATGAAATCCTCAAATCCTCATATTCTCCAAGGATATGTCAACAGAACATAAGGCCTAAAAAGTCTTATTGAGCTAAAGAGGTTTCTAAAATAAACTCAACTAAAGACCACATAACTATTCATTCTCTAAGAACAGCCTAGCTAAATCCATCACTGATTATAAATAAAAATGATCAATCAATCAGTATTTACTAAAAACCTACTATGGACCTTCACTGTACTGGATCCTAAACATGATCCAAGAAAAAAAAATAGTACTTCAGACAAGTTAACAAATATCCTTGAGAGAGAAGATTCACAGAAATGAAACATTGTGAAAATTATAAAATATATAATTGAGCACTAAATATCATAAAGTTTAAGTACTATTGGAATTCAAAAAGGGAGATAGGAATCACTGTACAATGGGGTAGTTAGGAAAGGAATTGTAGAAAAGGTGTAGAGGAATTGTAGAGGAATTCTTGAGATGAGGCTTAAGTGACAGCTCTCATTTGAGTAACCAGAAAGGAAAGAAGATAAGTTACATTAAAAGGGCCAAGAGAGGGAATTAAAACCTTCTTGAGCAATGGGAATTTCCATCTCCCTCCAATATTGCATTTGTTACTGTTCAATTGTTTCAGTTCTGGCCAATTTTTTGTGACTCCATTTAAACTATTGTTTTTTGTTTGGTTGGTTTTTTGGCAAAGATACTGAAATGGTTTGCCATTTCCTTCTCAGGTTCATTATACAGATAAGGAAATTGCGACAAACAGGCTAAAGTGACATGTCCAAGGTCACATAGTAAGTGTCTGGTCAGATTTGTAACTTCAGGCCCAGTACTCTAACTACTATACTAACTTGCTGCCCCTCCAATATAAAACACAGTGTTTTGTATATAATAAGCATTTAATAATTGTTTAATTATTGTTAATTTATATTTGCTGAATCCTAATTAGGGTAAACCATTAGTATGATGTCTGAAGAACTGAGTTTGCTGTAGGGTTCAATGAAATATAGACAGTTAGAAGGCCTTGAAAACCAGGTAGAATAATTTCCAATCACATTGTATCACAAATTCAGAACTAGAAGAGATCTAAAAAGAATTCTAGTTCATCTCTCTCATTTTACAGAGGTAAATATTGAGGTCCTTACAGGTCATGCAACCTGCCCAAAATCTCACCTATAGTAAGTGGAAGAATTAGTATTTGACCCTAGTTCCTTACTCCAAATCCAAAGCTACAATTAAAGAACTAAAGCTAGAGTAAACCAAAGAAAATCTCAGACAATAATAAAAAATTATTTCAAATAACTCACAGCCTTGAGTTGGCTGTGACTAGAAGACAGACCACCTAACTTCCATGTACCTACTCCAGCAAAATTCCAAATTGAAGAAACAGATTAAGTAATAATAACTTCAATAGGAAACTAGCCTAAGTGACCTCTCCCAACTCAAATTCATACAAGAAATCAGTCAGAAACCCACAACAATAAAAAATAACGGCCAACATCAGTTCAGGATAGCCTCATAAGAAACCAGACACGGAGGCCTATAAGGCTGTATGTCTGGAAATAGACAGCAAGAGCAGAAAGATCCTATGACACGCTGAAATTTCTAGAATGCTGCCCTGAATCATCAGAGACAGCTCTGAAGATTCAATACTTTGCATGTAAAAGATCTAAGAGTGAGAATAGGGAGAGAAATACATAGAAAAAGATCAATAAAATCAACAGCCTTACCCAAAAAGCACAGCAGATGATGAAATATGGTCCTGGTACATGGGCTAATTCAGAAACTAAGATTGGAAAGATAAGTAAAACAAAGAAAATAACAATCATAATAAAAAATAAGTTGAGAGAACTTCAAAAAGGAACAAGTTAACTTCGTAACTTAAGTAGACTTAAAAGGGAGAAAAATGGATTGTCCATAAAAAAATTTATAAATAACTAAAAGAAATGAAAAAGAATCTTTTCAAATAAAATAAAATTTCTTTCTATAGACTTTTTCTATTTAAATGTATTTACTTATTTAAAACTAAAATAGAAAATAGAAAAATAACATTATCATGTACACAGTAGAATATAAGAAAATTCAAAATTTAAAACAATAAATTTCTATTTCAAGAAATTACAAATGGAAACTGCTCAGATCTATTAAAATACAGAAGAAAAAATAAATATTCTCTAATAACTTTCTAAAAAGGAACCTCAAAAGAAAAAGTCATAGTAATGTCACACTAAAATCCAGAGTTCTCACATCAAAGAAAAAAGAACACAACCAATCAGAAAAAAGCAGATCCAGCAACAACAGTCCAAAGTAAATGTCACACAAGACTTGTGATCTTTTTCTATAAATGAGAGATCTTGAAATACAATGCTCCAAAAAGAAAAAGAAAAAGACTTCCAACCAAAAATAACAGCCTGCAAAGCAGAATATAATCTTAGAGAAAAATACATCCTTAATGGAAAAGAGACAACACAAGAAGTCACAGAAATCTAGGTAAGATTGTCAAAGAATTAGAAGAAGCTGGATGATGATGTAGAATAGGTATTCTGCTATAGAGAAGAAATAAAGGTTCCTTTAGAACCTTAGTGTCTTTAAAGACTACTGAGAAATAAAAATATGAAAGTACAGGAATTGAATGTAGATTGATGCTATTCTGAAAGTCTGAAGAAGATAAAAAAAGTAGGAAAGGAAAAGTGAAAACTAGTGAAGAGGGATTAGGCAGCTAAGTGGTTCAATGTACAGAGGTGCTGGGCTGAAGCCAAGATGTATCTTCCTAAGGATAACTTACTAGCAGTATGGCACCGGACAAGTCATTTAATCCTGTTCCTCATCTATATATTGAGTTGGAAAAGAAAATGGCAAACTACTCCAGTATCTTTGCCAACAAAACCCCAGAAAGAGTCAAAACAAATTGAATGTGACTGAAACAAATGAACAACAATGAAGAAGGAAGTGGAATTTGATATTTCTCATAAACAGGATACAAGTAAAGACTATGGAGGAAGGGATGGAAAAATGGACATTAGATGAAACTAACTCTTATATGAAACAAATAGTTAAATACATATATTTCTATAAATTGTTGTAGAAATATACCATGCTAAAAAGAGAAACAAGAAGGAATGGATTAGGGAAAGAGAGGATGGTTAAGAGAAAAGGCCATACCAAAGTGAGAATAACTGTAAAGAAAACAATCTTCCTGTTCCTGACTAGGGCAACAATGAGAAGGGAGAAAAAAAGAAAAGAAAATGAGAATTTAAAGCAGTGCTTTAAGTTATCTCTTAGACAACTAGGGAGAGGCTAGTGAGGACATTTTAAAAAGCAGAGATTTAGAAAGAAAAAAAAGCAGCTAGAATCTAAAAGGGTGCCAGTTAGTGGGTTATTACTAATCAAACTATGACATAAAAAGATAATAGATTTCTTCTTATTATTATTATTATTATTATCATTATTATTATTATACCTTAGAAAAATTACAAAAGAGAAAATGCTAATGAATCTAAGATAGGATGAATTTATGTAGAGTGAAGTAAGCAGAATCAGGAAAAAAATATAGTTCCAAGATTTAAGAACTCTAAGCAATGCAATGCCTCCAGAAGAACTAGGATGAAGAATGTTAACAACCTCCTGACAGAGAAGTGACAGAGTCAAGATTCAAAGAACATGCAATTTTTTAGTCAAGGACACAGTGTGCATTTCTTTTATTACAAGTTCATTTTTTTTCTCAGTTTTTAGTGGAGGGGAAAGTGGAATAAGTATAATAATTGTTATTATTGTTCGAAAATGTCCAACTCTTCAGGACCCCATGGACCAAAGTGTCCATGAGGTTTTCTTGGTAGATATAATAGAGTGCTTTGCCATTCCTTCTCTAGTGGATTAAGGCAAACTGAAGTGACTTGCTCAAAGTCATAGAGCTAATAAGTGTCTAGGATTAGATCTGAACTCTTCCTGACTCCAAGCCCAGCACTCAAGCCACCTAGCTGCCTCAGCAGTAGTGATGCCTTCTCCCACTCCCCTGAACAAAGACAGGCAAATATTTTTAAGGACCTCAAAATAAACAGAAGGAAGTTCATAAAGAAAACCAGAGAAACAATACAATTTTCAAAGTGTGAAATTTAGTGTATGCATGTGTTTAGGTACTTTTTAAAAATATATATGTCTGTATGTATATTATATATGCATATATATAAACACATATGTGTGTAATCCTTGTATATGTATGCATATATGTATATTCTTAAATCAAGTAATGTAAAATAGCACTTGTTTCATAATGCTATTTTTTGTATTTATGTCCAAAATAAAAAAGTTTTAGACACACAAAAATAAGTTGGTTAGACTAGATTGTTGGTTCTCAAAGTGTAGAAACCCCTAATTCCATAGGTTTATTTCAGCAGTTCTGAGAAGTCAAAACTATTTTCATAATAATATTAAATTATCTTAATTTCCAGTACAATGCATATAGATAGATATAACATACAGAACCAATAGAATTTTGAAGTGCTGAATAGTTTTCAAAAGTGTGAAGGGATTTGGAAACCAAAAGGTTTAAAAATCAGTGAATTAGATGATGGTCGAATACCTCCAACTTTAGCAGTCTATGAATGAACAGGGACTTGACAGGAAAGGGGCCCAGATTTTTAGCCATCATTTCACAAATTTTGTGGTACTTAACTCATTTCTCCGCTTTACAGACATGTTCAAGTAGTGCCCTTTTTGAAGTGTACTTCTCTATAATACCAACTTGTTTTTTTCTAAATAGAATGAAAACTTTACCTGAATTTTGTTTTGTTGAGTTTTGTTTTGTTGGTGAGACAACACTGGGAGATCTGGCAGTGTCAATATAGAAAAAGTATAGTAGAAATATTGCTTTAAAAGCTTCAAGCACTGGTTTAGAATAGTCCAATTTCAATCTAAATCATTTGAAGGCTAACTCTATATATGACAGAGGAGCCCTCGACTTTGGGCTTATCACTACAATCCCTTATAACAGAGCAAATCATAGTCTTACAAAGAATCATCAGTTATTACAGAAAATTGTACAGTTACCTCAATTCAATTTGGAAGGCAAGAATCAGTTTTTCTTTTTGAATGTATGCTCTAATCTTACTTCTACTTTCTTTGAAACAACGATTTACGTTTGTCTCCTTGAAAGAGGAAGATTGGGAGCTCTGGGGAAAGTGGGATTTGTCCAGATGACTAGGCTTATTTCCCGAAGTTTTGTAGAATATGATTAGAAATTCTGCTTCTGGACTCTGGAAATAAAAAATTGATGGAATCCTGCTTTTTTGGGGAAAAAAAGAACTGACCATTTGGGGTTTTGTTTTGTTTTGGTTCTGCAGTTAGCACAAAATTTAGGTTTTGGTTTTGGTTTTGAAAAAGCTTTCCACGAGTTGCTCCCTAAAGCTCCCTGTTCCTTTTCTACTTACCCCCTTATGAACCATCTCACCATCACCCCGGCACTTTGTTTCTAGCATATTGCATCTGCACTGACCTATACCAACAATATCTTTACCTCCTGCTGCAACATGCCCAACTGCTGAATTGTGCCAACCGTCCAGAAAGCGTGAATTATGCATCTCTTTGGTAAGATTTCTACAAAAGAAAAGCCGAAAACTAGCCCGAGAAAGCGACTTTCTTCAGTTGCGTCTCTCGCCTAACACAAAAGCCGGACCATGTGCACTGTGCCAGCTGGTAGCAGGGAGAGGGAAAAGATGCGAAAGGATGACGTGACGCGCTGCAGCAGGCCCCTCCGACAAAGCCCCAGGAGAAAGGAGCTCTGAAAACCACCCACCACTGTCGCTGACACCGCCCGCGCTCCGCGTTTTCTAGCCTGAGAAACAGTGCTCCGTCCCGCCCAAAACCACCCAAGTCTTTCTGTCTCCAGAAAAATCAACCCAACCCGTCCTAAGACTTGGATGTGCCTCTCAGAGCTGCACTCCTCTCTGGACAGCCCTAGAGCTCTGCCTCCAGTGGGCAGGCATGGAGAGGGACGCTCGCACGCACCAGGGCAGACTTGCCTGCGCTCTGCCATCAGACCTTACACAACAACCTCCTCAGGTTCCCATCCAACCCGGGAATCAAGGAGGAGGCGGAGAGAAGGCGGGATAGGGGCACACAACCAAATGCGCAAGGTTACTAGTTCTGAACGCTGATAGAAGATAAACTCCCTCAAGCAAATTCCGGTCACAGCCTTGGGAAAGAAAAGAAAAAGGCACAGACGCAAATATTATGGCCAGTCGCCTGAAAAGAAAAAGTCATAGCTCTTGTCTCTACTTACTCATCTGTTACTTATTTATATAAATGTACACCTAGTTCAGAGGGCATCAAATTTTTATTATTACAAAGTAATTTACCAACCTAATATTAAAGTTATTTCTTAAAACACATTTAGAGAAGAGGACCTTGCTCAAATCCTCCCTCATCAAAGTCCTTACATTTCCATTTTATATTTATCACATACTCCTTAGAATCATAGCTATTTGCGTACATTCACTTCATTAGATTGTAACTTCCTCCATGAATAGCAACAAGAACAAAGGGAAAGCATTTATATAACACTTTAAGGTTTGCAAAACGCTTACCAAACATCTCATTTTATCTTCACAACATCCTAAGCTAGAATACTGCTTATTTTGCAAATGAAGTAACTGAGCTGAAAAAGTTAAAGTGATTTACCCAGAGTAACAACTAAAAGTGTATGTGACTATGTTTGAATCCAGGTATTTCCTGACACCGGGATAGCCTAACTGCCACTACAAATTGGTCCAACAATTCTGGGAAGCAATTTGAAATTATATTTTAAAAGTCATCAAGTATTAGATAAGCTTATTGTGTGCCAGAAACTATGCTAAGCTCTGGGAATACAAACACAAACAGAAATGTAGATTGTGTCCTTAAGAAGTTTATATTCTAATTGTTGTTGTTCAATCTGTCATCCTACTCTTCCTGATTCAGTTAAGGGTCATCTTGGCAAAGATACTGGAGTGCCTTGCCTTTTTCTCTAGTTCATTTTTCATATGAGGAATGAAATTAAAGGACTTGCTCAGAATCACACAGCTAGTAAGTGTTTGAAACCACATTTGAACTAAGATCTTCCTCATTCCCAGCCTTCTTTCCAATAGGACCCCAAACTGCCAACATTCTAATAGAGGAAGACAATATATAAAACAGAAAGAAGTAATGTGGCTAAAATATCCTCATTCTTTGATCCTGAAATTATATTCCTAGACATATTCAATTAAATAAGCATGTGTTGTGTCTACTAAACTGGGGTGTAAAAATTGTGGAAAAAAGTCCTTGCTTTCCAATATCTTATAATGTGGAGAAGATAACACACACAACTAAAAGGGGGTTCGAGAATGGGCCCCCAATGTGTATGTTGTTCCCTAAATTTGAAATCAACTATAGTTGCTGATTTAAAAAATGCAATTCACTAAAAAGGTTGTGAGCCCTCTAAAAAAGAAAGGCTTTGGGAGAGGTTTACTGCCCTATTTTCCAACTCTCTAGTAGGAGAAGAAAGTGAACTAAGCTTCAGTTGAGTTATAAAATATCAAACCCTAAGTCATGCTTCATATAATCCAAGGAAGTTAGTGTTAGAAACAGAGATCCAATATATTATAAGATATTTTTGGTAAAGTCTGTTTTTTATGTAGTGGGGGTGAAAAAGATTCCCCTTAATTGGATAATTTTTTGTTAAAAAAAATCATCTGTCATATGCATGGTTCACATTTCTCTTCTCCAAAGAACTCTGGACTCATAGATTAGGTTTGATCCTTGGTACCTCACCCCAAACAGATCGTTTTTTCTCTTTGGCTCATATTGCATCCCCAAAATTCTGAGTAAATCTCCTGAATAAAGCTTAGATATATCTAGTTTTCCCCAAATATGAGTAAAAGAGTTCCGAGTTCCTAGAGAGCATTCAAAGTACAATATAAGTGTCAGGAGTGACAGCACCTCTATTTCACCCTCTGTAGAAAATGAATGATCCAAAGCACTTCTTAAAAACCCATGAACAAATAGAGAAAAATAAAACATTCAGAGATCCCACTGGATTCATTCATCTCTTAACACTACCACCACCATCCCTGAAGATAAAAATATTTTGTGAGGATACTGAACAGCTATTTTTCATTCAACTTCTCTCTGCAATGTCCAAGGAACTCAAAGTAAATATCATGTGGAGTTGCCAAAGTCCTTCTGATCCTTTATGGTATGGCATTAGATTTTCAGGTACAGATCTTTTGCTGGTGAAGATGCTCTTCCTTTTCCAATAGAAATAGTGTTAAGAAAATTTTTCTACTACTGAAAGGCCAGTTTCCAGAGTCTCAAACTTAAGGACTACCTAACTCAGGAATTCTTGAACTCAGTATGAACACAAAGTAATTCTCAATTCCAGAAACAACAATTCCCAAGTTCAATAGTCTGTGATCAGTGATCAAAAAGAAAGTTGGACTGTTAGAAGGAACAGAAATTGGTAATCCAGACACTCTTTTTTTAAATTCACTTAAGGAAGCATAGTCTGCTTGCCATGTATTTTTGCAGGTTGAAAATTTCTGTCCATGGGACTAGAAATGGAAAAAAAAAAAAAAACAACCCCACAAATATCCTCTTCCCTCCTTATCTGCTCCCATTTTGCTAAACTCTGGTTTGGAAGTCCCAGGTTGCAGATAGAAAGGGAGAAATCTTCCCTTTGTTGTACTCTGTTCTGAAAGTCTTAGAAAGTAAAAAATAGGAGTGAAAATAAGACCAATATGTATTTTATTTTACAGTTCATTAGAGCAACTTTTCAAATGATAGAACATCTTTTCTGAATTTTAGCCATCAATTATCTTGAAAGCAGCCCTAATCATTGGGTGTTGTGAGCTTTTTCTTCTCAAAATACAGCCAGGTGATCAAAGTTCAGATCTTTTATTATCTCCAATATAGCCCGGTTAGCTTAGAGGCCTATCTCTCTGCTTGGTTCCAAGAGCTCTTGCCGCTTTGTCCTTTGCTTCTGCCTCTGCTTTCTTCAGCCTCCAGAGCCAGCACCAAGATGAATCTGTCTTGCCTTGAAGAGAGGGCTTCTGGCGTAATTCTGCTGAAATCCCGACTTGTAGCTTCTTCACTCTAAAGAACTTCTTCGACTGGCCCATTGGCCTATTTATGCTCCTTCCAGAGAGAGGGATTATGGGTTTTCTCCCATAGTGCTCTCTAGCCCAAAGAGCTTCAAGGGAGGTATGAACTCCTTGAACTCCAATGAGTAAAGGTGTGAACACAAGCCTTGTATTAATTAGTTCTACTTAGTACCTTGTTTCAGGTTCTGCCCAAAACATCTTCTTGTAAGATTAGATCAACTCTAATTAGTTAACAGTTAGTAAGGATTCCAACAATTGGGGACTAATCAAATGTGTTTCTTGTGTTCTTCCAGCAAGGGGTTAGAACATATATGTACCTCTACGAGAAGTGCCTTTCTAATAAAAGTCCATGCCCAGGAATCTTCTTACTTGATAGGAGGTCTCAAGTTAGCTCATGGTTCCTTAATCACCGCAAATACACATCTTTGTTAAGAATGAGATTTAAGTGACCAAGTTTGACTCTACAGAAAAGATATGGAAAATATAACTCCCATCCTTTCTTGCAAAGGAGGTAGACTGTGGGTATGAAATATGTCCTATATTATACTGTTGGATTTTTGATTAGTTTGAGGACTTGCTCATTGTGTCCGTCTCTCTCTTTTTTCTTCTGTATGTCTCTAAAGTCTTTCTCTCTGTGTGTCTGTCTGTCTGACTCTCTCTCTCTCTCTCTCTCTTGTTTGTTACAAAGAATGACTTTCTGAGGAAGTGAGAGGGAAAATAATATATTTAGAAATTAAGGTGATATCAAAAATCATAAAATAAGCTTTAAAAGAATGAGATTTGGGAAAATATTTGTACTAATAAGATTTTTTAAATGAAATTTAAAAAAAAGTTATTGCTGCCATTTAAACTTGGCTTGAGGCACTCAGACCACAGCATTTTACATATGGACTTAGTGACACTAATTCATTTTTATAGTAAGGGCAAAAAAATTTCTGAAAAAAAATTTTGTTAATATTTAGAATTCTAGAGGTTTAAAACTATGTGGTCTCTACCAAAAAAGTTAGATATAAAACAATATCTCCAGGCAACTAGAAAAAATATTTATATATATATATGTATATATATATATATAATATTTCTTCTCATGGAAACTTGCTTTAATGTTTTACAAACAGTGTCTAGCATCAACCTCTCACTTTTTAAAAATTAATCTGTCTCTTCTCCTATGTCTTCATCCACAATGAGCAAATAAAACATTTTAAAATTTAAAAAAGCAGAAGAATCAATACATAACTTGAATGTTAAGTAAAACAAATTCCCATATTGGTCATATCCAAAAAGGTATGTCTTTGTCATCATTTTAGTATCATCATCTTTTCATCAAGAGATATCAAATAAAATCCCACCTTCTACAGGAAATCTTTCACAATCCCTCTTAATGTTGCTGCCTTCCCACTGCTGATGATTTTTCAATTTATCCTGTGTGTGTGTGTATATATATACAGGATAAATTTTATATATATACATATATACATATACATATATTCTACCTAGGTTTTTTTTTGTTTTTTTTTTGGGGGGGGGTGCATGTTGTCTTTGATTAGTCCCCAATGATTGGGGCTGCTTTCAAGATAATTGATGACTAAGATTCAGGAAGATGGATTATCATTAGAAAAGCTGCCCTTGTATGGTTTATAAGACTGAACTGTAAAATGACTTATCTATTGGTCTTGTTTTCATTCCAAATTTTTTTTTTTTACTTTCTAGGACTTTCAGAACAGAGTACAGCAAAGGGAAGAAGATCTCTCCCTTTCTATCTGCAGTTCAGATTTCCAATTATTTTGAATGTAATTTCTTTTTCTAGTTCTTCCTGTTGAGTTTTGTTGGTTATATGTAGAATATTAATTATTTTTGTATCTATCTTATATCCTGAAACTCTGCTGATGATATTAATTTTCGATGTATCTCTTTGTCTCTCTCTGTATCTGTCTCTGACTTTGTGATGGAGGTTGAGGGAACTGGCTGGCTGCTGACTAGTTGGCCTTCTCTTTCTCTCTTTCTCTTTTTTTTTTCCTCTCTCTGTCATTTGTTACAATAGTTGACTCTCTAGAGTTCTCTAAGGAAATTATCAAACCATTTTGCAAAAACAGATACTTTTTCCCTCATTGCCTATGACTGTTCTTTCCATCTCTTTTTCTTTTCTTTTCTTTCTGTTTTCCCATTGTTAAAACTAGTATGGTCAATTTTTTTTTTGTAAATGTGTGATATACCATTTTTAAAAATATTTAAAATTGATTTTTTCAATTTCCATTTACAATTTTTACTTATTCTTTGTTTACCTTTTGATTAAGCTTAATCTGAGCATGAAAAAATAAATTGATGTACTCCATTATTATAGTTTTATCCTGCAAATAAATTCATTTTCCTTTCCTTTTAAATGTTATGTTATTTGGTATGTATGTATATAGTGTTGCTATTAATTCATTGTCTATATTTTAAGTATACTGTCATTTCTGTTTATCTTTTTATCTAATCTGCACTTACTTTAACCTTATCTGAAATCATGATTTCTACATATTTTTAGTTCAACTGAGGCATAATAGAATTTGGTCTAGCCTCTTATTTTAATCCTTACAAATCTTTGTATTTCAAGTATCTTTCTTATAAACAATATTATTATCAGATTCTGTTTTCTAAGCCATTCTAGTATCCTCTTCTGTTTTATGGATAAATTCATCCTATCCTCATTCACAATTTTCATTGTCAATTATGTATTTTTCTTCTCTTGTCATTTTGTTTTTTTCTGTTTATTCCCATCTCTCTCTTTGTAAATAACAAGATGGTAAAATAAAAGTTTTCCTGATGCTTCTCTTATAAATAAAACAATGTTTCCTCCATTTTTTAACTCTTTTTTTCTCCTCTTCTTGCCCTTGATCATGGGTTTTTATTCTTCTTTTCCTTAATCTTCTCTTCATATTCTTCCTTCCGACATTTGAGATTGTTATATAAGTTTTTTTATCTGTCTTACTCTTTTACTGAAGCTTCTCTCTATAGCCCTTCTTTGTTACTTTTGCTTCTTACTTACATTTTGTGTTCAATATGTATTTCTATACTGAAATTTCTGGAAAGTTATGGTTAGCAGTGAATTGAAAATTTTTCAAGAATACTCCTGAGGATTGATAGATAAATTTTTATTTTGAACATTGGTACCGGCAGTCCTGTTTGTAGTGGCTAGAAACTGGAAATTGAATGGATGCCCATCAATTGGAGAATGGCTGAATAAATTGTGGTATATGAATGTTATGGAATATTATTGTTCTGTAAGAAATGACCAGCAGGATGAATACAGAGAGGCTTGGAGAGACTTACATGAACTGATGCTAACTGAAATGAGCAGAACCAGGAGATCATGAGGATGTATTCTGATGGAAGTGGATTTCTTTGACAAAGAGACCTAACTCAGTTTCAATTGATAAATGATGGACAGAAGCAGCGACATCCAAAGAAAGAACACTGGGAAATGAATGTGAACTATTTGCATTTTTGTTTTTCTTCCCGGATTATGTTTATCTTCTGAATCCAATTCTCCCTGTGCAACAAGAGAACTGTTCAGTTCTGCAAACACATATTTTATCTAGGATATACTGCAACATATTTAACATACATAGGACTCCTTGCCATCTAGGAGAGGGGGTGGAGGGAGGGAGGGGAAAAATCGGAACAGAAGCGAATGCAAGGGATAATGTAAAAAAAATTACCCTGGCATGGATTCTGTCAATAAAAAGTTATGATAAAATAAAAATAAATAAAAAACTCTCTGAAGAACTTCAAGCTTGGCCTAAGTTCTAGCAATAAAAAAATTTTAAAAAGAACATTGGCACCTAAGAAATTGGCAAATACTAAAAACATAACTTCATATATTGTCTTAATTATTTAAAATTAAGAAAGTTATGGAGAAAATGTTAATGACATAATTAAACTTTAAAATGTATTGTATGTATTTTTCCATAAAGCCTATTGTGAACTTACAGCAGGATACTTAGTTCAGTATTTCATTATCCAACTCAGAAAATATGGTTCATAGAATGTTTCTTCCCTCCTCTTTCTTCATGACTATTTCTTCCTCTTATGTACCTATATTGTACAATAATGTTTCTTCCCCTATCCTTCCTTCTTTCCTCTCCGGGATGGTCCGCTATTTCTCCTATTTTTGTCTTTTCTTAAGCTCTATTAAAACATAAAAAAGCACCCAAAGACCTTTTGTGTTTTAACTTTTCTTTAAAACCCTAAATGATGTTAGAATATTGAAGAGATATTTGTTTTTATCTCTTTATTCAGCTGCTTGGAGTGATTTTTTTCTTTATTTGGAATCTCTGGATTTTGACTATGATGTTCTGGAGTATTTCCATTGGAGGTTTCTTTTTGAAAATAACAAGTGAATTTTTTCTATTTTCACTTTGACTTCTATTTCCAAGATTTCAGGACAATTTTCATTTAAAATTTCTTGAAATGCTATCAGATTTTCTTCTGTTTAAAGTTTCTAGATATTCTGATAAGTCTTTCTCGTGTTCCCCCTTGGCCTATTTTTCAAGTCATTTGTTTTTGACATTCTATTTCTTAGAATTTCTTGGGATTTTTTCATTTTCTTTTTATTTTTTTTTGTCTTATAAAGTCATTGATCTTTGTCTGGATTATTTTAATTTTCAGAACATTTAGTCGTTGAGTAAAGTTTTTCACCATCTCTGTTCTACAATGTCAATTTTCTTTGCCATTATTTTCTCCCTCACTTTTTCTTTCTGTATCTTTCCCCCCTCTGGTTACTCTTTCAGTTCCTATAGCCAGGATCTCTTAAAAGCTTTAACTAGATTGGTTGTAAAATTACTATCCTCTTTGAAGTTTAATCCCTCAACATTTCTTAAAAGATGGAATATCTTGGTGGGAAATGCCTTGGAGAAGACAAGGTATTTCCTCATGATATTGGAAGTTGTCCTTCATTTGCTTATGGTCAGGCCTAAACTAGGTCCAAGTTTCACAACTGGGTGCTGCCTTGCCTTCTACCTGCTATGATTCACTGTGGTTTGACCTTGACTCATTCATCCAAGGATATCTGTAAGACTTCAGGTTTTCCTGTTTGATTTCCACTTTGGGTAGGGAAAATCTCTAAAAGTTATTCTTTCTTCATCTTAATAGAGTATTTCATCTCTAAGACTGATAAAATATTTTAATGGGCTCTGTGATTCTCCTCATCCTACCACAATGCTTTATTCCCTAGCATCATTCTTTCCTGTAAATTTTACCTCCATCATATCTTACTTCCATTCCCTTATCTCAACTTATACAATCACAACCCAGCTTCACATTTCCATTACCTCTTACCTGGATTATTACAATAGCCTCCCTTTTTGATCTTTATACCTTTAAGTCTTTCCTGTAAATAATTTATCCTCCATACAGTAGCCAAAATTATATTTTTAAAACATAGGCCTGATCTATCAATCCCTTGCTCAAAATTCCATTGTTTCCCTATTATATTAGGATCAAATACAAACTCATCTTTGACTTTTTCAGCCTTTCACAACTTATCTCCAACCTATCTTTACAAGTTTATTTTATATTTCATGCTATTCACATATACACATTCATATTGTTATTATGTATTATATGTCATAACACACATATGTATATATGTGTGTGTATAATTCACACAATCTATAATCCAAACAAACTATTTTTCTTGATGTTCTTTACACATGACATTCCATCTCATTAAATAATATTCCAATGGCTGAATAACCAAATTATCAAATGTTTTAGAGAGATTTCTGGATCAAAGCTACACTTAATATCATAGGAGTAAAGATTTGGAAATAGAAGGAACCTCAAAAATCATCTCATCTAATCTCTTCATTTAATATGAGAAAATTGGGCCCCCAAAAGGCCTAAACCTAGGTCCTCTAATTATAAAAGTAATGATTTTTTTGATGTCTAAAATTTTGAGATTATCATGTTCTATTATTTTCCTTACTTTATGCCTTTGTCATTTCTGGAATAAATTCCATCCTTATCTTCATCTTTTAGCATCCCCACTTTCCTTCAAAGCCTAACTCAAGCACTATCTCCTACTAAAAACTTTTCCTAATATCTTTAACCTTTGAAATCCTGTATTTATTCTGTGTGAGTATTCTACATTCTGATAGGTGTGCATGTTTTTTCTTCCAATAAAATGTAAACTCCTTGAGGATATCATTTGTGTCTTCCTATTGCCAAGGTTCACCTGGGACCCTGTACTGGTCCAGTGCCTGTAACTTAACTGATTCTTAATAAACACTTTCTAATTGATTGCTAGCTCTAAAATAATCTTCTTTTTGAATTGTCTTTGATTAGGAAGTGCAAAAGTCATATTATCTTCCCTTTAAATGGCCAAAGGCCATTTTGTGTCACCAATGAAGTTTTTTAAATTAAATGTTTCTGATCATAATATTTTTCTCATAAATCAGCATTGCCATCTATAGCTGTGTTGGACCAATACAAAAAAAATCTGAAACATTTCATTTATTCTTTACAAAAAATCACATTAGTTTCCCATAACAGAACTTCTGTTAATTATCAGTTTTATTCCAAACATTTCCTTTCTTTAATCCCAGGATATCAGACAACCTTGCTTTATAGAAAGAAAAAAAAGCATTAAACATTTAATAAGTATGTTTCTGAAAACATGCTATTAAATTAAATGAAGCAATGTTTACTGGACTGGCTCCAAAACAAAATCTAAGGTAAATTTCAAAGTTCAGGAATATACCACCTTTCAATAATTGAGATATTTCAAGACACCTAACCAGATAACAGCATATTGGCATGTAGTAACTCAGTGAAAAATTGTTCACCAAAGATTATAATATACCATCTTCCAAAAATAACAAATAATCTTAGTTTTCTTTTAGCTGATGTAGAAAATTAAAATTAACACCAAAATGCACACTCTCATGCCTTTACAGCACAATATAATGGAAAGATCACTTGACCGAGAAAAGAGCTGGGTCAATCCTATCCAGTTCTGCTACTAATGAACTATATGACCTTAAGTAAATCACTCTAACCTTCTGGGCATGAATGTCCTCATCTAGACTTAGAAGGGGACTTAGAGTTATTTAAATTGCCCTATCACAATACTAAGATTTCATACTTCATTCCATAATTTACTGTTTCTGGACCATATTTTCCTCATGCCTATTAATGATGTTGTTATCTCTGGAAAAGCAAGAATGCTCTTGCCTCACAAGGCATTTTCTAGAGAAATGAAGCCCTTACTCAACTTTATATAGGTTAACCTAAAATTTTCTAATCCTGCTAGCCTATGTGAATATCCCATCCTAACATCATCTCTAGATATGGTTTCTATTCTTAGTTTGGCTATTCATTATCTTCCATTCAATTCTCAGAAAGTAGAATATGCTATCTGATGTTTAACTTCATTAATAAAATGGGTGTAGGATTAGGCTATTTTTAATGCAACTTTAGAACAAATTCCAATGTTGGTTGAAAAAACATCTGGGGTATCACAAAAATGATATATTTCTCTTCTTTCTGGAAGTGTAGAAAAGGAACAGAGACACTTTCCCCCTAAGAATTACATTGAGAATAGAATCAGACATCTAGGATGATAGCTAGAAGAGGTTATTAGGGAATGATAAAAAATTTTAAGGATAGGGAAGACTTGAATATGTTTGTTTACATAAAGGAAGGAGCCAGTATTGAACATGAATGGGGAAAGCTAATAATAGGGCAAATATTGTGGAGATGTAAAGGAGGAATGGGGTTGATGGCACATGTAAGGGAGTTGGTCTTGATAAGAGGAACTTTATAATCAGAGACTAGAGCAAAGTACTAAAGCTTGGTGGATGATAAAAAAAAGGTTATGAGATATAGAAAATTGAAAAATAGAAAGTGTATGATGTATGGCCTCAATTTTCTCAGGAAAATCTGAGGGGAAGTCTTAATTGAGAAGGCAACAGAAACTAATATTATATGGGATGTGTAAGGAGAAAAGAGAATCTTGGGAAAAGACACTATGGGAAATGTCATAAAGAATCAATTAGGGAGAAGTAAAAAAAAAAAAAAAAAGTCTAACTGTAGTGAAGACCCAATTAAGATTAGATAGTATTAATGTGTAGTGGATCCCAATCAGCATTATTATGTGATTTTCTCCACCTTTGTCACAGCATGTGTGTAGGAGTAGAATAGGTATATGATGGGAGTAATTTTGGGTTGGGTTTAGCAAGACAGGAGTAGGAGGAGACTATGAAACTTACCCAAAATATGGCAAACATCACCCATCCTGAATACACAGCTTTTCTGTAATCCAATGTGGTTTTACATAGATGTCAAATAGAGTTTATTTTAATTCTTTGTTAACAGTCTGGAAGAAGAGGATTTTAATTAAAGTCTGTGGAAGATTATAAAGAGGAGTGTGAAAGTAAAAGGAAGGAGAAATTAATTTTAAGGAGAAAATGGAATATGAGGGGCATTTTCTCTCTCAACCCTATCTTTTAAAACTAATTCAGGTACAAAATGACAATTCAATTAACTCAACCCATTTTGACAAATATTTATTAAGTATCTACTGTGCAGCATACTGAGCAAAAATTTCAAAGTTTAGATGCTGCAAACTCTTGGCCCTCATGAAGGTCACAGTCTAGTAAAGAGGGATGTCACATCATAAATAACTATAATACAGTCTAAATGTATTTAAAAGGTACAAAGTATTATGTGCTCTTTAATCTGATGTAGACTCCATTTCAAATATTTTAAAATTCCTCTCTTTTTGATAAGTACATAAAAATCTAATAGATAGAATAACTAAATCAGAATGACTTGCTTATATCCAAAAATAAATAAAAATAAAGCAATCACCTGAGGAATCAAATGTCATTACAAGAAATACTACTACAATAAAAATCTGTGTAGCAAAAATTTCCTTTCCCACAACTCTAAAAAATACTTATTATAGGAAAACTCTGATAAAATACATTTTAGAAAGGAAGGACTGAAGGAAATTTGTTGAGTTTAGATCCCTGGAGATTAAAACTATAGTATTGATAGAAGTCAGGATAGATGAATTGGAAGGAAAGCTGAGAGGTTAAGACAGATAATAAATTAAATATTACTGAAATTTTTATTGTAATTCAAGGAGAAACTGAATTCCCAAGGGAAAGAGGACTAAAATATAAATAGGTCCATGAAAGGTTTAGATAATTTCATGGATGATAGCTCCATAATTGGCTCTCAGAAAGAATCTAGGAATGTTTGAGACACATCCCTAATCTTTGAAGTACAACAACATGAAGGGCATTAGTCAGATTCCCTGGGGCCATTTGAAGAGACAAATTTGTGGACTTGGACCCCAGAGCTAGTTTGAGAGGAGGGAGAGATATTAGGAGGGAAGGGAAAATTCTTATGTGCTCCCAAAGATATCAAGAGTGGCAAATGGGGGGAGAGAGAACAAGAATCTTCAAAAGGACTAATTAGAAGAGTGAATAGTAATGGCTTGTGAGTGGTGCATGTTAACATATGTCTACTCTACAGTGACATTAGACTCCAAAAACGCATCCCATCATTACCCTGACACTGACCGTTAACCTCCCTGAGATTGTCTAGACTAGGAATTATGTAAAATATTCAAAACAAGGTCTCTCAGACAAAGTTCAAACCTGAAGTCTAGACTATAACAATGAAAATCCCAGAATTGGGTTGGGGGAAGGCAATGTTAATTAGGCTAGGCTGATCCATCTCATAGGATGAAAAAAAAAATCTGGGGTCTACAGTACTTCATTGAATTCCTTCTCTTTTAATTACCCATCATTTTTGAAATTATGTTGGACAATTTTATCTAATTCTGAGTTAGACAGGTATCATGGACTCTGAGACTTCTTATGCTGATACCTTAGTTTAACTATTCTAACAGAGAATGAATACAAAAGTATAGCATGTCTTATCTATGTAAAGGACTAGAGGGTATTTAATTTTAGGGCAGAATATTAAGTGGATACATCTTCCAAAAAGTTTTAGTGTGTAACATGAAAATGTTTCCCAAAAATCTGGAAGGAAAATGAGGAATATTAAAAAGAAAAGAAAGGAATAAAAACAATGTGGGAATCTGCATTATGTCCAAGATCTTTAAGACTGAGATTTCTCCTCTCCTCTTGACAAATCTTCTCATTGGAAGTTTTCAATCAAAACTTCAGTAAACAACATAGAGTTGTTGAGTAGATTGTAGAAAGGATTCTTAATCAATAGTAGTTTTTTAGACACTGTATACTAATGGATTTATACTGATACAATAAAAAGATGTTGAAAATTATCTAGGAATATGAATATATTCCAAGCTCAAGAACACTCAGTGTGATATGAAGAAAGCACCATGCCATCCTAGATCTAGTCATCCCACATGTTCAGTATTGTGCTTGGTTCTAAGTTTTAAGGACATTGATAACCAGGAATGTATTCAGGGGACAACCAAGATGGAGAAGTATCTTGATATTATGCCATTTGAGCATCAACTAAGAAAGGGATATTTTTAACCTGAAAAATAAAAGATCTATGAGAAGATATGATTATTGTCTTCTAGTTTTTCAATGGCTGTCAAGAAGTAGAAAAACTAGATGTTTCCTGTTTGGTTCCAAAGGAAGAATTGATTAAGAATAATTAATTGCTACAAATTGAAAAGATGTAATAGAAGCTTGAGATAAGAAAGTCCATACCCTTCCAAAATGGGATGGGCTTCTTCTAATTGGAAGTTTTCGATCAAAACTTCAGTAAACAACATAGAGTTATTGAGTGGATTGTAGAAAGGATTCTTAGTCAATAGTAGTTTGGGATAAATGGTCTCTAAAATCTTTCTCTTCTCTGAGATACTGTTTCTCTAATATTGTCCTTGTAGCATGGTTAGTCCAAAACATTGGAATATTAATGAGGCAACAAGTTAAAGAATGCTACATGAAACTAACAATATCTGATATTTTGAGTGTTTTCTAAATTGATCATATATACTTTCTTCATATGAGGATTATTATGAGATATAAAAATATTTTTCATCATTTTGGAATCAGAAGGTTGGCTATATACCCAAATATTTCTTCAAATTTAGCTGATAGGTGTCTTTCCAAAATTCCTTAGTGACTACATACTTAAGGGTGGCAACAAAAATCAAAACTTATCAAGGTTAATTTCAGCATAATTAGGATACTAGCAGAGTGGATTAGGTTCTGTAATTCTTCTTTCCTTTTAATGTTATCCTTTCCCAAATTCAGAGGTATCTCATATTTTACATTCATTCTAAATATACCTAGGACAGAGCAACTAGGTTTTGTCCCAAATACCATCATTTATAGGTCATTGACATCATTTATAATATTTTAATTTAATTTAATTTAATTTTATAATAATTTTTTATTGACAGAACCATGCCAGGGTAATTTTTCTACAACATTATTCCTTGCACTCAGTTCTTTTCTGATTTTTCCCCTCCCTCCCTTTACCCTCTCCCCTAGATGGCAAGCAGTCCTATATATGTTAAATATGTTGCAGTATATCCCAGATACAATATATGTCTGCAGATCCGAACAGTTCTCTTGTTGCACAGGGAGAACTGGATTCAGAAGGGAAAAATAACCTAGGAAGAAAAACAAAAATGCAAATAGTTTACATTCATTTCCCAGTGTTCTTTCTTTGGGTGTGGCTGCTTCTGTCCATCATTTATCAATTGAAACTGAGTTAGGTCTTTTTGTCAAAGAAATCCACTTCCATCAGAATACATTCTCATACAATATCGTTGTTGAAGTGTATAATGATCTGGTTCTGCTCATTTCAGTTAGCATAAGTTCATGTAATTCTCTCCAAGCCTCTCTGTATTCATCCTGCTGGTCATTTCTTACAGAACAATAATATTCCATAACATTCATATACCACAATTTACCCAGCCCTTCTCCAATTGATGGGTATCCATTCAATTTCCAGCTTCTAGCCACTACAAACAGGGCTGCCACAAACATTTTGGCACATACAGGTCCTTTTCCCTTTTTTAGCATTTCTTTGGGGTATAAGCCCAGTAGAAACACTGCTGGATCAAAGGATAAGCACAGTTTGATAACTTTTTGGGCATAGTTCCAGATTTCTCTCCAGAATGGTTGGATTCGTTCACAACTCCACCAACAATGCATCAGTGTCCCAGTTTTCCCGCATCCCCTCCAACATTCGTCATTATTTTTTCCTGTCATCTTAGCCAATCTGACAGGTGTGTAGTGGTATCTCAGAGTTGTCTTAATTTGCATTTATCTGATCAATAGTGATTTGGAACACTCATATGAGTGGTAATAGTTTCAATTTCATCATCTGAAAATTGTCTGTTCATATCCTTTGACTATCAATTGGAGAATGGTTTGATTTCTTATAAATTAGATATAATATTTTAACAATATATAAAGAAATAACTTATGTTAGCTATCAAGAATAATTAGTTAAAACAGAAGATAAACAATATGCCCATATTTATTCTTTTCTCCCGCCCCTCGGCACTGTGATGTTTCTGGCTCATTGCCTTCCTTTCCTATAAGTAACAGTTTTTATAGCACAGTAAGGACATCAGCTACAAAACATCTACCCAACAAGATAAGGCACACTCACAATAAACACAGAATACCTGAGAAGAGATGTCAAAAATGTGAAATACAATGGTAATGAGGCAAACATGTAGGGAACATATGTGGCCAATACTGCATGACCTCTATGTCCTTTCTCTCCCATATATACAATATCTACTAGTGACCAGCAAGACTCCCAGGATTGTCTCTTCTCCAAATTGTCTCTAAATTGTCAAAGCCTAGTCCTCCTTGAAGGCACAATAGACTCTCTTCTCTGCTGCCAAGTATTCTTCTCCTAGAAAACTGATCCAGTATCTCTGTCAAGAAAACCCCAATAGAGTTGCAAAGAATGGAACATGACTAAACAACAAAATAGGTTCAAAATGAATATTAAACAAAGCTCTAGGCCTAAACTGACTAGAACTGATCAATTCAATGCTGGTTTAAAAGTTTAAAGAGTCACTTAGGGAAATAGCTAATATTTTCCCAAGACATTGATCAGGGTCCTCTTCAAATTCAATCAAGGAAGAACTTGTTCATTCTAAAGAGGTCAGTATATGATAGCACCTTCATAGTTAACTTAACACCTCTTGTTATTTGTTATTTTTGTTTTTGTTTTTCTATGATGATATCCTGGGCTTTATGTACTACTCATAAAAAATAAATCCCAAGTAAATATATGGTGATTTTAAGTGATAGCAACTGAAGGAGCAGAAAAAAGTAGAAAATAATTTATTGATCTGGGCTTTGAAAAAAATGAGGGATTCTAAGAAGCACAGATAAGGATGAAAGTATATCTCAAGCATGGAGGACAGACAATACAATGACAATGGTGGTGAATGGAATAGCATGCCAGGGGAACAGAAATAAGAAATAAGTTTAATTGTAGTTTGGACTACATAAAGAAGAGCTATGAAGAAAAGTAAGTTGTTAGTTGGGTAGCAACTCTCATTGCCAAACAAAAAACTTTCTATTTGATCCTAGAAGTAACAGAGATATGTTTTGTGAACAGGGGAGTGATATAGTCAGATTTTAGGAGTTTTGCTTTGGCAACTATGGGAAAGACTATTAGAAAAGGGTAAGAAAAGAAAAACAGCTTATTGTGAGGAGAAAAAGTTAGTAACAGAGAAGAATATTGAGCTAGAAATGGTTATTAGACTAAATAGCTTATAGTGGCCAGTCAAGAAACTACAGAAACATGGCAGCTATATAGCTAATTGGAGCTATATGGAAGAGAGGACTATCTAGAGATCTAACCTGGAAACAGCTATGTACTTGTTTAGAGGACAGTCCCAAGAGCAGATATTCAAATAGCAACAAGAATAAAGGATTCACAAAAATCACAAATAAGCAGTAGTGATTGAGCGAGAGGGATTGCATAAGCAGAAAGAGAATATATCTTAGGGGAAAACATAGACATTGCTATAAAGACTCCTTTTGAAAGTAAATTCATTGTGAGCAAATGTATTGTTCTTTGTACTTGTACTTATATTCCTAGCATCTAGAACAGGACTGATCCATTTGTCAGGGCTTGATAAATAAATATTGATTAGTTAATTGATCATATTACCCTTATTTATTAATATTTGCTTCCATGCACATTCTTTGAAGTACTTATTTATTTAAAATAATGGTTTTCTTTTCTCTCAAAAAATAGTCCAAGTGAAGGTAATGGAAACTTGATCCAGATAGATGGCCATTTAAGTGAAGAAAATAATATTTGAGATTTGAGAGATGTTGGGAAGGTGGAATCAACAAACTTGATTCTGTTGGAGATGTGAAGATTAGGAAGTTTGAAATCAAGGATGACTGTGAAGTTTTGATTTTGGCTTCATTTTCTTTACAGTGACATTCTGGAAACTGTATGTCATTGTATTAATTAAGTAAAGAATGCTTTTAGATCACCATAAGAATCTACTTAACCTATACCCTATAAGAATTCTTAGAGGTGTTCCTGTGACTCTCCACCACATTCTCCTATTCCCTGGGCTTTTTCCCCCTTGCCAAATTTATAAAACTATACCATGCTCAAAGAACTTCCAGTTAATTAATCAGTTATTTGATTATACACATTACAAGTTACATGCATACTACCTTCCATATTGAAGAAGGGAAGTTGGGGAAGGCTTCATGGGGAAAAAAATATTTGAACATGATCAAAACTTGAGTTTCTGCTCTCTTTTTCCATTTAAAAGTTGAAAATTTTTATCTTTGTTTCACATAGCTTATGCTCCTCAAATTTTGGGGTGCATTATGAAATATTCATTTCAGAATTTTAAAGGATAGAATTAAGAATAAGGAGTGTATAAGAGCATTATAGAGTAGTAAATTTGGGGGTGGTTTCTTTAAGTTTTAAAAAATCAAATGAATTGGGTAACTTAGTTACACATTGTAACATTTCTTTCTGTTTGGCAGTTCCCACTCAGACTGGATTTTCATACTCATCCGTTCCCCAACTTTAAACTTTTTTTCTTTCAACTATAGACTTAAAATATTTTGCAAACCTTATTAATAAATTCCCTAGAAGACTAAAAGAAGTGATCTACACCCAGATTAAAGCTGGAAATGAAAGGTGGTACTCATCTGTTGACATGATCAGAAGACATCATCACACATAATCACATTTCTTAATGTATAATAAAACAATACTTCAACACTTAGGTAGTGGAATAAAGCCAATCTATTAAATGTGTCTTTTAGTGAAGCTACATTTTCTTGAGAAATGTGAGCTTTAATAACAGGCTGCTCACAGTACAAAGCATATGATTCTGAATTAGGGGTACAAAACTGAATTTATGAAATAACCTTGGCAGTAAATAATAGTGTTCCTCAAATGGAGATTCATCATGCACCTGTGTTGTGCAGAAAGGACATCAACTCCATAATACAGAGTGTATCAATCATCAGGAAATGCAAATTTTTAGAGATACAGAAAGATTGCGTTACATAACCTATGGGAAGTAGTAGATCAATGCAATGCTATGACAATTACAACATAGACAATTTATAAGAATTTTTAAACAGCATCTGTTTAATACATGTCATTTTATTTTCAGAAAAAGTATTACTGATGGGCATAACTTTAATGCTAGGAAATACATTACCTAGAAATACTGAATTTCAGAATTTGTCAAAAGATTTTTAACTCTTTTCCTTTAAACTATTATTTACACAGAAAAATGGAAAAATGAGGAATTAATAATATAATTTAAATAAAAACATACTTTTTTTCTCAGTCATCTGGACATTTTAGGCAAATACCAAATAATTTATTTATTGCTCACTTTATTTACGCTTCCAAACACAGATTCTGTCATACATATATGTGTGTGTGTGTGTGTGTATGCATATGGGGATATATAAAACATGTGCATGTGTACATATTTCCCATATGTGTATATATATATATATATATATTATATATCTATGAAATCAGTTTGCTTTCTTTATACCACTGCAATTTTGAAAATATTAAATGTGGGATTAAATGATTTAAGAGACAAATCATCAACTGTGAGAAACTTGACTGGTTTAGTTATTCTCTCCAAAATTAGTAGTATTGCTTGAGGATGTCTTTTCAACTTCAATGAAAAAAGGTAGCCATTTGAATCCAGCTATTTATAGTCTCTGTTTCAACTCACAAATAGAATACTAATTTCTAACCTAATGTAATCCAATGATTTCTACGTATGCTTCACTGGACTTCATTTTCCCCATTATATCTAAACTAACACCAGCAGTTTGCCATCCTCTCTCAGATTTTTTGATCCTTTTAGGTTACCAAAAGTAAATAGCTACTAGAATTTTCTGCTCAGGTTTTATAGTCTTGCTTTTATGGCATTATGATGGGAAAGAAGGAAGAGAAAGTCACATATGCACATAAATACACATGTGTATACATATATGTGTGTGTAAATATGTGTGTATAAGTATATATATATATTTATATTTATATTTATGTATAAAAGAGAGAGGGAGAAACACACACACACATACACACACACACACACACACACACACACACACACACACACAGACCTATGGTTATATAGCTAAAGAAATGCAAGGCATAATGCATGGACTGGCCTTCACATTAAATTGAACTCTCTCCTGTCTTTGCTCTAACAGTACTATTTGTTTTACCACGAAGAAATCACTTAATCTTCTAATATCCCAAGCAACCCTCTAAAAGTATGAGTTAAAGTAGATTGGGGTGGGGAAGAGGAGGAAGGTGCTGGGATTCGGGGCAGGGGGGAAGCTATGGATATTTCCATGGCAGGAATCTGCTTTTTAAGTGAAAATACAAATCTGGATCCTACCCTTCCTCAAGTCTAGAAAAGCCATACTATGTTGCAGCAACACAAATCAGTAGGAAACTTTGCAGTTCAATTAACCAATTATTTGTCTATACAATAGCAAGCAACTGGTTTGTCCAACCTTTCCATTCAGTCAATTCACTGAATTGTCTTTGTGTCCTTATTTTCATTAAATAATAAGTTATTTTTATTAAATTTAAAATGAAATTGTTGTTTTGATAACAAAACTGTCTGATTGTACTTGAATAAGACTTTCAGGAGCAGATCAAATCCACAGTATATCTAAAGAAATACCATTGTTTCTGTGCTACCCCCAAAATACATGCTGTTTTTCTTAATAACAGACTTTGTGACTTCAGTGACTATGTGTGATTGAGAGAATGTGGTAATCGGATATTTATTACAGACCATTCCCCTCAAGATTTTGGGATAAAGAAGGAATCAAGTACCTTATTTTGATATGATCAATTACAACATGCCTCAGTATCCTCATCTCTAAAATGGAGAGAATATTATTAGCCAAGTTCACAGCATGGTTGTCAGGAATAACTATTAAAAATAACTTTAAAGCACTTTGCAATAGATATGCCAGACAAATGTGCCAGACAATACTGGATGAAATCCAAATCCATTGGGAGAGCTAAATGAAAGAAAATTCCTTTCAGGGAAGTAAATTTGCACTGCGGAGCTCTAATATGTGACAGTGTTAGAAATTTCTGGTTTACAGGGAGGAAAGAATTCTCATATTTTCTATTTATATTTACATGTACATTCAATGAACGTTTGCAGATAGGAACTTGGATTGGAACCAAACTGGCATCAGTCACAAGATAAGAAGTACTGACATAATTCATTTATCAGTTCAAGAAGACCTTATCTTCATCCTAGAGACAAAAAGTTCCTGGCTAGGAAAAAAAAAAGTCAACAGTAACCTTCTATGAAAATTGTAAAGTATTTAGCACTCTCACATACTGGAATAACCCTTTTCAAATTCTCCAAGCTAATACCTTAGAAAACAGTTCCTTGATCTAAGAAATAATTATATAAACCCAGACTCAGAAGGTCCCTTCCAGACTACCTTATCTAACTCCTTTATTTTGCTAATGAGGAAACTGAGACCCAGAGAAGTTAAGTGATCTGACCTTACTTAAATTGATTTTAAAACAAATACTAGTCTTTTTTGGCAGGGGAGGGAGAAAAAGGGACACAGTCTGGACTTGTGATTTTAAAAATTTTGAAAATTCCTTCTATCAATGTAGATCAGCTATAAAGTTGACTGGGACATTGAGAAGTTAAGTGACTTGCTAGTATAGGACAGAGGTTGGATTTGAACACAGGTTTTCCTGATATTGAGACAGGCTCACTTTCCTCTATATTTTGCTAATTCTTATCCAGGACCCAGTATCCATAAAACACCAAAGGCCTAAAACACCTTGCTGTTCACATTTTCATTTTAATATTTAGAGATGAAAAATATTTTATAGATCATCCAGGCCATCTTTCAAATGAAGAACCTATGATATAAAAATATGAAGTGATGAAACTAGATTTAAGTCTTCAAAATCACACCTACATTTCTTCCATTGTGATGTGCTGCAAATGTGGTCCAATAACAAAATAAAACTTTTTGTATAGACAATGAGCAGAAGCGATGACCATTCAGGCAATAGAAGAGTTTGTTGCATCTTATACAGCTTTGGATTCTGTGAGGGAAAAAAGAAATTAACCTTCCTATATCCTATTAATCTTAGCAAAGCAAGTCATGCAGTCAACTTAGTAGTACCTCATTAACAAAAAATAAATAAATGCTATAGAAATATAAGAAGAATCAGCACGTGTATTATATATTCAATTCAATTAATCAAACATTACCAAGAACTTACTATCTGCAAAGTACTATTAAAAGATACTGAAAAAGATACAAATTTCAACTAAATTCCTATTTCTATTCTTACATGCTTCATAATGTAGTAGAGATAGTACGAAATTTGTAAAACATTCTGAATCTCTAAAGCAAACACATTACATATATAAGGTATTTTTAGAATTATCACGAATACTCTAAAAAAAAGGAATTTTTTTTTTGACACTGGGTTTCTCTTTCTCATCCAAAATGAAAGTACAGTAATCACTCCTGGCCCCAAACCCAAAATTGATTGGCATTGAAATTTTGACCTAATCTATTATTCTAACCTGGGCTGGTTCATTCCTCCTTAGACAATATGGTGATCCTCTGTTCTTGGGACTCACCATATTGGTCCAAGAGGTAGTTCAAATACCTAACTGGCTTTAGCCCTAACAGAGCAAAGAATTCTCAAACACCACCAGCTTTAATTTCCCCACTCTCAACCACTTACTGTATGTTCTTAAAGTAAATTTGTTTTCTTGCAAGGCTTATTGTCTGTGTTCTTTCATATTTTTAAAGAAATTAAAAACTATTTCTGAAACATTTCTTTTTTATTTTATTTTTGATTGACTTAAACTATAGTCCAGTGAAGATGTAAAATGCTGCTTTATTCCAATGAGCATTTGTGTCAGTTCCAGTTGTCAGGCATACAGTTGGTCACTTGCCTTTTTTGGCACAGGTTGAGTGTTCATACTGGAGTTTGGCTTATAATCCTTATTTGCAAAAACTCCAGATGGATCCTCTCAGCGATGCACCTCCATATTTCCTTTTCTGATTTAGACATATACTACACACACATTTGCTAATGTATAAAACATCAGTACAAAATATAGAAAACATATTTTGCCTGAGTACACCCTTTTTTATGATGAGCTGAGGTTTTCTTTTCCAGAGGCAAAAGTTTTCCTAAAGAAAAACTATAGAAAACAGAAACCCAAAATAGCATAATTTAAAGAGATACTTTCTATTTAGATTTTTACAGTTTCCTGCATAAGAAATAAGAGCATGCTGTGAAGTTACTAGAGAAGTCATACAAGTCTGATTAAGATGGCATTCCTGCGAAGGCCTGGGGGAGCTCCAAATTGCAGAGTGTTATATATTTCAAGGTCTGAGCACTACGGACCAAATTATAAAAGTGGCCTCAACCTGGACTCCAAAATTACATATACTATTACTATGTTTCCATGCAAATGATACTAAAGTGAATAGTGCCCCATTTTGATATATGGATGGCTGAACACAGAAACATACAGGAAACCCTTGTAAAATAGGGAGCTTTTTCAGAATAGCCCTATACCATGGATGTTTGTCTTTAGCAAAGAGCTTGAAAATATAGTCAAATTAAAAAATCTTTTTTTCTATACATTTGTCTTCTAGCCATTTTTAAGTTTTGTGTTCTCTAGAATGTTGAAAAACTTACTAATTTATTCTTTATTCCTATCACAACATGCATAAACTCCCCTGATTTGTGAAATCATTTAAAAAGGATTTATAGATCTCTGTGACTCTCTTTTAAATAATAACAAAAAATATATATAGTGAAAAGTCTATTGGTCTTGGAGTCTGAAGATTTGGGTGTAACTATGAGTAAAAACTAAACTACATTAGTTAACTGATTTTGGACAAGTCATTTGATTCTGGGGTTATTTTTTCTCCAAGCAACCAGAACTTTTTAAATTAATCTGTCTCTCTCATTTCATCTCTTCATTGAGCAATTTTTAAAAAATCCTACCATGTGATGACTGCGTATTTAAAATCAGCCAGAATCAGGAATTCAGGTTAAGGGAAAAATCTTCAATCTTTATTGCAGTGAAGAGGTGAAAAAGGATTGTGATAGCAATATGGGCAAGAAGGATTGCGATAGCAATACGGGCAGCTGCGACAGGAAGCCAGCTAGCAGAGGGGGATTGGAGATGAAGAGCGGTCACGATAGCAATGTGAGCAGCTGTGTCAAAACGCCAGCCAGCAGTATCTCCTTCCACTTCCCTTTCCACTCCCCTGCCTCCACCCACCAAAACGTCATTTCCTATACAACATATCAGGACTTGCACAAAGAGTGGGTGGGGGCCATTCTTTCTCCAAGCTTACATATTAATAGAGTATGGTCCAATTACTATTTAGCCTCACATGCTTGGGATCTCAGTCCATCAACTCAAGCCTCAGCTCATTACACTACAATACATACAAACATATATACATACATAGTCTGATGAAATAAATCCTCATATTAGCATGTCCAACAGATGATTTGGCTTTCTTCCTAAAGTCTTGATATTTTCATCTATTAAACAAAGATAGTAGATTCAAATCAGCAAGCATTTATTAAGAAATTATTATGTTCAGGGATCTTTCTAAGACAGATAAACTTAAGAAAAACAAAACTGAACTTACCTTAGAAGTTATATTTCACTCATGGGGATATAATAGATAAATACAAATATAAGTTATGCTGAGGAGAAAGAGCACCAACACCCAAACAAATGAGGGAAGGCTTCACTGAGAATATGACACTGAACTGAGTTTTGAAGGAAATAAAAATTTACAAATGTCAGAGCTTAATAAAATTCATTTATGTTATAAGAAATGTTTGCTGTTTTTGTTGTTATGTCATCTCTGAGTTCTTGTAATCATGTTTGGGGTTTTCTTGACAGAGATACTAAAGTAGTTTGCCATTTCTTTCTCCAGCTCATTTTACAGTTGAGGAAACTGAAACAGAGTTAAATGATTTGTCCAGGGTCACACAATCAATAAGTGTGTGAATTTAAACTCAGGTCTTTCTGACTCCACAGGCTCTATCCACTTTACTACCTAACTGTTCTAAATATCTGCACCTAGTTGTATAGGAAATAGCTTCTGCAAATGAATAGAGGCTAAAAAAAGAAAAAAAAAAAAAACAAAACAAAACACTATGATTTCTGAAGTCCCATCAAGTTCTACCATTCTCTAGTGTCAGCCCTTGTCTCTACCATATGTTATATTCCTGTGTATTTGATCAATATTAGGGGAAGGTGATCAAATTATCTTCTAATTTCATTTGTTTGATGTATTAAGCTCCTGTGTTAATAGGACAGAAAAAAATCCATGTAAAGTTCCCTGGAAATTTTCCCTCTTGTACAAATTTTCCCTGTGATATATAAAAATATATGAAATAGTAGGTGAGTTAATGGCAGTCATAATTTTAAGAGGTAGGATTTTTTTTTCTTGATTTTGAAGAAAACACTGATGGGATCACAGTCTCAACTACTACTGATGTGCAATTAGTAACCCCAGCTATTAGTATTGTGGCAAAACCAATTCTGGCAACTCAAGTTCTGGGCAATGTCAAATGGTTCAACATCCAAAATAGCTATGAATCCATCAACAGAAATAATGTCAAGGAGGATGTATTATCCAGACAGATATTAAAAAGTAACTGAGGTATTACATCCACTCCCTTTCCCTCTTAAGCTAATTTATTCCTACACAGAGATGAAACATTAAACATAAAAGCTTACAGCGAATATTTTAAAATGACAAACCAAAATCCAATAACTTAATTTATAACCCCTATGACAATATGCTGAAAAACTGATACCTAGATCACTTTAGGACATAAAGCACTGTGCAGTCCTAATTAGACACTACATTCTGTCTTGGGTCTATATTGTCCAAGTGACTTCTATTTTTTTAGTATAGCTTTTTATTGACAAAACATATGCATGGGTAGTTTTTCAATACTGACCCTTGCAAAAACTTCTGTTCCAACTTTTCCCCTTCTTCCTTCCACCCCCTCCCCTAAATGGCAGGTAGTCCCATACATGGTAAACATGTTAAAGTATATGTTAAATGATATATATATATATATATATATATATATATATATATATATATATATATATACTATTTACATATATACACACAGTTATCTTGTTGCACAAGAAAAAATGGATTTAGAAAGAAGGTAAAAATAACTTGGGAAGAAAAACAAAAATGCAAGCAAATAACAATAGAAAGAGTGCAAATGCTATGTTGTGGTGCACACTCATTTCCCAGTGTTCTTTTGCTGAGTGTAGCTGGTTCTGTTCATCACTGATCAACTAGAACTAATTTGGATCCTCTCATTGCTGAAGATGGCCACTTCCATCAGAACTGATCCTCATATAGTATTGTAGTTGAAATATATGATGATCTTTTGGTTCTGCTCATTTCACTTAGAATCAGTTCATGTAAGTCTCGCCAGTCCTCTCTGTACTCATCCTGCTGGTAATTTCTTTTTTTTTAAATTTTTAAAATAACTTTTTATTGATAGAACGCATGCCAGGGTAATTTTTTACAGCATTATCCCTTGCATTCACCTCTGTTCCGATTTTTCCCCTCCCTCTCTCCACCCCTTCCCCCAGATGGCAAGAGTCCTTTACATGTTGAATGGGTTGCAGTATATCCTAGATACAATATATGTGTACAGAACGGAACAGTTTTCTTGTTGTACAGGGAGAATTGAATTCAGAAGGTATAAATAACTCGGGAAGAAAAACAAAAATGCAAGCAGTTTATATTCATTTCCCAGTGTTCTTTCTCTGGATGTAGCTGCTTCTGTCTATCTTTGATCAATTAAGGCTCTCTTTATCGAAGAGGTCCACTTCCAATCAGAATACATCCTCAAACAGTATCATTGTAGAGGTATATAATGATCTCCTGGTTCTGCTCATTTCACTCAGCATCAGTTCATGTAAGTCTTGCCAGTCCTCTCTGTATTCATCCTGCTGGTCATTGCTTACAGAACAATAATATTCCATAACATTCATATACCACAAGTTACTCAACCATTCTCCAATTGATGGACATCCTTTCATTTTTGCTGGTAATTTCTTACACAACAATAATATTCCATAACATTCATATACCACAATTTATTCATCCATTCTCCAATTGATGGGCATTCATTCAATTTCCAGTTTCTGGCCACTATGAAAAGGGCCACCACAAACATTTTGGCACATACAGGTCCCTTTTCCTTATTTAATATCTCTTTGGGATATAAGCCCAGTAGTAATACTTCTGGATCAAAGGGTATGCACAGTTTGATAACCTTTTGAGCACAATTCCAAATTGTTCTCCAGAATGGTTGGATCCATTCACAACTACACCAACAATGCATCAGTGTCCCAGTTTTCCCATATCCCCTCCAACATTCGTCATTATCTTTTTCTGTCATCTTATCCAATTTGACAGGTGTGTAGTGGTATCTCAGAGTTGTCTTAATTTGCATTTCTCTGATCAATAATGATTTGACTCTTAGATTATGAATAGTGGTAAAAGAGCCAGGCTTTTGCCAATCCTTTTGTCACTTGCAGTCTTTTCCAAGACAGTGATATCTTCCATTATGCCATTTAAATACTACTTTATGAAACTCAAGACTTTCAAATCTCTCAAACTCACCAGTGAGTCTCAAAGACTGGATCCATTAAGATATTTATTTATTCACTCAATATCAAGAGGTGGGAAATACAAATGCAGCAAAGAAAATTATTTCCAAATCATGTGACTAACAAGATAGAAGACCAGGGACTTCCTCCAATTCATATTATCTCTTAAACATGTGCAAAATTGGAATTATGTTCCAATTTCAACTACCCATGATCTAAGATAAAAACTCTAGTCACATAAAAATTCCAAGAATTAACAGTAGAGAAGACTACCAATAGCAGCATTATAACATAGCAATCTGTGAAGCCCTCCAGAGGACACATGGATCTGACAGGTTTGCCTGAGACAAAAGGCCAAATATCCATTTCTATACCTCCAGAAATCATTTAAGGCAGAAACTGAGGCTACAGAAACAGAAATTGTCCAAACTAGAAGGAGATTGAGATGACTGTCTTCTAAAGAAACAGAAAGCAAAGGAGAACTGGGGAGGTGGGGGGGGGGGAGAGTGAGCAATAGAGGAATGCAAAAAAATACTGAAATTATCTAAAGATCTTAGGAAGAAATTAAAGATCTCTAGCAGAAGTATATAAACAATAGGGAAGATGTTAATAACAAAAGGAGATGAACTCTTGATCAGCTAAATGAGTCCTGAGAGCTTTTAATAAATATTACAAGGCAGAGGAACCTGTGGATTCCCAAAAAAAAAAGCATGAAACCACAACAAGATGTTCCCAAACAGTTTACAAGAGAAATAAGAATCTTGAAAATAGAATTTAAGGCCTGAACAACAGAAATAATCAGCAGAATGGAAAAACCTGAATCCATAGTAGCAAAAACCCACCAAAGAAACGAAAGTAAAATGCAAATTCAAAAAAGAAAAATAGTCTTTGCCCTCAAGCAGCAAAGACAACACTTTAAATAAGTTGAAAAGTATAGAAGGAGAAAAGTATAAAAGGTATATAAATGTGAAGGAATGGTGATCAAGGAATCCAAAATGAGTAAACTTTAGAAGTCAAAGAAATCCAAAATCAATACATCTAGAGAAGTTAAAGTCTAAAATGAGTGCAGTTGAGTGGGAAATGAAAAATTGCCTGAGGAATTGTCTTTCCAATCTATTCTCTTAAATGGAGACTGAGGAGTTCATGGTTCCATTTTCCAATCAGAGGGAAAGAAGATATTGATAAGGTTTGAGCACCAAGCTGATCTCACAAGATTTCCCAATGGTGAGCTCACTGAGGACATGGCAGAAAAAATCAAAAAATTCAAAATCAATGGGACTAAAGAAGTCAATGAAATACAAGTGGGAAATAAGATATCAGAAAAGAATAACTAATTATATAAACAAATGTATAGAAGGGAAGAGTAATCTGGAAGAAGAGATTGGAAAAAATAATCATGTTAAATGAAAGTTATGATCTCCATACAAACAAAAAACATTGACCTTGAAGATATAATATATAAAGATAATTTGGATATTATAAGTCTCCCACAGTATCATATCAAAAAACCTGAACACCATAATACAAGAAATAATACAAGAAAACAAAACTTGTGAGCACAGAAAACAAAATAATCAGTTTTTTAAAATTTGCAGATTGCCTCAAGGGAAAAAAAAATTCTGTGCTGCAAACTTTAACATTTACAGTGGTAAAAATTAACTGTTCCACAGACAACAAATTCTGTAAGCAATTAAGAGAATCACCTTCAAATATAAAAATAAGGAAATTATAATAACACAAGACTATTCTGCATCCAACAGAAACTGCAGAAGGGGATGGAATAATGTGTTTTAGCACAGAAAATGAGTTGAATATGTAAACCAAGTTAACTTGCCTTGAAAATCTGGGCCTAACCACACACACACACACACACACACACACACACAAAAAGATCAATGATCAATAATAAAGAGGCATTTGAAGAAATACTCCTACAAAAAAATACTAAACAAACTAATTGCTTTTCAAGTACCCCAGACAATAGAAACACTAGAGAGATAAATAATTCAGGACAAAGATAACAGCAAAATAACACAAGAGACACCATTAAAAGATCCTTCTGATTGTACACAAGCAGACAAAGGAAAAAGCAGAAAACAAATAGAAGTGATAGTGAAGATATGAAATATCATGGACTAAACCTGGCAATACCCTACCCATAGATAAATCATCTTTTTGCGGACCAAACTATAGAATGGAAGAATGCATAATAATAAAAGAGGAGAAAAGAAAAACAGAAATAATGATTACCTAAATCAAATCTAGGGTTAACAATGAAGGGAAAATATCTTCCATAGCCTCCCTGGAAGAAATCTTGTAAGAGAATAGGTAAAAAGAAAAAGGGAGAGATAGAAACTAAGAGAAAGTGATAAATCTTGTTTCAGTGGGGAAAGGACAATGCTTCCATATAGTATCCAGAGATACTATATAAAAGGAAATGTGAACCTTACAATATATATAATGTTCAGGGATTTGGTGCTTGAAGAGCATCTTGTCTCAGGAGAAAAGGAATCAGAGCTTCTGGAAGCAATTGGCATCTAGAAGACTGAATGGACATTGAATTAGGGAAAAGACTGCAAGGCAAAAATTACTATGAAGAAGGAAAAAAATTAATAATAAACTACACAATTAGAGACACAAAAATCCTAGAATGGAATACTATTCTCTCTTTCACCTTCAAGAATTGGTATTTCCAACATTGAGATATTAAAGAAAAAAGAGCCCAAGGTCTTTTCTGCAAAAGCAGAAAAGTTTTTTTAAAAGTAAATTCACCTAGTTGAATGTCCCTATACTAATTGTCATTTAGGAACAGTGCCCATAATCCTGAAGTCAAAAAAGCTCAGCTCTTTCCTTCAGTGGAAGTCTCTGAATCATATGATGCTATCTAGAATGTTCCAGGAAAATAATGTCCCTTCTTTTACCTTTTAAATTCATATTGCAAAAGACCTCTCACACCCATGCACAGGATAGAGAAGCTCATGGAACCTCTTAAGGTTTACTAACTTAGGCACATTATAATGCCAAATCTTTTCAAGCTGGATACTCATGTGGCTGGAAGTGGTCCCCAAAACTCTTACATGATTAGCTGGAAACTGAAAGTTTCCATATAAATATATTCTTTATGTAATGTATTCTAGCCCTTAATAGATCTAGAAAAAAATTAATATTCTTTTAACATCCTAATCATTTAGTCAACTTGTTAAGACCATAAACTCCAGATAAGGGACCTAAATTGGTAGAGGGAGAATCTTCACCCAGTTCCCAATACCATTTAAGTCCCAGGATCAATACTTATTTATATAATTAACCCCTGAGAATTGTTACGGGAGTTGGGGGGAGAAAGAAGATGCTGGGGAATTGAGAGGGGGTGGGTATTAGAAAATGTTTTATTTCTTTTAAATAAAAAAGTTATAGCTTAAGTAATTCATTTTATGAATCTTTTAAGGAAAAAAATAAAGGAAAAGAAAGTGTTCAGAAGAAAAAGAAGAGATTTTGCTCCCATCTTTTCTGTTGTGGAACAGAACAAAGAGTTTCATGTTTCATCCTAACTGTGATAGTTCCTTCACACCAAGAGTTCATTTTACTCAGGGCCATGTACTGAGTAGTCAGTGTACAATAGACAATTGGGTTTGGGGTAAGCTCAAAACATAAATGATTAAGCAAGTACAACGAGATCTTTCCTCTGGTGTTCATTATCATACCTAAATATACTTAAATCTTAATCATACTTAAATATATTTAAAATACTTAAACATACTTAAATATGGTTTGGATAAACTCAGAGGATCTCTTAGGGAAGACTGCCTAGCCTCAGTGTTTGAGGACACTAATGTAAATAATGCATTATTTACTGAATGATCATTTCTTATACATGGCTCTGAACTGGCCAGTAATGATTGCTTCTAGTTTTAAGGAAAACCTTATTTCCTCAATGAGTTTAACAACTGGCTTATAGTCTTTCTCTCCTCCCCAATTCTTTTACTCATACTAGAAGACTTCATCATAGTCATAAACTCCCTTCCTTTATTTCTTGGTTCCTCAGCCTACTTGTTTATCATTTTTCTTCCATACCAATCCTACAGAGATGATCATACCCTTAATTATGTCATTATTCACCAATGTACCAGTTACATGTTCATTAACTCTGAAATGTCATTATCTATTCACACCCTTATCATCATTTAGTCTCTCCCTTTATCTTGAAACACCAAACTCTGTTTTTTAATCTTGATAATTTCTAATCCCTTTGCCCTTTAGTTCTTTCCCAAAATACCTCCTTTTTTCTGGCTATACTCTTAACCAATAAATTCAACTACATACTTGAACATGCTACATACATGAATCCTTTGTCACCTTATTCTTTTGAAGATCTTGCCCTAGGAAACCTTAGTCTTAGATTATTCCCACCATTCACTGCCTTTGTTTTTCTTCATATATTGCTAAATGAAGTTGAGGGAAAATCATGAAACTTTACTGATTGGATCCACTTCAAATTTATGTTACATAACATCAGCTGGGCTCTCACTGAAGCAAAGAAGATAAGCCTTTGATATAACCCTAATTGAGTCACTATCTCACTCATGACAGCAGCTTTTCTAAATCTTTCCATCTATACTCAAATCTCCTATAGCTCTTCTCCTCCCAACCCTCTCTCCTGAGGATGACAAGGAGTGCCACAGAGTGACATGGAATGAAGGTAGAGATAATGCAAAAAACATCTGAAATATGTGAGATGAGGAAGAGATAAGAAGGAACTCAGCAAATGATCTCATTTGTTTTCTCTCCCTCAATTCTGCCCTCCCCATAGAAAAGAAAGAAAAGCAAAAGTCGTGTAAAAAGTAATTAATTAATTAATTAGATAATTAATTAAAACAAACTCCTACATTGGCTATGATTCAATATATATTATATATATAATTTTTCATCTTGAGTCTCTTCTCCATCAAAAATTAATGCTATGGATTATTATTGATCCTTTGGATCATGATTGTTAATTGCATTGATCAGTGTTCTTAAGTCTTTCAAAGTTGTATTTAAAATATTGTTATAGCAGATAAGGGGTTGACTTCAATCCACTCCCATGTCCTAAATCCCTTTGAGGAGAATTTCATGTCCTCTGGGATCTCTATCTGAATAACATTTTCCTTCTAAAAAGAAATTTGGTTTCTTTTCCTTTTTTAAATTAGTCAATAATTATTACATATGGGACCTAAGTAGAGAAGTGAGTGAAAGCTCCATAGATACAGGGCTAGCTTGGTTGTAGAACTTGAAGGTTGTATGGGACTCTAAAAACATGGGAGGACTAAGAACTTAGAGATAATTACTTGGAATTTCTAGACCAGCAAGATCATCTTTTTCTATGAAATGATACCCCTTATGCATCTCTGAGAAGTTATCTGTACACATGCCACAAATGAGTCAAATGTTCTAAATCTGTTTAAAGTAAAAAGAATAAGGACATGAACTTTTATGAGCTATGATTAAGTGTTGTAGGTAAAATGACAGCATCAATATGTCGGGAAGGCAATATTCATACCAGGAACAATAACATAAAATATGCTTGTATATAAGCATTGAAACAAGCAAAGATTGTCTCAAAAGAACTGGTCTGACTTTTAACACAAAAAAATATGCACTGTTCAATTACAACATAAAGCAATAGAGAAAAAATTGCCAGTTTTCTATGGTGCATCCCAAAACTAGGGAATTCAATTACTAAAATCCTGGGTAGAAAATCTCTCCGGGGTCCCTGCGAATGAGAAAAGTTCAATATTTATTTCAGACAAGGGACAACAAGTAATTCTGTTACAATAATTAGCTTGTTTTAAGCCTGGGGCCAGTATAATGGCCCCGTAGGTCCACACAGTTCCCTTTTCTACTACTTTGCACATTTTGTAAATGAAAAGGTAGGAATATAGTCATGATCACTGTGAACCTCCAGTTAGAAATATTCCTAACATTTAGATGAATTTAGCTCTCTAACTTAGTTTAGATTTGTATTTATCTCTAGTTACTGCCTCTTTTCTTTGTGATTGAGACAAGATTCAGAATATCAGAAATATTTTGATAAAGAAGCAGCAGAGTATATTGCAGTGTTAATAGACCAGGACTAGGAAGGGAATACAAAAAAGAATAAATCTTTTCTTGGTCTGAGACATTTTTTGAGCCAATGATTCTGCTGTAAGTCGTCATTTTCTGACATGGATCAGTCCTACTTGTTTCTCCATTTGCTCCTTATCTCATATTGCCAATTTCTTCTACCTCAGCTCTTGATGCTCCATTCATTCCTTCATGCTATACAACCTTCAACTTTTCTCCAACTCTGAGATAGCTATTAATTTTATACAAGTTCCTTTGGATAGGGCCAAATCTTTCATTCAATCAAAACAGACTTTGCATGACACCTTAAGGGAAAACTGATTAATTTAAGGATATCTGGAGTTATGTTCGTATCTGATTCTGATTGATTCAATTAAATAATATTCTTTCTTAACAATAGAAATTACTTTTAAGTTGAGTGGGTTAATCTCTTATAACCTTTCTCTTATAAAAGCATAGTAATCGTGGCTTCTTATTAAGACAAACAACTAGAGTAAGGAGTCATTTAACAACAAAAACTGCTGAAGGTGGAACAGATTAGGTATATGATATACAAAAGCAGTATTACAGTCGCCAAATTTCCCCACTATTAAGTATTCACTATTTGACAATAACTGCTGAGAAAATTTGAAAGCAGTCTGACTGAAATTAGGTATAGATCAACCTCCTACATATACAGATATAGATATATATGTTTATATAATATATATCAGATAAGTTTCAAATAGTTACTTGGCTTAGACATAAAAAGTGGCATTGTAACCAAATTAGAGGAACAAAAAAATTAATCTGTTACTTCTACTGATGAGAGAAGAGTTCATATCAAAGAAAGAATAGGGAGGATCATGGAAGTTAAAATCTTGTTTTGATTATATAAAATTTATAAGGTTTACACAAACAAAACTAAATGTAACTAAAATTAGAAGAGAAACTATAACTGGGAATATATCTTTACAGCAAATTTCTCCAAAAAAGGATCTTACTTCTAAGTTACATATAGTCTTGATTCAAATGCACAAATAAAAGAGCCATTCTGCAATCACTAAATAATCAAAAGATACAAACAGGTAGTTCTTAGAGGATGAAATGCAAACTATCAATAATCATGTGAAAATATTCCAAATCACTTATAATTGTTAAAGCAATATTGAGGTTTTACCTTATACATGTTAGGTTGGAAAATTTGACCCAAAAAAGGGGAAATACTGAATGTCCAGTTAATGTAAAAAACAATTTGAAACTATGCCCCCAAATTGGAAAAATATACATACTCTTTGACCCTTTGAACGTAATAGCACTTTTTTTGATCCAAAGAGATTAAAGAAAGAATAAAAGGGTGCGTGTATACAATAATATTTATATGGGTTTTATTTTTTATGATGGCAAAGAAATGAAAACTAAGAAAGTGAACCTTATTTGGGGAAGTATTAAACAAATTATGGTGTATATTTAAACAAATCTTATTGTATCATAAAAAATGATGAAGGGAATGGTTTGACAGAAATTTGGGGAGACTTGTCTGAATTAATGCACAATAAAAGAGCCCAACTAGAACAATATATATAATAAAAATAGTAGTTGTTTAGACAATAGTGTTGTTTTTTTTTAATTTTGATGTATTCAGATTAATGTAATATCAAACTCTGATTCCAATTTGCTCCTGAAGAAGCATGCTACCTCCCTTCTATCTAAAAGATGATATACTCAGAGTAAAAATCTTGAATAATTTGGGGAAGGGAGCAGACCGCTGCAGGTATTTGTTTTCCTTGATTATACATATTTGTTATGAGTTGATTTTTCTTTCTTTATTAGTGGGTATAGGGAAATGAGAGAGAGACTTATAAGTGTTTTGTGAATTGAAAACATAAAATTAAGTTTTAAAATTGTTTGGAAAACTGGAAAACAGTCTAGAAAAAATTATATTGACTAACACCTCATACCATATAGTACAAAAAAAAACTGACCTAGATTATTAGATCATTAACAAATTAAAATGAGTAGAAAAAAAGTTCTTAACCAAATGAGGGATTTTGAGGATTGTGGGAAGGTGAATTTTTAAGTGTTGTTGCATAACATCAAAAAGCTTCTGTATATACAAAATCAAGGCAGTTAAAATTATAACTGGGGGAAAAATCATTGTAGCAAATTTCTCTGATATGTAGGACACAAAGGGAATAAGTTAAACTACAAAAGAGCAAGAACTATTCATCAATAAATTAATGGTCAAAAGATATAATAAAGAAATTCTCAAGGGAAGCAACAATCATATTTTTTAAAAAATTACCAAAGCAGCTAGATGGAACAATGGATATAGCACTGGCCCTGAAGTTAGGAGGATCTGAATTCAAAATCCATCCTCACCCACTTAATTCTAGCTGTGTGATACTGGGCAAGTCTCTTAACCTTAATTGCCTTTCGGGGGAACACACACACACACACACACACACACACACACACACAACAATAACAACAAATACTCCATTATCATTAATAATAAAAGAAATGTTTATTAAAGCTAATTTTTAAATTACATTTTATATTTCAAATGTTAATAAAAGAACACGGAAAAGAAGGAGGAAGAGGAGGAGAAAGAAAAAGGAGGAAGAAGAGGAAATGAAGAAGAAAAAAAGAAGAGGAAAACATAATTAACACTTTGATATAAAAGAGCCTCAGATACTTACTAGCTCTGTAACCCTAGGCAAGTCACTTACTCCTCTTTGCTTCAGTTTCCTCATCCATAAAATGAGATAAAGAAGGAAATGGCAAGCCACTGCAGTATCTTTGCAAAAACAAAACAAAATGGGATTGCAAAGAATCAGAAATGACATCAAAAGGTACAGTATGGAAATTCTTAAAGGAAAAATTATAACTCATTTATTTACCTTAATTTACCCCCTCTTAGACTAGACAAATCTAACCATAAAATGAACTTTACAAGAAAAAAGTTTAGGAGATGAATAGAATTTTTTAGAAGTTTAATGAGATAAACCTCTGTAGGATATTGAATGGGATTAGAAAGAAGTATACCTATATTTTGGTTTTGTATTACACCTTCACAAAAATTGGCCATGTATTAGGATAGAAAAACCCACAAACAAATACAGGAAATCAAAAATATCAGGGGTATCTTTTCCCAGTCATAATGCAATGAAAAATTGCCTTCAATAAAGGATATTTAAAGCAAACATTAAAAACTAATTGGAAACTAATTTAATCCTAAAGAATAAGTAAACCAAAGAACAAATTAGAAAAAATAAATAATTTCATTTAAGATAACAATGATTAAATACACCAAATTTGTGGGATGTAGTCTAAGCAATACTTTAGGGAAATTTTACATTTCTAACTGTTTATATTATTAAAAGAGAGGAAGAATAGATCAAAAAAGTGGGCAGACACTTAAAAAAAAAAAAAACCTAGAAAACAAGGTAAGCAACTACATGACACAGTGACTCATCAGGAGTCAAAAAGGTATGAGTTTAAATCTGACCTCAGATATTTACTAGCTATGTGACCTTTGGCAAATCGTTTAAACTGGGCCTGCCTCAGTTTCTTAATCTCTATAATAGGGATAATCATAGCATATACCTTGCAAAGTTATAAGGATCAAATGAGATAATAATTGTAAAGTGCTTATCAAAAAAAGCCTGGCATACAATAGCTCTATATAAATGTTTATTAAAAAATTTTAAAATGTAAACTTCTCTAATTAAATCTCAAAATAAAAATCCCAAAAATCATAAAAAAGATCAATAAAATTAAAAGTTGACCAAAACTTTCATTGAACTAATAAATAAAAATAGGAGTTGGTTTGGGGAATAAGGGGGAGGGAACAACAATAAAATAGTTATTTCATTAGCTAATTTAATTTTTAAGAAAAGAAACTGGAATTACAAGTGTCAAAAATGAAACTTTTAAATTCACAACCAATGAAAAAGAAATAAAAACAATTATTAGACTTTTTTGCTCTAGTATGTCAATGAAATTTAAAACCTAATTGAAATGGATAAAAACAAATATAAATTGCCTACATTAACAGAATAGGAATTTTTAAAACTTTAATAACCCTATCTAAGAAAAAGAAAATGAGCAAACTATAAATGAAAAATCCTCCTATAAGGAAAAAAAATTAGATTAATTTATAAAATTCTTCCAAATATTTTTGTAACAATGATAATAGCTAATATTTATATGGAGCAGCTAGGTGGCACACTGGATAAAGTGCTGGAGCTGGAGTCAGGAAGACACAACATCCTGAATTCACTCTAGCCTTGGACATTTATCAGCTGGGCAAGACACTTTACTTCCTGTATCTCCATTTCCAGATCTGCAAAATCAGTTGGAGAAGGAAATGGCAAATCACTCCTATACCTTTGCCAACTCCAAATGGGATCAGAGTCAGACATAACTAAAAAGCAACTGTACAACAAGCATTTATATACACTATATAAATGTTTGTATGTAGCAGGCACTGTGCTAAGCACTTTACAATAATTATCTCACTTGATCCTCATAACTTTAGGTGGGAGGTTCTATTTTTACAGATGAAGACACTGAGGCAAAAAGAGGTTAAGTAATTTGTCCAGTGTCAAACACCTAATGTCTGAGGCTAGATTAAAGTCAGTTCTTCTTGACTTCAGGTCCAGAGTGTAATTTAGCTGAATTCATTGTTAAACAACAATTAACTCAAGTACCACTGTTGGGGGGAAAGCTGGTAAAGAAGAAATTCTACCAAATTTCTTCTATGACATAAATATCCTTTAATATCTAAACTTGATGGCATCAAAACAGAGAAAGAAATATATAGGCTAATTCCCCTAATGAATCTTGATGCAAAAAAAAATTAAATAAAATAATAGCAAAATGACTGCAGCTAAGTAAAAATTGTACACTATGATCAGGCTGGATTGAGAGCAGGAATATAGTACTAGTCCAATATTAGGAAAATACAAAATATAATTAATCATATTATACAAACCACAAAAATCATGTGATAATCTCAATAGACACAGAAAAAGTTTTTTGACAAAATACAACACTCATTTCTGATGAAAAACAACAACAACAACTAGAAAGCACCAAAATAAATATAACCCTCTTTATAAGGGAGATAAGATAGAATGCTATTCCATAAGATCAGAGATAAAGCAAGGTATTATCATCGTAACAATTTAATAGGTTTTAGAAATGCTAGCTATTACAAAAAGCCAAGAAAAATGAATTAAAGGAATAGAATAAGTTAAGAGGAAACAAAACTATCATTTTTGCAGATGTGATGGTTTAATGAAATCTTGAGAGTCAATTTTTTAAAAACTTATCAATTGTGTATTAATAATAATTTTAATTTTATTTTCTGCAAAATTGGTATAATGCTACTTTATCTAACTGCCTTACTGTGCTATGTGATGAGTAAAACACTTTGTAAACTTTAAAATTCTCTATTGAATTGAATGGGGGAAAAACTAACCAAAACAATTAGAAACAGCAGCAAAAGTGCAGGTTATAAAATAACCCCATACCAATCCTCAGCATTTTTGCATTTTATCAAAAAAATCTGCCAGGAAAAAATAGAAAGAGAAATTCCATTTAAAATAACAGCAGAAAATATAAAACACTTGGAAATTACATGAATATAATTATAAAACATTCTTCACACAAAAAAGCACAAATCTGAATAATTGGGAAAATATGAATTATTCATATGTAAGCAAGCAAATATAATAAAAATTATTATACTACCTCAGACAATTTACTTGTTCAGTATCATGACAATGAAACTATCAACGAACAACAAATGAACAACAAAATTCACCTAGAGAAACAATGGAATACTTTAAAAAAAAAAAAAAAAAAAAGCTGGGAAGGAAGACATTCTAGTAGTGCCAAATCTCACTGTAGATTACAAGGTTGTAATCATCAAAACAATTTGGCACTTGGTTAAAAAAAAAAGAAGTTTTTGTCAGTGGAACAGATTAAATACATAATATATAGATGCAAATAAGTGAAGTAATTTAGTGTTTGATAAATCCAAAATCCCAGCTATTGGGTTAAGAAATCATTATTGATGAATAGAAGTAGCTATACCCAGCGAAAAAACTCTGGGAAGTGAGTGTGAACCACTACATAGCATTTCCAATCCCTCTGTTTTTGTCCGCTTGCAATTTTGATTTCCTTCACAGGTTAATTGTACATTATTTCAGCAAAATAATTGTATAGATATGTATACATATATTGTATTTAACATATACTTTAATATATTTAACATGTATTGGTCTACCTGCCATCTGGGGGTGGGGGTGGGAGGAAGGAGGGTAAAAATTGGAACAAAAGGTTTTGCAATTGTCAATGATGAAAAATTATTGCATATATCTTGTGAATAAAAAGCTATATAATAAAAAAGGGGAAAAAAAGAAATCATTATTGAACAAAAATTGTTGGAAAAACTGCAAAGCCATCTGACAAATGCTATGTATAAATCAACATCTTACATCATATACCAAGATAAGCTCAAAATGAGAACATGATTTAAAAATTAAAAGTGACATCACAAGCAAATTAGTGGTGGAAGAAAAATGTGACACATCAGATCAATAGATAGGAGTTCACGGCCAGACAAAGGATAAAAAATTTGATAGGAGCTAAAATTGATACTTTTTATTACACAAAATTAAAAAGTATCTGCACAAATGAAATCAGTGCACCTAAAATTTGAAAGAAAGCAGGAAAATGGGAGAAAAATCTTTGCAACAACTTTCTCTGAGATATTTAGGGAACTGAGTCAAATTTATAAGAAAAAGAGTCATTCCTCAATTGACAAATTATCAGAGAATATAAATATAAATTTTAAAGGAAAGAATTCAAGCTATCTGAAGCTATATGAAAAAAAAATGCTCTTTATCACTAACAATTAGAGAAATACACATTAAGACAACTCTGAAGTACCACATCACTGGCTAGGATGACAGAACAATAAAAAAAGAAAAAATTCTAGAGGAATGTGTAAAATTTGTAAGCTAATGCGTTATTGTTGGAATTACAAACTAAACCAAGGGTTTTGGAAAGCAATTTGAAACTATGCCCCAAAAGCTATTAAATTGTGTATACTCTTTAACTCAGCAATACTATCATAAAGTTTATACTCCCAAAGAGATCAAAAGAAGAAACCACAGATATGTACAAAAATACTTAGAGCAACTGTTTTTGTTGTGGCGAAGAATTGGAAACTGATGATATGCTTATTAATGGAGGAATGGCTAAACAAGTTATGGCATATTGATGTGGTGGGATACTGTCATGCTGTAAGAAATTATAAAGGGAAAGGATGAACTGATAGAAAGTGAAGTAAGCAGAACCAGGAAAACAATGTATACTGTAATCAAGACATTATAAAATTCATTAAAAGGCATTAGTAATCCTCATCAAATCAGTGACCAACCACAATTCCAAAAGATTCATGATGAAATATGCCACCCACCTCCAGACAGACAATGATTGCTTTAGTATACAGAGTAAAGCATATTTTCTTTTCTTTCTTTTTATTATTTTTGTACATGACTAATTCAGGAATTTGTTTTATATGACTATATAGTTGTAATGGGTTTTCTTTTTCTTTTCATTGGGTGTGAGAGAAAGAGAAAAGAGAGAATTCAGAATCGAAAGTAAAATAAAATTGAATTTTAAATAAAATTCAAAATAAATTTAATAGGAATAAATGTAAAAGATAATACTTAGATACAAAAGATCAACTATACCAGTACAAGATTAGGAGGCATAATTAGACAAGCAGCTGTGCATCTGGGGTGGGAGGGAGGAGGCAGGGAATGTAGTTCAATGTAAGTTAACAGCATATAATATGGCAGCCAAGCAGCTCAGACAATTTTGGGATTTATTAAAATTATATCCTATAAGATATCCTATCCCTCCCCTCTTTTGGAGAAATGGGGAGTAGGATGGGCAGGAAGTCAAAATCAAAGTGTTTTTTGAGGCAAATAAACCCAATCATCTTTGTCATGCATGGAAATTCTACCAAGTGATTAGACAGTGAGTATTCCTGGGCCTGTTATGTTTTAGTTTTCATATTCCACTTAAATTTACCACTCACCATTATGAAAAAAAAATCATTTATTCAGTCCCTACTTGTAGACAGTGCTATTTTTAAGAAGTTTAATTTTCTTAGTTCCTTCCTTCTAGGGGATTAATATAAAAAAATACATACCAACATAAATATACTTACAAAAAGCAATATTCTTGCACTAGTAACCATATCAATGATTATCTTATCTAAATAAATTAAAATAAAATTGAAGTAAAAATATGTATCTGATTGAATAATAGATTAAGATAGCCTTAAAGGAGCAGGTTGCATTAGTAAGAACCCTGGATTAGAATCAGAGGGCCTGGGTTCAAGTCCCAGGTTCTGATATTTGTCAACTGTGTGATATCAGTTTCCTTATAGAATGAAGTGTATGGGCAAGCTAATTTCAAAAATAATTTCCAAGTTTTTATCCATAGTTATAGCAAGTAAAAAAGTTGTCATATAGCAAATATATGAAGTATAGAGTTGTCAATGAGTCAGAACAAGACTAGTCACATAAGCCAAAAGAGACCTTGTTTATTAATTAAGAAGAAATGAGGAGCAGCTAGATGGAAAAGTGGATAGAGCACCAGCCCTAGAGTCAGGAGGATCTCAGTTTATATCCAGCCTCAGATATTTAACATTTCCTAGCCATGTGACCCTAGGCAATCCACTTAACCCCAATTGCCTCATAAAAAGAAGTCAAAGTTAGATTGCCCTGAGCACTATTCCCATTCTAAATGGTATGTAGGTTTTTTTTTTTTTTTTGGGGGGGGGGGAGAGAAGGGAATGGTTTAAGCAATAATGAAAACATCTCAAAGCTCTTAAAATATTCTGAGGTTTTTATGTTTACATTCTTTAAAAATGGTTTCCAAAATATCATGGCTTTGTAAGAATTTGCTTGCCATAGAAAGCAGTTCCTGATTCAAGTTTTCTTAACTCTTCCAAAATGAGATTGGTCTTGTTCCTCCTCTTCAGAGCCACATTTTGTCCAAAACAAGAAAATCACTTGTACTTTGGACAAGAATTGCTGGTTCACTACATCTGAACAGTCATTTAGTAGTTTAGAACATGAGGATGCTGCAGCTGGAAGCATCTGATCTGTAAATGTGTTCCTTGGAGGAAGTACTCCAAAAAAGAAAAAATATGTTTTTAAAGTTTCTTTGAAATGATTAAAGCAGTAGTTCTCCTACATGAAAAAGATTCAATCCATCCCGAGACTGTAGACAATTACTAAAGAATAGTCAAAATCTTCATAATCTGATCCCTTCTTACCTTTATAATTATCCTATACTTTACTCTCCTCCACTCTTTACATTTGAGCCACACTTAGTTTCTTGCACACTCATATTCTTTGGTGAATTTATGGAAAAAAACTGAGGAATACTGAAAAACTCTCATGTTCAAAACCACTTCCCCTTTCATCTGATATACTGTTTTAAACTTCATTAGTAGAAATTCATTCCTTTGACACTAAAACTGTGGTCCTTCAAATAGTCATGTTATCACCAACCATTAATCTCTATACCATGATTTACTTAGATTCTCATTTCAGGAAATTAAGTAATTTGCCTCACCTTTCTAATAGTTGACAGAATAAGGCATTACATATTGAGATCCAAAGAAATAAGCTATACATTCATCATAAGAAGTCATTAACTTCCACATATTACAGGTAGGGTAGTAAAGAAGAGTGGAATAAAAGGAAGGAAACGTCTGAATTTGGCTGACTGTTTTCGCCCCATAAGAATGAAGAAACTTCTTGGCAGCCTAAAATTTGATGTGAGACCCAGTTATGACCTAGAGAAATTCTGACATAGAGGGAAGAATTTATTCCACAGATTTAAGGAGAAATTTAAAGAGAATATATGTTCTACAAGTTTAAAACAAAATGAATAATGTTCAATATCTCTTGCTTATATCTTTTGATTGAGAATTCTTTAAAACTCTTTTCTAAGATTCTTAAAAGATACAAGTCCTATTTGTATCTATTCTGAATCTCTTTAGTAGTAAGTAGCTTTTTTGAACGTTTCGAGCTTAGGTTGATAGGTTTAGGTAATACTTCTCAAACTAGAACTTTGGGATTAGATGTACCTAGGTTACAAATCTTATTTGAAAACTGACAAAATACCATCTAAAAAGTGGGAAGAAAGAAACAGGAAAGACGAAAACTTCGGCAGTATGATCTAGTCAATTAAACTATCCGACTTAAAGAAGGCGAGAGTATTAAAAAAAAAAAAAAAATCTACCTTGGGGCTCGTAACTGCATGCAACACTGGCAAGGAAAATGCAGAACACAGATTCAAAGGGACTTTTCCCGATCTTTGAATATACTCAAATTTCTGTTTGCAATGGGTATCTCACTAGCTAACAATGAGACAGTGGCTGCTTCATTCCGAGGAAGATGCAGTTTCCCTTCCCTGTCCACTCCTTCTCCACCTCCCATCCCCCACTCCCCGTCGCCGCTCTATTAGTGAATGAACGTATCATTCCACAGAAGAGTTTAAAGTGGTATTGATTCATTGGTTTCAATGCCATAGTCAGTGAAAGAAAAAATATCAGTTGAAAAGTGAGAGCGTGGGAGGAAGGGAGAAAAAGGAGCCAGAATATGTCGGTTTCCTTTGTGCTAAGGGCATGAAAAGTTCCCTCCTGAACAGCTGTGGAATACAGAGGAAAGAATCTACGGGTTGAGTTTGAGAAGTGCTGGATGCTCGGCTGGCAAGGATAGATTACTGAACTAATAGATCTAAGCACTTGGCTCTGATCTCCTGGAAAACACTTCCCTTCACCCTTAGTTCCGCCTCTC